>NC_092717.1:218470825-218782799 GCF_047496885.1 Scyliorhinus torazame | reverse complement strand
TTCTGTCCTCCAAGCTAAAATCATTCGGTCTTAATGAGGCATTGACAAACATTATACCAATAAAAAGGTTGTCAACGGAACCAGCAAAGTGGAGAGCAAAGCAGACATCTTGCCAGGTGTTAGAGCAACCACTTGGTAGTAACCACAGGTTTTGATGGGAAAGACATTGACAAAACAATCTCCACAATTTCCGTGAGGAAGTGACAAATCAAGTAGCTGTGGTAAACACTGCAACCTCGGGCCCTCGGTAAATGCTTAGACTCAAAGCTGTGGAGACATTGGGTAATATTTGAATATGGTTAAGAAATTGGATGGAGGGTAGAAAATAATGCCAACACTGGTAATTTACATAGCCACCTTAAACATAGTAAAATGTCCCAAGGCACATCGCAGGAGCGATAACGGGCAAACTTTGGCACCGAGATTCATGAAGTCACTTACGGGGGATATTAGAACAAAAGCTTGATCTTGCAAAGGAGAAAAGCATTGTAGGGAGTGCGTTAAAGAGCTTAGGGACTAAGCAACTGAAAGCAGGTCACCAATGGTGAAACAATTAAAATGGGGGAGGGTTCCAAAGAATTAGTGTGTTATGGAGCGTTATGGGGTTGGAAGACATCACAAAAATATCTGTAAAGATTTAATCACCTGCTAATGGTCGCATTCCAAGCATTGTCTGGCATCTTTGAATTTGTCTATATATATGTTTCTGGAACATACCTCTTCATTCACCTGAGGAAGGAGCAGCGCTCCGAAAGCTATTGACATCGAAACAAACCTGTTGGACTTTAACCTGGTGTTGTAAGACTTCTTACTGTGATCACAAAAATAGGCAGGGTACGAGGCCACAGAGAGATTTGAAAATGTGGATGGGAATTGTGCACTCGTGGCAGTCATTATACATTGAAGAGCCGAGGACGTTTTCCACATGGCAAGATCCCACGAACAATATTAAAAGACGGAACATTAGCAATTGAACCAAACCAACGCAACCAAACAGAAGATGTAATTCTCCCCTGCCAGGGATGTGATTCTTTTTATTTTAGCCCCCATCTCCAACCTAAGCTTCCATTAACGAAGGTCTCAAGCTACCATTCAAACCTTGGGCGCGATTCTCCGCTCCCGCGACTAAGTGCCCACGTCGTCGTGAACGCCGTCGAGTTTCACGACGGCGCGACCCTGCCCCGATCGCGATCGATTCAGGGCCGGAAAATGGGCTAGGAGCGGGGCCGCGAGGAACTCGGGGGGTGGGACGCAAATGCAGTGTCGTAAGTGCGCGACGCCCGAATGACGCGGGGCTGCGCCATAAATGGCGCGATCCGCGCACGGAAGGACCCAGGAGGAGGAGGAGAGATGGCTGAGCCCGACGAGCCGCACCGAGGTTCCAGGACACGGACCTGGACACCCTCCTCGATGAGGTTGAAAGCTGAAGGGCCACTCTCTGCCCAAGATGTGGGCATCGCCAGCCGTCCAGCACGGTGAGGCATGGTTGGCGTGAAGTTGGCACCGCTGGGAGTGCTGTGGGGCACACCCCCCCGGTCCGGGGAGCAGTGTCGGATGAGGCTGCACGACCTCACTCGGGCTGCCAGGCTAAGTGCCATGAGGGTGCCCCTGGGTCACAACCAGACCCCCCCTCCCCGTGCACGGGGGGGGGGGGGGGGGGGGGCGACATGCCAGGTCGGAGGCGCAGAAGCAAGTGAGACAACCCTGCATGTGACTGCCACCCTCTGGCGTGCGTCCCTGGGTGCGCTTGAGTTTGGAGATGGTCGGCTGTGTCTTGGCTGAGACGACCCTGGACGTTCGGCGGCTGGCCCTGGGGAACACAACGATACGGGGTTCGTTAGGCACGCTGGGCCGGGTGTATAAGACATAGGAGCGGAAGTAAGGCCATTCGGCCCATCGAGTCCACTCCACCATTCAATCATGGCTGATTTCAACTCCATTTACCCGCTCTCTCTCCATCGCCCTTAATTCCTCGAGAAATCAAGAATTTATCAACTTCTGTCTTAAAGACACTCAACGTCCCGGCCTCCACCGCCCTCTGTGGCAATGAATTCCACAGACCCACCACTCTCTGGCTGAAGAAATTTCTCCTCATCTCTGTTCTAAAGTGACTTCCTTTTATTCTAAGGCTGTGCCCCCGGGTCCTAGTCTCCCCTGCTAATGGAAACAACTTCCCTACGTCCACCCTATCTAAGCCATTCATTATCTTGTAAGTTTCTATTCGATCTCCCCTCAACCTCCTAAACTCCAATGAATATAATCCCAGGATCCTCAGACGTTCATCGTATGTTAGGCCTACCATTCCTGGGATCATCTGTGTGAATCTCTGCTGGACCCGCTCCAGTGCCAGTATGTCCTTCCTGAGGTGTGGGGCCCAAAATTGCTCACAGTATTCTAAATGGGGCCTAACTAATGCTTTATAAAGCTTCAGAAGTACATCTCTGCTTTTATATTCCAAGCCTCTTGAGATGAATGACAACATTGCATTTGCTTTCTTAATTACAGACTCAACCTGCAAGTTTACCTTTAGAGAATCCTGGACTAGGACTCCCAAGTCCCTTTGCACTTCAGCATTATGAATTTTGTCACCGTTTAGAAAATAGTCCACGCCTCTATTCTTTTTTCCAAAGTGCAAGACCTCGCACTTGCCCTCGTTGAATTTCATCAGCCATTTCTTGGACCACTCTCCTAAACTGTCTAAATCTTTCTGCAGCCTCCCCACCTCCTCCCTACTACCTGCCCCTCCACCTATCTTTGTATCATCGGCAAACTTAGCCAGAATGCCCTCAGTCCCACAGCTGTGGCCCCAACACTGAACCCTGCGGGACACAACTCGTCACCGGTTGCCATTCCGAAAAAGAAACTTTTATCCCAACTCTCTGCCTTTTGCCTGACAGCCAATCGTCAATCCATGTTAGTCCCTTGCCTCGAATACCATGGGCCCTTATTTTACTCAGCAGTCTCCAGTGAGGCACCTTATCAAAGGCCTTTTGGTGGTGGTGAGGGCTGTGTGTGAGGGGGGTGGGGATTGGGGGTGCAGTGGCATGAGTGTGAGGGGGGGGAGGGGATCGAGGGTACCGTGGCCAGTGAAAGGGGGCGGGGGATCGAGGGTGCAGTGGCCAGCGTGTGAGGGGGACGATGACGGGTTGGGGGGGGGGGGGACAGGAGGGCCATCCTCCCAGTCTGGGACGCTGGACGGGGACGCACATATGATGGACAGAGAGACAATACTGAGGGGCACAGGAGGGACAGTGACGATGACGCACAGAGAACGGCCACACAGTCCACGGATTCACCTGGAGGGCAACATGACATGGGCCGCATGCACCTTGCGCCGGGTCATGAGGGGGACCAGTACACACCAGACTTCCTAACGGACGATGACCTCGAGCTAGCGGCACTGCTGTCTCCCACACCATCCAGCATCGCAGAGACACTCACCTCGGTTTGGCAGATAAGTGATGAGGCTCCCGGGTCACGGTCTGGTGTACACCACACAGCCGAGCTGGTACAGCAGGTGGAGTTTGGAGCAGCCGAGGGGTTGGACGGTTGGAGGGCAGCCCAGGCCAAGCAACCAGCTGCCACCCAGACGGTTCCCGGGTTCCTGGATGTACTTGACCCACCCGGACAACCGATGCATGTGGACACCGAGGGACTGAATAACGGGATGAGGACCACCTTCCAGGACCTGCACACGCAGTTGGAGGAGTCTATTCACGTCCAGGAGCAGGGAGTGGTGCCGCTCATCGCAGCCACCCAGGCCAACACCGCACGGGTGGCGTCTGCGGTGGTGGCAATGGGTGAAACTGTTTTGCCCATTGGTCAGGTTCTGCAAGGCGTTGGGCTTCACGTGCACGCGTCATCCATGGCCCAGGAGAGGGCTGCCCTCTCACAGGCAGCCATCTCACAGAGCCAACAGGACATTGCCGCCGCTCTCCGGGCCCTGGTCGAGTCTCACCATGCCATGGCCCGGTCCCAGCAAGCGATGGCACAGTCCCAGCAGTCAGTCGCGGAGAGCATAAACCGCCTGGCGCACGTGATGGATGCGTCGCGCACTCACAGGTTGAGATAGCACAGTCCCTGGCAGGAATGTCGCACTCCCTGGGCTCCGTCTCTGCGAGCATTCGGACCGTGGTCGATAACACTGCAGGCCTCCAGGACTGGCAGTGCCAGGTGTCGGTGGTGCGACGGGGCATGTCTTCGATCGCACCTCCGTCCCACAGTGAGGCTCGGGGTCCACCGGGCTCCCCGAGGGAGGTGGTTCTGGGGCCCGTCCCGGTCCCTCCAGCAAGGGACATCCCGGGACACTCGGCCTCCCCTCATTCCGTCCCTGGTGGGTAGCGAGCAGAACAGGGTGGCACCACGCCATCCAGCACGCCCGCCGAGCAGCTTGGCCCATCGAAACCGGGCCGCCACAGGAAACCCGTGCCGACGGGGAGCCATGTCACAGGGCGTGATTCTCAGCAGTCCGCCTCCACTCCTGCTGTACCATCTGGGGAGACACCTAGATGTAAGGCAAAGAAGTTAGGCACATAATAAGTTGGCACGAGTGCAGGGCACAGTTTAGTTGTAGGGGGTAGGGCATCTGTATGTGAATGTCACAAATAAACTCACTGTTGCACTTAACTTGTAAGACTCTGTGCTATGTCCGGTGCCTGGGGGCTCGTGAGGGTGACCGAGTGGCGCTGTGGTTAACGAGCGGTTCAACGTCGGTGTCAGATGTGCTGTCCCTTTCCCCCCTGCCTCCCAAAATCGGACGCCGTAGTCCTCGGCACTCGGACGCCAGCTACCCCACACGGGCACGTGATGAAATGTCCGTGACAAAGGCTGTGACCACCAGAGTGCATGGTTCAGCTATAGCCATGAGACAGACCTTGGCTGGCGAATCTGAGCTCACAGCGCATCGCTGAGCGGGCTGTCATCATTCAACATGGCACTGATCACAACCGCTCACACAATCATCAATGTTGTGCAATCCTGTAGTGCCGCAGTGGTAAGGTGATGTGGAATTGGTGCCGTGAACGCGGTGGGGTGGGGGGGGGCGGGGTGCTATGTGGTGCCCGTGTGCAGGACTGACGGTGCAAGTGGCAGTGTTCAGCGAATCCCTCCCCCACGGTGCGTGAACCGTGCGGCCACCAACGCGTGCCCGCTGTCCTTGTGCAGCCTCCTGGACGTAACGAGCAGCCGGGCAGTGTCTGCGTCCTGCGCCCCTCCCCCCACCCTGATGCGCGCCATCATCCTCATCCTCTGCATCCTCCTCTTCCCCATCCCCCTCGTTTGCGTTGGCTCCGGTGCCGTCGGGTCCTCCCTCCGGCTCCTCCACCAGGTCATCTCCCCTCTGCATGGCAATGTTGTGCAGCGCACAGCAGACCACAACTATGCGACCGACCCTGTCGGGCCGGTACTGCAGGGCCCCTCCTGATCGGTCCAGGCATCTGAATCGCATCTTCAGCAGCCCGAAGCACTGCTCCACTACACCCCTGGTTGCTGCATGGGCCTCGTTGTATAGGCTCTCCGCGTTGGTCTGAGGCCTCCGTATTGGTGTCATCGGCCATGACCTCAACGGATAGCCCCTGTCGCCCAGCAACCAGCCCCTCAGCCGGGGGGGGGCATCCATCTAACATTGCGGGGATGAACGACTGTGCCAGAATGTAGGCATCATGCACACTCCCGGGGTACCTTGCACACACGTGCATGATCTTCATGTGGGGGTCGCACACCACCTGAATGTTCATGGAGTATGCACCCTTCCTGTTCATGAACACTTCCCTGTTGTCTGCAGGCGGGCGCATGGGGACGTGAACACCATCGATGACACCCTGGACCATCGGTATCCCGGCCACCTTGGCGAATCCACGTGCCCGTGCTTCCTGCTGTGCTCGGTCCTCGGGGAATTTAATGTACCTGTCCGTGATGGCGTACAAGGCGTCAGTCACGGCCCTGATGCATCTGTGGACCGATGCCTGTGTGATCCCGGATAGGTCCCCGCTCGGCGCCTAGAAGGAACCGGTAGCATAAAAGTTTAGAACCACCGTCACCTTGACGGAGACTGGTATCGTGTGTCCTCCTCCCATTCCACATGGTGCGAGGTGCGCCACGAGCTGGCATATATGTGCGACCGTCTCCCTGCTGAACCGTAGTCTCCTCCTGCATGTGATGTCCGGTAGGGCCTCGAACGACATTCTGTGACGGTACACCCTCGGCCTTGCTGGACGCCTGTGGCGCCCTGGCACTACCATCAGTGGCTCCTCCTCCCCCCCACAAGCACTTCGATATCAGTGCCCGCTTCCTGTGCATTCCTCGCCGTCGGGGGGTCAATGTTCCCCTCAGTGTCCCCCTGGACATTCTGGGCCCGAGCACATGCGGCATGCGCGGCGACGATGGGCCACTCCGCGGCCATCCCCTCTGCTGCAGCAGTAGCCGCTGCATCTGCAGCCACCGTAGGCCGCCTGAGTCTACGCTGCCGGATGGCAAACTCCAGGGCTGCGGCTCCAACCACGGCAGTGAACATCGCTATCTGGTTGGCATACATGGTGACCTGCAGGAGGGTGGTGGGGACAGAGAAACAACATGTTACACGGAGGTTCTTCCACGCCTCGCCAGCCGTGTTGCATGGGATACCTGTGTGCCCCGGTGGCCTGGTCACGCTGCAGATACGCAGCCAACCTCACACCTGGTCACTGTCTGCGCCCAACGGTCAGCTCACACCGTCCTCCTCACCAGTGTGCCAGTCGCCTGTGCCCATCAGCCACACGACAACCTGCGGCCGCGTCCTCGTCACCATCCTGCCATGTCAGGGTGGCTGACATGTGGCATTCGCGGATGGACGACACCCTCCACACTCTCCCTCACCCCCCTCCCACCTGTACACTCTCCCTCATCTCCCCTCCCACCTCCACACTCTCCCTCATCCCCCCTCCCACCTCCACACTCTTCCTCCCCCCCCCACCTCCCACCTCCACACTCTTCCTCCCCCCCACCTCCCACCTCCACACTCTTCCTCCCACCTCCACACTCTCCCTCCCCCCCAACCTCCACACTATCCATCCCCCCCCACCTCCCACCTCCACACTCTCCCTCCCACCTCCACACTCTCCCTTCCCCCCCACCTCCCACCTCCGCACACTCTCCCCCCCCCACCTCCCAGCTCCACACGCTCCCTCACCCCCTCCCACCTTCACTCCCTCCCTCACCCCCTCCACTCCCTCCCTCACCCCCCCCCTCCACTCCCTCCCTCACCCCCCACCCCCTTCCTCACCCCCCTCCAACCTGCACAATCTCCCTCATCCCCCCTCCCACCTCCACACTCTTCCTCCCTCCCCCCCCCAACCTCCCACCTCCACACTCTCCCCCCCCACCTCCCACCTCTGTGGTAGTATGTATTGGGGGTCATGTGGGACTGGAAGCCCTAATGTCATTGGCTGACAGATCCCGGGTCCTGGTTGGCCGTTGACCTCAAGCTCCGCCCTGAAGGCGAAGTATAAGAAGCCGGTGTCTCCCCCGCAGGCCAGTTTACTATCGAGCTGCTGGGGAACAGACACGCTTAATAAAGCCTCATCGACTTCACTATATTCGTCTCATGGAGTCTTTGTGCGCTACAATTTATTAAGCGTGCCTAAAAAGGACTATGGAGCTCAGGATCATTCCAGAATGCCTGAGGATCAGCCCCCACGCAGTGAATGCGGCAGCAGCCTTCAAACACTGGCAGACTTGCTTCGAGGCCTACATCAGGACGACCACCGGCCGAGTCTCAGACGAACAAAAACTGCAGGTCCTGCACTCGAGGGTGAGCACGGAGATTTTCACCCTCATTGAAGACATCGACGATTTCCAGACAGCGTTCACAGCACTGAGAAGTCTCTACGTTCACCCAGTTAACCAAATCTACGCTCGCTACCAGCTCCCGACGAGACGGCAAGCTCCCGGAGAATCGATGGACGAGTTCTACGCCGCGCTGCTGATTTTGGGACGAGCCTGCAGCTGCCCGGTGAACGCAAACGAACACACGGACATGTTAATGCGCGACGCTTTTGTGGCAGGTATGCTATCCTCCCAAATCCTCCAAAGACTTCTAGAAAAAGAGTCGCTAGGACTTTGAGGCACGGGCCCTAGCAGCCTCCCTAGACGTGGCCGCGCGTAATACCTGCGCCTACGGCCCCGACCGCGCGGCAGGCCATTGGGCCCCGTACGTACCCGTCGCGGCAAACCCCCTACCCCCCCTCCCGGACGCCCCGCAGGCGCTCTGGGTCCCGACCACCGCGGTCCCGGGAGAACTGGGAGCCCTGCACGCCGCCTACGCTCCCAAACCCCCCTTCCCGCAGCCCACGTATGACTAGCCGCCGGCGCTACCGCTTTGGGTACCGGCCAACACTCCCCACGGAGAGGAGGGGGTTTTTCGCGTCCCTAACGCCACCCTAACCCCCGTCCCGCGCCCCACGCCTGACCGGCCGGCGCCACCTACTTGGACCCTGACCACCGCTGACCCCGGCGAGGGAGCTCCGCACGGTCCCAGCGCTCGCGGCCCCACGTCTGACCCGCCGGCGCCGCCGACTTGGTCCCCGACCACCGCTGTCCCCGGCAAGGGAGCTCTGCACGGTCCCAGCGCTCGCGGCCCCACGCCTGACCCGCCGGCGCCGCCGACTTGGGCCCCGACCACCGCGGTCCCCGGCAAGGGAGCTCTGCACGGTCCCAGCGCTGGCGGCCCCACGCCTGACCCGCCGGCGCCGCCGACTTGGGCCCCGACCACCGCTGTCCCCGGTGAGGGAGCTCCGCGCGGTCCTAGCGCTCGCGGTCCAAGAGCTCGCGGTGAGGGAGCTCCGCGCGGTCCTAGTGCTCGCGGTCCTAGCGCTCGCAGTGAGGGAGCTCCGCGCGGTCCTAGCGCTCCCCAGACCCCCCAGCACACCATGTGCGACCCGCAGACGCCGCCATTTTGGGTCCCGGCCACCACGAAGGGAGGAAGGGCGCCGCCATCTTGGACCGCCCCAGACCTGTACGACGCATGGGGCGGCCATTTTGTCCACCCCCGCCGCCATCTTGTGACCCCCAGCCACGTGCGATGTATGGGGGCGGCCATTTTGTCCATCCCCGACACCATCTTGGACGGCAACAACCGACCCCACCCCACTACTACAACCACGGCTCGCTTCGGTTACGCTCGATCAGGCTCGGCCCCGGACACTCCAGACGACGACGACGACAACGGTCCTAATTAACGGCCACGAGACGCCATGCCTAGTCGACTCCGGGAGCACGGAAAGCTTTATACACCCCGACACGGTAAGACGCTGTTCCTTGACCACCTATCCCAGCGCACAAAAGATTTGCCTAGCTGCAGGATCCCACTCCATACAGATCCAGGGATTCTGCATAGTTACCCTAACAGTGCAGGGGAGGGAGTTCAAAAACTACAAACTTAACGTCCTTCCCCAACTCTGTGCCCCCACCTTGCTGGGATTAGATTTCCAATGTAATCTACAGAGCCTTACGTTTAAATTCGGCGGCCCCATACCCCCACTCACTATCTGCGGCCTCGCTACCCTCAAGGTGCAACCCCCGTCCTTGTTTGCGAACCTCACCCCGGATTGCAAACCCGTCGCCACTAGGAGCAGACGGTACAGCGCCCAGGACCGGACGTTCATTCGCTCCGAAGTCCAGCGGCTACTAAAGGAGGGCATAATCCAGGCCAGCAATAGTCACTGGAGAGCGCAGGTGGTAGTAGTGAAGACAGGGGAGAAACAAAGGATGGTCATTGACTATAGCCAGACCATCAACAGGTACACACACCTAGACGCGTACCCTCTCCCCCGCATATCCGACATGGTCAATCGGATTGCCCAGTATAAAGTCTTCTCCACCGTGGACCTCAAGTCCGCCTACCATCAGCTCCCCATCCACCCAAGTGACCGCAAGTACACAGCCTTCGAGGCAGACGGGCGATTATACCATTTCCTACGGGTCCCTTTTGGCGTCACAAACGGGGTCTCGGTCTTCCAACGGGAGATGGACCGGATGGTTGATCAACATGGGTTACGGGCCACGTTCCCGTATCTCGACAATGTAACCATCTGCGGCCACGATCAGCAGGACCACGACGCCAACCTCCAAAAATTCCTCCAGACCGCCAAAGCCTTGAACCTCACCTACAACGAGGACAAGTGCGTTTTTAGCACCGACCGGCTAGCTATTCTGGGCTACATAGTACGCAATGGGATAATAGGCCCCGACCCCGAACGTATGCGCGCACTCATGGAATTTCCCCTCCCGCACTGCCCAAAAGCCCTGAAACGCTGCCTGGGGTTCTTTTCATACTATGCCCAGTGGGTCCCCCAGTACGCAGACAAGGCCCGCCCCCTAATACAGACCACGACCTTCCCTCTGTCGACAGAGGCTTGCCAGGCCTTCAGCCGCATCAAAGCGGACATCGCAAAGGCCACGATGCGCGCCATCGACGAGTCTCTCCCCTTCCAGGTCGAGAGCGACGCCTCCGACGTAGCTCTAGCGGCCACCCTTAACCAAGCGGGCAGACCCGTGGCCTTTTTCTCCCGAACCCTCCACGCCTCAGAAATCCGCCACTCCTCAGTGGAAAAGGAAGCCCAAGCCATAGTGGAAGCTGTGCGACATTGGAGGCATTACCTGGCCGGCAGGAGATTCACTCTCCTCACTGACAAACGGTCGGTAGCTTTCATGTTCGATAATGCACAGCGGGGCAAAATTAAAAACGACAAGATCTTAAGGTGGAGGATCGAGCTCTCCACCTTCAACTATGAGATCTTGTACCGGCCCGGAAAGCTGAACGAGCCGTCCGATGCCCTATCCCGCGGCACATGTGCCAACGCACAAATTGACCGCCTCCAAACCCTCCACGAGGACCTCTGCCACCCGGGGGTCACTCGGTTTTACCACTTCATCAAGTCCCGCAATCTCCCATACTCTTTAGAAGAGGTCCGTACAGTCACAAGGGACTGCCACATCTGCGCGGAATGCAAGCCGCATTTTTTCAGGCCAGATGGAGCGCACCTGATTAAGGCTTCCCGCCCCTTTGAACGCCTCAGTCTCGATTTCAAAGGGCCCCTCCCCTCCGCCGACCGCAACGCATATTTTCTTAATGTAGTGGACGAATACTCCCGCTTCCCTTTTGCCATTCCCTGCTCCGACATGACCGCGGCCACAGTCATTAAAGCCCTGAACAGCATCTTCACACTGTTCGGTTACCCCGCATACGTCCACAGCGACAGGGGGTCCTCTTTCATGAGTGACGAGCTGCGCCAGTTCCTGCTCAGCAAGGGCATAGCCTCAAGCAGGACGACCAGCTACAACCCCCGGGGGAGCGGGCAAGTAGAAAGTGAGAACGGCACGGTCTGGAAGGCCGTCCTACTGGCCCTACGGTCCAGGGATCTCCCAGTTTCACGGTGGCAGGAGGTCCTCCCGGACGCTCTCCATTCCATCCAGCCGTTATTATGTACAAGCACTAATCAAACGCCGCACGAGCGTCTCCTTGTCTTCCCTAGGAGGTCCTCCTCTGGAACGTCGCTGCCGACCTGGCTGGCGGCCCCAGGACCCATCCTGCTCCGAAAGCATGTGCGGGCACATAAGGCGGACCCGTTGGTCGAAAGGGTTCACCTCCTCCACGCAAACCCCCAGTACGCCTACGTGGAGTACCCCGACAGCCGACAGGACACGGTCTCCCTGCGGGATCTGGCGCCCGCCAGCACCACGCACACCCCCCCGACACCATCAACCCAACCGCCCCCCTTCCTGCCACCGCCGCACCCCGCGACCGCCCCCTTCCCAGGAGGATCAGTCCCCCTCCCCTTTGCACCGACAGCTGAAACCGTACGGCTCCTGGAGGCGACAACACTGGTACAAGCACCACCACCACCGCCGGGGCCGAGGCGATCGACACGGACGACCAGACCGCCCGACCGACTCGTGGCGTCGATGTAAAACAAAGATGGACTGTTCAAAGAACATTTTGGTTTTTTTCCTATACCCTCTGTAAATAGTTGCAACAGGACGGAACTGTCCAATACTGTACTACCATGTGAATGTTCTATCCTCCTAGGACCAGCCCTGTAAACCCTTACCACCGTACGAAGCATCACCCCGCCGGGTTCATTTTTGACAAGGGGTGAATGTGGTAGTATGTATTGGGGGTCATGTGGGACTGGAAGCCCTAATGTCATTGGCTGACAGATCCCGGGTCCTGGTTGGCCGTTGACCTCAAGCTCCGCCCTGAAGGCGAAGTATAAGAAGCCGGTGTCTCCCCCGCAGGCCAGTTCACTATCGAGCTGCTGGGGAACAGACACGCTTAATAAAGCCTCATCGACTTCACTATATTCGCCTCATGGAGTCTTTGTGCGCTACAACCTCCACACTCTCCCTCCCCCCTCCCACCTCCACACTCTCCCTCCCCCCCAACCTCCCACCTCCACACTCTCCCTCCCCGCCCCCAACCTCCCACCTCCACACTCTCCCTCCCCCCTCCACACTCTCCCTCCCCGCCCCCAACCTCCCACCTCCACACTCTCCCTCCCCCCTCCACACTCTCCCTCCCCCCCAACCTCCCACCTCCACACTCTACCTCCCCCCCCACCTCCCACCTCCACACTCACCCTCCCACCTCCACACTCTACCTCCCCCCCCACCTCCCACCTCCACACTCACCCTCCCACCTCCACACTCTACCTCCCCCCCCACCTCCCACCTCCACACTCACCCTCCCACCTCCACACTCTACCTCCCCCCCCACCTCCCACCTCCACACTCACCCTCCCACCTCCACACTCTCCCTCCCCCGTCCCACCCCCACACTCTCCCTCCCCCGTCCCACCCCCACACTCTCCCTCCCCCGTCCCACCCCCACACTCTCCCTCCCCCGTCCCACCTCCACACTCTTCCCCCCTCCCACCTCCACACTCTTCCCCCCTCCCACCTCCACACTCTTCCCCCTCCCACCTCCACACTCTTCCCCCCTCCCACCTCCACACTCTTCCCCCCTCCCACCTCCACACTCTTCCCCCCTCCCACCTCCACACTCTTCCCCCCTCCCACCTCCACACTCTTCCCCCCTCCCACCTCCACACTCTTCCCCCCTCCCACCTCCACACTCTTCCCCCCTCCCACCTCCACACTCTTCCCCCCCTCCCACCTCCACACTCTTCCCCCCTCCCACCTCCACACTCTTCCCCCCTCCCACCTCCACACTCTTCCACTCCCCTCCCACCTCCCACCTCCACACTCTCCCTCCCTCCCTCCCACCTCCCACCTCCACACTCTCCCTCCCTCCCTCCCACCTCCCACCTCCACACTCTCCCTCCCTCCCCCCCACCTCCACACTCTCCCTCCCTCCCCCCCACCTCCCACCTCCACACTCTCCCTCCCTCCCCCCCACCTCCACACTCTCCCTCCCTCCCCCCCACCTCCCACCTCCACACACTCCCTCTCCCCCCCCCACCTCCCACCTCCACTCTCCCTTTCCCCCACCTCCCACCTCCACTCTCCCTTTCCCCCACCTCCCACCTCCACTCTCCCTTCCCCCCACCTCCCACCTCCACACTCTCCCTCCCTCCCACCTCCACACTCTCCCTCCCCCCCACCTCCACACTCTCCCTCCCCCCCCCAACCTCCGACCTCCACACTCTCCCACCCCCCACCTCCACACTCCCTCACCCCCCCTCCCGCCTCCACACGCTCCCTCACCACCCCCTCCCACCTCCACATGCTCCCTCACCCCCCTCCCACCTCCACTCCCTCCCTCACCCCCCCCACTCCACTCCCTCCCTCGCCCCCCTCCCACCTCCACTCCCTCGCCCCCCTCCCACCTCCACTCCCTCGCCCCCTCCCACCTCCACTCCCTCGCCCCCCTCACCCCCCTCCCACCTCCACTCCCTCCCTCACCCCCCTCCCACCTCCACTCCCTCCCTCACCCCCCTCCCCTCCCTCCCTCACCCCCCTCCCACCTCCACTCCCTCCCTCACCCCCCTCCCCTCCCTCCCTCACCCCCCTCCCACCTCCACTCCCTCCCTCACCCCCCCTCCCACCTCCACTCCCTCCCTCCCTCCTTCACCCCCCACCGTCATTCCCCCTCCCACCCCCGCCTTTGGTCGCAGCGTTCTCGGGGAAGCCAAACCGGTCTGCAGGAGCTCCGGAACAGTCCGCTCACCTCCTCCCTGCTCAGCGTCAGCCAGCACGACTGGCTGACGACTTTATTTACCAGGTGTGAAAGGCGATGGCGTGAACTAGGGCCCATCCAGGCCTGAGAATAGCGGGGGGTAGCGGAGAATCGCCATTTTGGGTGTCCCTGGCAATTCTCTGGCCTGCGCCGCGTAGAACTCGATGGGGCCGATCTTGCGATTCACCTGATCTTGCCGCTTGGGTGAATCGCGGGAGGGCGTCGGACCGGCGTCGCGGGGAAAAATGGCGCGATCGGCGATTCTCCCAACCGGCGCGGGGGCGGAGAATCGCACCCCTCGAGTCTTGCTTTTCCAGGTTTTATCTTACAACAGGTCCTGCCAGTGGGATCTTCCGGTCCCGGCCATGACAACAACCCCCCCCCCCACCCCCCGACCATGACAACACCCCCCCCCCCCCCCCCGTGGGGTTTCCCAGCAGAGTGGGAAGATCCCACCATCAGGCCGCCTCCCACCGGCGAGAAACAGGCTGCGGGGTGACCAGAGAATCTCACCAGTTAACTCGGCTACTCTCCACAGATGCAGCCACGTCCTGCTGACTGTTACCCAGCTTTTTCTGTTTTTATTTCAGTGCTGCGAGTAGTACCCAACTCCCGGAACAGGCAGTGCAACATTCAACACAGGGGGATTGAAAATTCCGTTCAATGAAAAGATGAAAATGTAATGAAACATTTAAAAATGAGTTCCGATCCTTGCTTCAGCTTAGCACTAAGGGCAAGTGCAGCAGGCAATAAATCCACAAATTTCTACAGCATCAGAACGAGCAGGTTGAAAATTTCAACTCCCACCACAAGTGAAGGAGATTTTACGAACACTGACGTTTGATCAGAGTAATAAAGTAGATATGGTCAGAACCAGGCCCACGCTGCACACTCCTGATACAGTACTGCTGCTCAGATTGCTAAAGCACTTTTGGTGAACAGAGTCCAGACTAATCTTCACCAGACGCCATTCAGTTAATGCCCAAAGCAAATGAGAGTGGCTAATGATGGCTTATCATGAAAGCTTTGAAGTTGGTGTCACAGCAGTGAGGAAAGCTTCATCAGAAAAGAATCCCTCCCTGCTCTCAACGCCAGTTAACACTTAGTGCTCTTTCTGTTCTTTGTTAACAGTTAAATCTTTCGACAGAATGCATGCTGTCTCCTTACCTCAAGGAAAGCCAAACATTTGAGAATGAGAATCGCTTATTGTCACAAGTAGGCTTCAAATAAAGTTACTGTGAAAAGCCCCTAGTCGCCACATTCCGGCGCCTGTTCGGGGAGGCTGGTACGGGAATTGAACCGTGCTGCTGGCCTGCCTTGGTCTGCTTTCAAAGCCAACGATTTAGAAGGAATAAATAAGCAGGAGATTGAGCGCGGTCGATTGAAAATTAAACCATTGTCATCAAAAAAGACGTCGGTCCACAGGACTTTGGCAACAGACTTAATGCATCTGCTTCACAAAAAACTCAGGGATTCTAACCCTACACACTGATATCTCTGTGGTGTCACAAGGTCTCTCAATGGAACAAGTCCGCCTTGCTACAAGACATTTCTCTGAACTGACAAAACAAAGAGATATTAAGTTTCCTGTCTTGGGAATTAAACCACATATGACACAGCTACTATTTAAAGAACTGATAGTTGGAGGACACATTCTTTCGCTCGCCTTTTCCAATTGCCTGGAGCTATTTATCTTTTCCATTTTTTTTTTGCAACAAATCAATTCATTGGAATTAGCTATTTTGCGGAGCACAGTTTCAAGAGCGGTGTTCCTGTAGCGAATTAGATTTTTTTCAAATGTTCCTTTTCAAATTGCCAAGACATTTCTATGCTCAGTTCACTGTAATTCTAGAATTGCTTGTAAGATGTGTGCCTAACACAAGATTCACGTTATTCCATTGCCTTTAAGTCGGACACACAGGGACACTGTTCACACAATGCTACTTTGTACTTGGTGCCTTCGGAGACAAGTTTCACTCATAAAATCAGCAAATGTGCAGTGGAAACTGAAGCAATAATGCGGACTTCACAAAAGTGTTTTGGAAAACATTTGTTTGAAAGGGAGAGACAGGGTCACCCGTCATTTCTGCCAAGGGCGTGACATTGCACATCAATGTGATTTGTACAATTGTGTGCACTTCTTACTTTCTTAAAAGAGGCAAATCTTTTACTTTTTGAAAATTCCACCAGCACCTTTAAGCTTCGGTTAAACTCAAGAAACGAATAGAAATAAAACTCTCTCAATGCAAACCCCTCCAAATCTAATACGGTCGGATCAACCCTAGCTTTGGGAAAGGACACATGTGTCTCATTGACCATTTCACACATTGATCTCCCACACCCCTTGCAGGGCAACCCATAGCAACCGGACTAATGGGCATTGCCCTTGCAGAAGAGTCAATCACATTGCTGTGGGTCGGGAGCCACTTGGAGGCAGATATTCTTCCTTAATGAACCAGACAGGGTTTTTTTTTTTTACAACATGGCCATCATTAGACTTTAAATCCAAATTTTTTTTTCTTGAAATCAAATTTCACCATCTGCCATGGTGGGTTTCGAACCAGGGTTAAGAGAGCAATACCTTGGGTCTCTGGATTATTAGTCCAGTGACAATAGCACAATGCCACCACTTCCCCTGGCTAAATTCGGTCAACTAGCAACCACCAGCGGGCAGCCTCTGGGCCGGAATGTGTGAGACGTTTATGTAAATTATGTCAAGGGAAGTGGGTGTTGCTGGCTAGGCCAGCATTTGTTGCCCATCCCGAATTGCCCTGGAGAAGGTGGCGGTGGGCTACCTTCTTGAACCACTGTAGATCCAGTGATGTGTGTACACCCAGAGTGCTGTTAGGGATGGAATTCCAGGATTTTGACTCAGCGACAGTGAAGGAATGGTGATATATTTCTAAGTCAGGATGGTGTATGACTTGGAGGGGAACTTGCAGACTGAGATGTTCCCAGACATCTGCTGCCAGTCCTTCTAGGTGGTAGTGGGTTTAGAAGGTGCCGTCGAAGGAACCTTAGTGAGTTGCCGCAGTGCATCTTGGAAATGGTACACATGGTTGCCATTGTGCATTGCTGATAATAATCTTTATTGTCACAAGTAGGCTTACATTGCAATGAAGTTACTGTGAAAAGCCCCTAGTCACCACATTCTGGCGCCTGTTCGGGTACACAGAGGGAGAATTCAGAATGTTCAAATTACCCAACATTGAGGGATCAAATGTTTGTGGATGGGGCGCCAACCAAGCAGGCTGCTTTGTCCTAGATGATGTTAAGCTTCTTGAGTGTTGTTGGAGCTGCACTCATCCAGGCAAATGGGGAGTATTCCATCACACTCCTGACTTGTCGATGGTAAACAGTCTTTGGGGGTCAAGAGGCGAATTACTCACTGCAGAATTCCTGACTTGTTCCCATACCACAATATTTATATGGTTGCTCCAGTCCAGTTTCTGGCCAATGGTAACCACCAGGATGTTGATAGTGGGGGATCCAGTGATGATAATGTCATTGAATGTTAAGGAGTGATGGTTAGATCCTCCCCTTGTTGGACAAGCCAACCTGTGGGGTTGAAATGAGGGCAAAGAGCTACATTACTCAAGGACTCATTACTAAAGCATTTTATGCATTTCTAATTGACATTGTTGGCCATTCACCCAAGATTGGCCAGGAATACAAAGTGTCAAAAAAGACACATTATGATTGTCTGCTTTCTGAAACTAGTCTTAATAGTATTTTGTAAGTCAATCAAAAACTTACTTGGGGGTCACATGTCTATTAATCGCAGGTCAAAACACATTGGGAGCAATAGCCCTGACATCATCAGAATACAGAACTATTACACAAATGCACCATCAAGTTAAGAGAGAAATGGTGGTGTAGTGTAATGTCACTTAGCAAGTAATCCAGGAAGCAGTGCTAACCACTTAGCAAGTGGTTAACACTGCTTCCTCACGGCACCAAGGCCACAGGCTCGATCCTGACTCTGGGTCACTGTCCGTGTGGTGTTTGCACATTCTCCCCGTGTTCGTGTGGGTTTCGTCCCCACAACCCAAAGATGTGCAGGGTAGGTGGATTGGCCTCGCTAAATTGCCCCTTAATTGGAAAAAATGAATTGGGCACTGTAAATTTTTTTAAAAAGTAATGTTGACCATGATACCATCATTGAGTATTGTAATATTTGGTTCACTGATGCAAATCTGTCCTTTTTTTCTGTATCCTTTAAAAAGTACGAGGATGTTGGCAAATGGGATTAGTATTGGCAGATCAGGGGCATTTCATGCGAAGGTGCAGACTCGATGGGCCGAAGGGCCTTTTCTGCACGGTATTTTTCTGTGATTCTGTGAAGTTTGACTTCTTTTGATAGAATTTCGACTTGTCCCAACAGCCAGCACAATTATGTCAAGCCTAAAAATATAAACTTAAACCACTGATTGGAAGCCATCTGTGAAGAGCATCTGGAGTCGAACGCAAAAGGGATATCCTTGTGGCCAGATTTATTTTTGGGTTTTTTTTTCTCTTAAATTTAGAGTACCCAATTCTTTTTTTCCAATTAAGGGGCAATTTAGCGTGTTCAATCTACCTGGCCTGCACATCTTTTGGGTTGTGGGGTGAGACCCACGCAGACACGGGGAGACTGTGCAAACTCCACACAGACAGTGACTCAGAGCCGGGATCGAACCTGGGACCTCAGCGCCGTGAGGCAACAGGGCTAACCCACTGCACCACCGTGCTGCCCATAGATTTCATTCTCAATTAATCCACTGTAAAAATATACAACAGAACCATAGAATTGCTGCAATGCAGAAGGAGGCCATTCAGCCCATCGAGTCTGCACTGATCCTCTGAAAAAGCATTCCCCCGCCCCATCCCCATGACCTGCACATCTTTGGACTGTGGGAGGAAACCGGAGCACCCAGAGGAAACCCACGCACACACGGGGAGAACGTGCAAACTCCACACAGACAGTCACCCAAGGCTGGAATTGAACTTGGGTCCCTGGCGCCGTGAGGCAGCAGTGCTAACCACTGCACTACCACAACCATTTTGTAGCACAGAAAGTGGCCATCATGCCCATCAATTAGATCAGTCACTCTGGGTGTTTGCATTTTTTTCTTTGCCAAATACTTATCTACTTTTGAACATAGCCATCATTGAGAAAACGTTTTTGAAATTTCACACGCGAAAACATATTCCAATTGAACAAAGTTAATAATCTCCACCCTTCAGCTAGGGCTTTGATGCAGCTTGATTTTTCCCCAGCATTGGAAGCTTGCTGAAGGAGCCGCACATACAGGGGGCGATTCTCCGACCCCCGCGCTGGGCCGGTGAATCTCCGCAACCGCGCCACGACGCCGGCGCGCGATCCTCTGAGATGGGGAGAATCGGCGTCATTTGCACCGGCGCGTTTGACGCGGCGCCGGCCAGGGGCCGCCGATTCTCCAGCCCGGATGGGCCAAGCGGCCACACGGATACGACAGAATCCCGCCGGCGCCGTTCAGCCCTGGCCGCTGTCGGCGGGAACTCTGCGTGACGGGCCGGGGGGAAGCCTGTGGGGCGGGGAAAAGCACCCCTTCACCAGGGGGGGCCTCCGATGGGGTCTGGCCCGCGATCAGGGTCCGCTAATCGGCGGGCCAGCCTCTTCCCCCTCCTGCCCCGGGCCTACTTTCCAGGGCGGCTGGTCCCTCAACACCGACACCATGTTGAGTCGGGGCCGGGGCGCAGAAGAAGTCCCCCGCGCATGCGCAGGTTGGCACAGCGCCCATTTGGCACTGGGGAGGGAGGCTGGAGCGGCTTAAACCGCTCCAGCGCCGTACTGGCCCCCTGTGGGGGACAGAATCGGTCATCCCCATGCCCGTTTTGCGCCGTCGTTCAACGCGACGGCGTTCACGACGCCGCAAACACTTGCCCCCATTTTGGAGAATCGCCCCCACAACCTTTGGAGCGGAAGGAGGGGATGGTCACCGAAAGGTGGATGACACAGATGGGGACAATAAAGAAACTGGCCTTCCCAATTTTATTATTTTAACAGGTATTACAGGCTGTGCAAAGCTGTTTAGCTACAGAAGGTGAATGAACAGGAGAGCTGGCAGACATGGGGCAGATTAAATTCGTAATGCAGAGAAGTGTGAAGGGACACATATTGGTGGGAAGAAGGGGTGGCGGAGAATCGCCGGGGTGGGGGGGGGGGGCGTTTCACGCGACGCCGCTCCGACGATTCTTCGGTGACCGTGATGGGCGGAGTGCCCGCCGAGATAGGCCGAGTCCCGCCAGTGCTGTTCACGTGTAGTCCTACCCAGCGGGTCCTCGCCGTTCATGCTGCGGGGGGCGGCTCCACAGTGGCCTGGCTCGCGATCAGGGCCTACCGATCAGTGGGTACGCCTATCCTGGTGGGGACCTATGTTCCTCCGCGCCAGGCCCCTGTAGCTCTCTGCCATGCTGTGTCGGGGCCGGCGCGGAGAAGGAAACCCATGCACATGCGCGGATTCGCGCCGGCCGGACCCGTGGCGCCCATTCTGACACCGGTATCGGCAGCTGGAGCTGCGTGAAGCGCTCCAGTGCTGTGCTGGCCCCCTGTGCGGCGCAGGATCGCTGCCCCTAAAGGCCCGTTGATGCCGTCGCAAAACGCAACGGCGTTTACGACAGCGTCAACACTTAGCCTCAGGATCTGAGAATTCTGCCCGCGGAGAGGTAATATAAATAAAGGACACCACCCCAAAGCAAGTGCAGTTACAAGAGGAATCTGGGGTGTATGTGCACACATCATCGATGGTGGCAGGCAGGTTTAAGAGGTCAGTAAGACATATGGAGTCCCAGGCTTTATAAATAGAGCATAAAAGCAAGGAACTTGAATAAAACACTGCACTTGCATATTGCATCCAATTCTGGGAAGGCTGCTAGAACTTACAGTGCAGTGCAGAAGGAGGCCATTCAGCCCATCGAGTCTACACCGGTCCCTGAAATAGCACCCTACGTCAGCCCACACCTCCACCCTATCCCCAAAACCCAGCAACCCCACTCAACGTTTAGACACTACAGGGCAATTTAGCGTGTCCAGTCCACCTAACCTGCATATCTTAGCATTGCGGGAGGAAACCAGAGCATCCGGAAGAAACCCGCGCAGACACGGAGAGAATGTGCAGACCCCGCAGGGACATCAAACCGGGAATTGAACCTGGGTCCCTGGCGCTGTGAAGCAACAGTGCTAACAACTGTGCTACCGTGCTTTCCGATGTGACATTCCGATGTGACAGTAAAGATTTACGTGAATGGTTCCAGGGACGAGGGACTTCAGTTATGTGGATTGGAGAAGCTACTCTCCCCAGAGAAGAAAAGGTTCGATAGAGGCGTTTGTAATTATGAGAGATTTGGACAGAGGATGTAACTGAGGATGTAACTGTTTACATTGGCAGAAGAATCAAGAGAGTTGGGGAAACAACAAATACCGATTTAAGGTGAATGACACCAAAACTAAAAGGCGACACAAGGAAAATGTTCCAAAAACACAGCAGCCGTTGGATAGAGAATGTGTTACCCGAGAGTGGAGGCAGGCTCGATCGCAGCTTAGATTTGTTGTCACGTGTACCAAGGTAGAGTGAAAAGTATTGTTCTGTGTACAGTCCAGGCAGGTAACTCCATGCATGTAAAACATTGCATTTATTGTATGTCCTATGTAGATACATAGCCCTCGGTTTCTGTGGCTAATAGCACCCCGTTTCCCTGGGTTTCTGTGGCTATGATTCATCTTTCATTCTCACTCCACAGTATAAATATTTCCCACTTTCTCTGTTCTGTTAGCTTTGACAAAGAATCATTGGACTCGAAACGTTAGCTCCTTTTCTCCCTACAGATACTGCCAGACCTGCTGAGATTTTCCAGCATTTTCTCTTTCGTCTCAGATTCCAGCATCCGCAGTAATTGGCTTACATACCAGAGTAAACCTTCCATTGGCCAGCAATGCCGTATCCCTGGTGACAAAGAATGTGAGGGTTAGTTAACCATTACGGTCACCAGTAGTTTGATGTTGGGGTCCCGGGTTCAATTCTGGCCTCGGGTGACTGTCTGTGGTGTTTGCACGTTCTCCCAGTGTCTGCACGGGATTTCTCTGGGTGCCCCGGTTTCCTCCCACAGTCCAAGAATGTACAGGTGAGGTGGATTGGCAACACTAAATCGGCCCTTAGTGTCCAAAGGTTAGGAGGAGTTACTGGGTTACAGGGATAGGGTGGAGAGGGAAACGTTAAGTAGGTTGCTTTTTCAAGGGCCGGTGTAGACTCGATGGGCCGAATGGCCTCCTTCTGCACTGTAAATTCTATGATTCTATGATAGATGTTGCAATTGAGGTGTAATGGCCTGCACGGGCCACATGGGGTGGGATTGATTGGCTGGGATTCTCCGATCCCGTGCCGGGGGGGGGGGGGGGGGGGGGGGGGGGAAATCGCGCCATGCCGCTCCGACGCTGGGCTGCCGATTCTCCGGCGATCGGAGAAGCGGTGGCCATCGCGCCTGCAGGGTTGCCGCCGCGCCGGTAGGGGGACGTTGAAAGCGGCCCTCCCCCGGCGATTCTCCGCGCCTCGACAGGCCGAGTCCCGCTGACGTGGGTTACGTATGGTCCGACTCGGCGGGACCTCGGAGTTCTGGCTGCGGGGGCCGTCCTGGTGGGAGGGGATCGGACTCCGGGGGGGGGGGGGGGGGCCGCCACGGTGGCCAGGCCCACAATCGGGGCTAGATCCTCGCGCTGGGCCGCTGTAGGGCTCCGCCATATTGCCCGGGGGCCGGCGCGGAGATGGCAACCCACGCGCATGCGCGGACCCGCGCCGGCCTTCGATCGCCGGAGCAGTGGCCGGCACCATACTAGCCTCCTAGGAAGGGGTGAGTGCCTGGGCCTGGACGCCCTTTGACTCCAGAGTCGCTCGCGCCGCTTTTGACGCCGGCGTCAGAACTTGGCTGAGGGATCGGAGAAACCCGCCCATTGTCTTCCCCGTGTGGCTCGCGGAGTATGAGCTCCCCCGCTAGCTATGGGGCTGATAACCATGCTGTACAAAAGGTTGGCCAGTCAGGAACCGATCAGCCAGTTGAGGTATAACCGGGCCCCACGTAAATAGTTGTTCTCGTCTTCTTTTGTTTACTCGTCGGATTCCCCTATTAAATAAGCATTTACACCTTCCAATGTAAATTAATTACATATAGGCATAAGATGTTGATGCCTTCTGCATCCATGCAGGAAATTATGTATATTAACACCTAAATTTGGTATTCATTCCCGGAATATTTTTGGCTATATTTTACCCCGTACCTTTAATATGCTCCTTAAGGGCAGCACGGTGGCGCAGTGGGTTAGCCCTGCTGCCTCATGGCGCCGAGGTCCCAGGTTCGATCTCGGCTCTGGGTCACTGTCCGTGTGGAGTTTGCACATTCTCCCAGTGTTTGCGTGGGTTTCACCCCCACAAGCCAAAAGATGTGCAGGCTAGGTGGATTGGCCACGCTAAATTGCCCCTTAATTGGAAAAAATAAATTGGGTATTCTGAATTTATTAAAAAATCAATATGCTGCTTAAAATCTAACCCCCTCCCCATCCTCATGAAGTTTGGGGTCAGATGTTTGTTTGATAACAGTCCTGTGAAGTGCCCACTCTAAAGGCATGCTACAAATGCAAATAATGCTGTTTCCCCGGTGATTCAGAGCTCCTCCCTGTCATGTCCAGGTCAAGGGTAAACTCTGCTTGTAAATTCAAGGTCTTGGGGATCTGCGGGGCAGTTAGACAGTCCGTTTCGGTTTTACTGTGGCCAATTTCCTTCTGTTGCTCTTCCTCTACAAGTAAAAAAACAAAACTAACCAGGGTTACCCATAGGGAAACCCACGCAGATGTTCCAAAAACAAAGTGCTAACTGCTTGGCACAGAGCCTACTGAGCAGGGAAAGACAAACAGAAACCAACATAAAGGTTGGAAAACAGCCTCAAAGTACAATGATCAGCTTTCTTGTTGGATTATGCTATTCTACAAATAGAGGCAAACTAAACAACCATTTTATACAGATCAATTTATTCCATCGTAAAACTGTGTTCAGGAAAGGAATCAATTTCTGCAGAAATTATTCAGAATTGCTGAAGATTCATTTGGACTGCAGTCTTTCTTTTGATATTTGACCTCAAGGTATGGACAATGTTATATTCAATTTCTTTCGCAAGTTGTTTGAAGGTGGTGATGGCGCTTTCTTCCTGAAGGCCATCACATGACCAACCAGGTAGTGTGGGACTGGAGTTGCATGTGGGGCGGGCATTAGGGAGGTCAGGTTAGCTCCCCCGAAAGAGATTAATGACCAATTTGGACTTTTACTACAACTCAGCGACTTTCATTCGCTTTTTCAGTGGCTGGTGCTGACCCAGACTTGTTGGGGGCCATTTTAGCTTTCATCACCAGATTCGAAGACAATCGGTCGTCAGGCTCTTCCACTTGTCACCGTCAATGGAGCATCATCAATCAACGGGAAATTTAAATCGGATGAGGCGTAAAACAGTTTGCTCCCAACAGCTCCATGCTCAGTGATGCAAGTTACAATTATCATGATATCCAGGTCAGCATATCATGGTGCAATCACACACACACTGATGGACAGGCAGTTGGACCAACCAGCACACACAACATCGCAGCCAATCACCAGTGAGAGCACACGCACTATAAAACAGGGAACACCACATTCACACAGCGGATTCTACCAGGAGATAGCTCCGAGCACAGAGCTCACAGCACGGCACTCAGACATACACCATGTGCTGAGTGCCTCACTAAGGTAGTGATAGGGCTGGGTCCACAGGTTAGGTGGTGAAGCACGTACCCAAGCCAGCAGTTAGTTGTTACCGTTGTTTAGACAATAAAATAGAGTTGTACCATCTACAGCCGTGTTGGATAATTTGTACATTTGTGCATCAGAACACCCAACACGACATGATACCAGTAGTGGACGCTAACCAGTGACTGTGAGACCTACTTGCACCCTTTCAGAAATCCGCCATCCTGCTCCATGGAAAACATCAGCCCGCCGCAGCCGCTCCGAATCGCTGGCAATCTCGGCGTAAACTGGAAGCTGTTTAAACAGCGCTTCCAGCTTTTCCTCGAAGCCACAGACAGGGAGAATGCATCTGACACCAGGAAGATTGCCCTCCTCCTCTCCATGGTGGGGCAACACGCCATCCACATCTTTAACTCCCTGGCATTCGCGGAAGGAGAGGACAAAACAAAATATAAGACGGTGCTTCTGAAGTTCGACGAACACTTCAGCGTGGAAGTCAATGAGAGCTTCGAGAGGTACCTGTTCCAGCAGCGCCTGCAGGGTAAGGATGAGCCTTTCCAATCTTACTTGACACACCTCCATATCCTCGCGCAGTCCTGCGGCTATGAGGCCACCTCCGACTCCATGATACGGGATCAGAGAGTTTTTGGGGTCATCTCGGACACCCTACGCCAGCAGCTCCTTAAAATAAAGCGCCTCACCCTAGCGACTGTCATCGAGACCTGCGTCCTCCAGGAGAACGCGACCAGCCGGTACTCCCAAATCCAGGCAGCCGAAACGGCACGGCACGGGTCCTACGAGGCGGAGCGGGTCCAGTCGATCAAGTTCCTCCCGGCCCGCGGCCCGGACGAGGACGGCCATTTCACGCGCTTTCCGAGGCCTCCCGCGCTTGTACCCGCCAAAAGAGGGGACGTTGACGCAGAGGGACGTGATGCGCAGGCGCGCTCTACGCAGGACCACACCGCGCATGCGCGGTGGCGCAACGAACGCCATTATGTCACGACGTGCGGCAACTGTGGCTCCACCCACTTAAAGCGGCAATGTCCAGCCAAAGCGCGACAATGCCTCCGCCGTGGCAGGATGGGCCACTACGCTGCCTGCTGTCGAGCAGCTCAACCTGCCAACTCCCAACAATTCCTCCAGCCTCGCAGGGACGTACGGGCGATTCAGCCCCCCTACACGGAGTCATATCCAGATAGTATGCAGACCAGCGATACCGAAGACAGGGAACCCTTCCGCGTTGCGGTAAGCCACAAGAACCGGATGTCCCCAAGTCGGAACCACCAGCCGCTGCCAGTGCACAGCATTGATCCGGGCGATGAGTGGTGTGCCACCCTAACGGTCAACCGACCCCAGATCACATTTCGCCTGGACACTGGTGCCTCCGCCAATCTCCTACGCATGGTCAGCCTTCCAGACCTTAAAAGGTTAAACCACCGATTCTGCCATCCCACTGTCAGCTGGTTGACTACAATGGAAACGTCATCCTGGCCACGGGGTCCTGCCAGCTCGATGTTACACACAACTCACACAAAGCCACATTATCATTTGAAATCGTAGGATCCTCGAAGGACTCTGTTAGGCGCACAGGCGTGCAAGATCCTCCACCTCGCTCAACGGGTATACATTCTGTCTCCAGAAGGCACGTCCGATTTCCCGGATACAGACTTTAGGGCGCAGCTCCACTCACTCCTCGCGCACAACCAGGAGGTTTGCGAGGGCATGGGCACACTGCCCTACACGTACAAAATAATGCTCAAACCGGACGCCACCCCGGTCATTCACGCACCTCGTAGGGGCCCAGCACCACTCAAGGGCTGCCTCAGACAGCAGCTGCAGGACCAAGAAGTGCTTTCCCGGGTCACGGAGCCAACGCCATGGGTCAGCTCCTTGGTGTACGTCAAAAAGCCCTCCGGCGAGCTCCGGATCAGTATCGACCCAAAAGATTTGAATCACAACATTATGAGGGAACACTAACCCATACCCAAACGAGAAGAAATCACTAGCGAAATGGCTCGGACAAAAATATTCACCAAGCTTGATGCCTCAAAGGGTTTTTGGCAGATTCAACTGGATCAGTCCAGCAGGAAGCTGTGCACTTTCAACACTCCCTTTGGCAGATACTGCTACAATAGGATGCCATTCGGCATCATCTCGGCCTCCGAGGTGTTCCATCGCATCATGGAACAGATGGAGGGCATCGAAGGGGTGCGCGTCTACGTAAACAACGTTATCGTCTGGTCCACCACACCACAGGAGCACATCAGTCGTCTCCAGCGTGTCTTTGCACGGATACGGGATCAGGGCCTGTGCTTTAACGGAGCCAAGTGCTCTTCTGGCCAGACTGAGCTAAAGTTTTTGGGGGACCACATCTCCCGTCGGGTGTGCGACCGGATGCCGACAAAGTGGCAGCCATCGCAGCAGCCGTGAGACAAGAAGGCAGTGCTGCACTCTCTCAGGATAGTCAACTTCCTGGGGAAGTTCATTCCCAACCTTGCTTCGCACACGACTGCTCTTCGCCACCTGGACAAAAAGACAATGGAATTCCAGTGGCTGCCCGCACACCAGAGTGAATGGGAGGAGCTCAAAGTCAAGCTCACCACCGCCCCGGTACTGGCGTTTTTCGATACCACATGGGAAACAAAGATCTCAGCTGACGCCAGCCAGTCCGGCATTGGGGCGGTACTCCTGCAACGGGACGACACCTCATCATGGGCTCCGGTCGCCTGTGCGTCGCGGGCCATGACCCCCACAGAACAGCGCTATGCGCAGAGTGAGAAGGAGTGCCTGGGCCTGTTGACTGGCATCAACAAGTTTCACGACTATGTATATGGTCTTCCGCAGTTCACTGTGGAGACCGACCATCGCCCCCTGGTCGGCATCATTCAGAAGGACCCCTCACCTCCAGCGCATTCTGCTCAAGCTCCGGAGGTACGACTTCCAACTTGCCAAACCCCGGGGAAGGATCTCATCATCGCAGATGCTCTGTCCAGGGCGGTTAACACACCGCCCGACTCGGAGGGGTTCGTTTGTCAGGTCGACGCACAAGTAGCCTTCACATCGGCCAATCTGCCGGCCACTGATGCACGTCTGGCCCACATTCGCATTGGGACTGCGGCTGACCTCCTTCTACAGCGTGTGATGCGCCACATGACGGAAGGGTGGCTCAAGGGGCAGTGCCCACAATTTTACAACGTCCGGGACGACTTGGCAGTCATTGACGGTGTCCCCTTGAAGTTGGACTGGATCGTGATCCCACACAGCATGCACCGGCTTGTCCTCGAACAACTGCACGAAGGCCATCTCGGAGTTAAAAAGTGCAGGCGGAGGGCCCAAGAGGCTGTGTACTGGCCGGGCATCAGCGAGGACATCACCAACATGGTGCTCAATTGCCCCACCTGCCAAAGGTTTCAGTCAGCACAACCCCCGAGACGCTTCAGCCCCATGAGTTGGTCATGTCCCCCTGGGCAAAGGTGGGCGTGGACCTCTTTCATGCGCTCGGCAGGGACTATATTATTCTTATTGACTACTTCTCAAGTTATCCGGAGGTCATACGCCTGACGACACGACGTCATCAGCTGTCATCCGGGCATACAAAGGAACCTTTGCGCGCCATGGAATTCCGCTCACCGTCATGTCTGACGACGGGCCTTGCTTTGTGAGCCAAGAATGGTCTTCCTTTGCCACTTCATACAACTTCACACACGTGACGTCCAGCCCTTTGCATCCCCAGTCCAATGGCAAGGCGGAAAAGGGTGTCCACATTGTGAAGCGGCTCCTCTGCAAGGCTGCTGATGCCGGATCGGACTTCAATTTAGTCCTGCTGGCCTATCGCTCGGCCCCACTGTCCACGGGCCTCTCACCAGCCCAGCTGTTGATTGGTCGCACCCTCAGGACCACTGTGCCTGACCTCGACCATGCTCCAGTATTGCGAAGGATGCAACAACAGCGTGCTCAGCAGAAGGTGGCACATGACGCTCGGGCGACTGATCTTCCTGCCCTGGCGCCTGGAGACAACGTCCGCATACACCTACCGGAGGGTGGCTGGTCGGCAACCGCCGAGGTTCTCCGCCACGTGGCTCCCCGCTCATTCCTGGTTCGTATGCCTAATGGCTCCATTCGCCGCCGTAATCGACGGGCCCTTCATCTGGTTCCGTGCTCGCTACGAGATCATGCACCGGTGCCACGCCCTCCTGTTGTCCCTGATGTCGACTTTATTTAGCTTCCTGCCAATCTGCCTCTTCCTCTCTCGCCCGTGGCCAGGCCCATTCCTCAGCCGGTGGATCCTGACCCACCATGGAGGCGGAGGCGGTCAACCCAAATTAGTCGCCCACCTGAGAGACTTGACTTATGAGCCTGTTAGCACATTGGACTCACTGAATTGTTTTACAGTACTGTGAACGAGTTTCTTTTCTTGTTGTTAATTATTCCAGATGTTCTCTCGTCGTTTGTTGATTGCATTTGTTCTGTTATTGGTACAACCTCGTTGTTCTGTTGCACCTGACACCTTCTTCTGTATATAGTTTAGCCTCATGTACATGTTGTAAATATTGCACACACATACTCAGATGCACTCAGCACACATTTATATTTATTAGCATGTAGGCACATATCCTTTGTGAAAGGGGGGGAATGTCATGATATCCACATCAGCATATCATGGTGCAATCACACACACACTGATGGACAGGCAGTTGGACCAACCAGCACACACACAACATCGCAGCCAATGACCAGTGAGAGCACACGCACTATGAAACAGGGAACACCACAGTTCCCGCTCATTCTACCAGGAGATAGCTCAGGGCACAGAGCTCACAGCGTGCCACTCAGACATACACCATGTGCTGAGTGCCTCACTAAGATAGTGCTAGGGCTGGGTCCATAGGTTAGCTGGTGAAGCACGTACCTCAGCCAGCAGTTAGTTGTTACCGTTGTTTAGACAATGAAACGAGTTGTATCATCGACAGCCGTGTTGGATCATTGGTGCCTCAGAACACCCAACACGACAAAAATGAGACACAATGGGTGAATGGGCTCCTGCTGTAACCATTCTGTGAACTTCAGGAATTGTTGGCCCGTAGCTGGGGCAATTAAGCCTTTACACCAGCCAATGTAAATAAATGACATCACTTTGTTGATATCTTCTCGTTGTGATACTATGAACAGCATCAAAATGCAAGAGGATGTAGACAGGTCACTTTGTTAGAACACTGGGGCAGTAGAAGAAGGCAGAAACCGCCAACTTACTCCCCTCTCCTGGTTTTGTTTTTGGTAGACTGTTGGCTTGGGATTGTTTGCTTTGCGAATGATGCCAATTCTCAGGACCAGTGAAGCCTTAAATCCCTAATCTTGTTAGAAACTTGAATTAGATTGTGTATTTTGTCAGGGACTGCTAAACAGTGGGAGCACTGTACGTTCCCTCTGACAGTATGTTAATAAAGCAGAACCACCATGGGGAAGCAAATCCTTAGGATTAAAATTTCTAGCAATAACTTGAAGACCTTCTGGGAGTAAACTTAAAAGAATATAAAAATCAAACAACTTACATGGTCATTCCAATTCTTCAGAAAATTGTTCCCCCCCCCCCCCCCCCCCCTGCTTTCTCTCTTTGAAGAATTAGCCGTCAAGTTAGAAGTTTAGCTGCAGAAAGGACCGGCACTGGTGTAGAGAAAAGATGTAGAATGTTGACACACATCATTTTAAAAATAATCAGGAAGTTGTTAAACAAAAGAAGTCCCTTTCTTACAACTAATAATAGTTTGGAGGATATATCATCAGATATTTTGAAAGGGGAACCAGGAGCCAATTCCTTTACACACAAATATTTCGCTCCAAGTCACACAGTACTGAGTCACAACTTACCAAACTGGCGAGAGTTCAAGAGACGCAGTGAGCATCCAGGAACCCATTCTCGTCAGGTTCTCTCACATGCTCTGGTTTCACTCCAATACAGCCCACCACACTAAGGAATTCTCAGACAGAAATGCAAGAGCTGTTAAACATTCCACCCTGAGGTTGCAAAACAAAGGTTGGGACATTACAGATACCAAACTGTCAAACTCTTTCCCCCCCCCCCCCCCCCCCACGTGGTTTTAAAAAATCTATGGAATCACCATAATGGAGAAATTTGACATTCCACAAATGAGTTCTCCAGGTCCAGAGAGGTTGTTCAGCAATAATTATCAACTCCGTGTGCCGTTAAAGACCCAGTTACCCTCATTTCAACAAAGTGTAACCTTATCGTGGTTTTATTTTGCAACACAGACTAATAGCATAACAGGTGGAAGTTTCCGTCAAATCAAGTGATTTAAGATTTGCATCTGTGGGGACTTCCAAACAGCACACTCTGCTGAGGAGCGGGAATCAATGACAGCTGACTCCTGGATTTCCACGTTTAACTGTGCATGTGCAGACTTCAAAAGTTGCTGTCAGTTTCATTGTCATTACAACTATGAGTGTGGTGATATGCATCACAAGGGGTTAATGTAGGCACACTGCAACTGAGTAAACACTAGAGGGAGCACCAGAGACATCATGACACACAGACATTCAACCAATAGGTCAGTTAGATAAGACACGACCAATGGGCTGTCAAGACACCCAGAGGTGACACTACCACAAGGGGGCTACCCATATAGAAGGACAGGGCACACATGCTCTTTCTCTTTCCATAGGCAACACTCAGAGAGACAGGGGCAGATCAGGAAGCATCACACCCACCACATGGATTAGAGCAGATTGGTTAGTTAGATTGAGTTACTATAGTAAGATCAGCAGGAGAGTCGAACTCAAGTAGGAGAATTGTTAACTGTTCAATAAATGTGTTAAACCTATCTCCAAGTCTGAACCTTCCTTTGCCAGAGTAAACATCAAGGAAGCAGCTTATGCTACATGGAGAAGCATAACACAACAATGAGTATGGACTACGGACTGTTTCCCCATCATTACGACAGCAAAGTCCAGAGCAAAGGGGAAAGCAGCCCATTACACCACTGCCTTTCAATCTTTTCTGTGCAAGGAAAGCCCTCAAGCTCATCACATTCCTGGGGACCCTGGTGTCCAGACTCCAGAAAGGAAGTCCTCACTGTCATGATATGCAGACATGCGGATGATGATACACCGACAGGCACAGGCAGGCAGCTAATGAACACAGAGAACAGGACATGACCAATGAGCAGGCAGGACACTCAGGGGTGGTATCTCACTATAAAAGGCATGAGGCACTCAAACTCCACCTCTTTCCACTGATGAATATCTACAGAGTGAGTCAGGGTGTATTTACAGTATCACACCTCCAACACATGGCTAAGAGCTAGTCTGGTTCAGTCAGACAGAGTAACCACACTTAGGTTAGCAGCAAGTCGAACTCAGAGAACTGTGCTACTGGTTCAATAAATCAGATTAAACTAACTTCAAGGTCTGGAGTATCTTTTGGTTAAAGCTGCATCCAGTTGCAGCCTGTATTATCCCAAAGTACATAACACGACACTCAGCTTCTTCAAAGAGAAGAATCTATTTAATGTGTTTCTCATTATCCCCTCCAAGTCGGGTCGGAGAGAGACTCAGGAAAGGGAGAGGTGAGAACTTAATGCCAAGATTTAAAACAGCCACCCAAAGTGTAATAGAGGCCACCATTTTATAATTTACTGTTGCGGTAGGAGTTCACCCTGGGCTCAGGAAATCCAGCAGTAAAAGGGAGATGAGACACTGACCTCTGCAAGCTGCCTTCCAGTCTTTGTGGGTCAGGGTACCCCCCCCCCCCCCCCTTACGGGTTGCAAAAAACTCTCATCCTACCCCCTGCCATGTGGAAACTCATTCTCTCCCCTCCTTAACCAGCACCCAACACAGCCCTGATCACGGCACTCTTTCTTCCCTCGCTCCTTTCATTCCGCAGTCCCATTCACGGGCACTCACTCCCTCAAAATGAGGGTGAGCGTTCTAGTTCTGGGCAGGTTGCAGGAGGGGTTTGTGATCACGGAGAGTAACAGTCATGTTGCATCCAAGTCCCCAGTTGTATATATGGGCCCCTTGAGCACCTTTACTCCTGTACAACCCACAAGAATAATTCAACCCTATTTGATTCCGTCATATGTGCACGGCACAGGCGTCTAACAATTTTGATGAAAATAAGCCCAGTTTACATTGCAAGACCCCATTTTGCAAATTGAAAGGGGTTTAATGTCTAACACTTTGATTGCTCAACGGTAGATCCTTTCTGAACTTGGGCGGCATATTGGTTAGCACTGCTGCCTCACAGCTCCAGGGGACGTGGGTTCAATTCCGGCCTTGGGTGACTGTCTGTGTGGAGTTTGCCCTTTCTCCCAGTGTCTGTGTGGGTTTCCTCCAGGTGCTCCGGTTCCCTCCCACATAGTACAAAGATGTGCATGTTGGGTCGATTAACCATGATAAATTGCCCCTTAGTTTCCAAAGATGTGCAGATTATGTGGGGCTACGGGGATAGGGAGGGAGAGTAGTCCTGTGTAAGGTGCTCTCTGAGGGTTGGTGCAGACTCGATCTGCCAAATGGCCTCCTTCTGCACTGTAGGGATTCTATGGAGCTGGCCACAGTACTTGTGTTAATGTCAGGTGAAGGAAGTCATACTCAACCCTATTGCTTCTAGATAAACATTTTTGGCTCCTTTTTTATCACGGCTATAATAAACGAACTAAAGTAAAGTTTCACAGGAGATAGACAAATGGAGAGTCTCGCATCCATCTTAGTCGTGTTCAAAAGCACATAACAATATACAGCATGACCAAAAAAGAACAAACTTTTAACTAATTATGCCTGGAAAGTCCTTGCAACACATTTTCGATAACCAGGGCTCCAGAATAGAAGCCCCAAGTCAGAATGTACACTTGTGTGTGACAACGTAGCTTCTCCAATAAGTAACAAAAACGTAATCATTACAAAAAAAGCAACGGGTGCATGCTAGGATAATAAGAAATTTCTGATTCTGATGCTTCAAAATAGCTCAAGTTAAAATGAAATCGCTGCCACCCTCCTGAAATCCCAAAGGAAATTGAAAATGAACCTGGAGTAATGAGAGTCACGTAATAATAATCTTTATTGTCACAAATAGGCTTACATTAACACTGCAATGAAGTTACTGTGAAAAGCCCCTAGTCGCCACATTCCGGCGCCTGTTCGGGTACACCGAGGGAGAATTCAGAATATCCAATTCACCCAACAAGCACGCCTTTCGGGACTTGTGGGAGGAAACCCACGCAGACATGGGGAGAACGTGCAGACCTGCACAGACAGTGACCCAAGCCAGGAATCGAACCTGGGACCCTGGCACTGTGAAGCAACAGTGCTAATCACTGTGTTACCGTGCCACCTGGAGATACCTCGGTTGTATGCCATGTCTGGAGGCTGATTGCCATCGCTAGCAAACTAGATTGATTAAATGTGTAAGACGGCCAAGATACCAAAACTGCAAATTGAATTGTGCAAATCCTTGGCAGCTTTGAGACTTCACATTTCTATTCTATACGACAGGAGCCCACTACTGAGCCCTTCATCATGGGGATCCAACAACACTGTTTTGAGAAAACCTTTTGAAATAGTACAAATGAAGATGACAGATCTTGCATTTATCTAGGACCTGTCACATCCTCAGGACATTACAAAGTGTAGTCACGTAGGTAACCATGGCAGCCAATCATGCTAGGGAAGATGTGGCCATTTGCTCCACAAGTGGAATATGAGGGACAGCTCAAATGATGATGGTCACCATCTGAGTCAGACCACTGTCTACATCCTGAATACCTTCCCCAACACATCCTTGGTGGCATCAAAACTATTCCTGGTGCATCAGCTGAAGCTGTTGAATGGATGGTTAATCTCAACATCAGATTTTAACTGCTCTTCCCGCCCCCAGCTATACAAAAACAGATCTGCACAAAATGACCATTAACAAGTCAGAGAAAACCTACTTCACCTGTAGGATTAGAGTTAAAGGTTTGGTCAGGAACACACACCTGCTGTTTTTCAAATAGGATCACTTATGTCCATCTGGGATAGGGTAGCAGAATGGTTATTTGCTATAACCCCCATGAGGACCATGGGGAAACAATCATTGATTTTCCTGTGGGACTCGTGGAATAACAAGCTGCCCAGGTAAGGGTGGAGGCCAATCACCTGGGACCTGTTAAAGGCAGGTAAAAGCTCGGGGCTTAATCCGATCTACCCTCCCAGCAAGGTCTGCACTGGGAGTGGGGTGCTGTACTAAGCCTGTAATTGTAAATATGTAAATAAATTCACCTTCGTTCATGGCAGCTTCCTCAGGAGTTATTATACTTTGGTTACTGGACCAGTAATCCAGCAGCCTGGACGAACAATACAGCAACAGGAGTTCAAATCCCACCACAGCCGCTGGAGAATTAAAATTCACTTCATTAAATAAGAGTTAAAAAGTGAGTGTTAATAACGGTGACATTGAAACTTCCAGGTTGTTAATTGAAAACCATGTGGTCTTTACAGAAGAAATCAGTTCTCCTTCCCTGATTGGGTCTATATGTGACTCCAGGGGCGAGATTCTCCGATCCCCCCGCCGGTGGCCTGGCCCGCGATCGGGGCCCACCGATCCGCAGGCGGGCCTGTGCCGTGGGGGCACTCTTTCCCTTCCGCCTTCGCCACGGTCTCCACCATGGCAGAGGCGGAAGAGACTCCCTCCACTGTGCATGCGCGGGAATGCCGTCAGCGGCCGCTAACGCTCCCGCGCATGCGCCGCCCGGAGATGTCATTTCCGCGCCAGCTGGCGGGGCACCAAAGGCCTTTTCCGCCAGCTGGCGGGGCGGAAATCCGTCCGCCGCGGGCCTAGCCCCTTAAGGTTGGGGCTCGGCCCCCCAAGATGCGGAGCATTCCGCACCTTTGGGGCGGCGCGATGCCCAACTGATTTGCGCCATTTTGGGCGCCAGTCGGCGGACATCGCGCCAATACCGGAGAATTTCGCCCCAGATTCTTAACTACCCTCTGAAACACTCAGTTATATTCAGAAGGCAGTTCACTATTCACTGCTCAAGGCCAATTTGGGGGGGGGGGGGGGGGGGGGGGGGGGGCAGACAAACAAATGCTGACCTTGTCAGTGATGTTCACATTCCGGAAACAAAGAAAAACAAGCTAGAATTTGCATCATTTGTGCATCGCTTTGCATTTCCTCAACGTAACTATTACAGGTCCATTGTACTCTGAAGGAGGCTGCGCAGGTCGATAGAGTGGTCAAGAAGGCATACAGCATGCTTTCCTTCATCGGAAGGGGTATTGAGTACAAGAGTTGGCAGGTCATGTTACAGTTGTACAAGACTTTGGTTCGGCCACATTTGGAATACTGCGTACAGTTCTGGTCACCACATTACCAAAAGGATGTGGATGCTTTGGAGACGGTGCAGAGGAGGTTCACCCAGATGTTGTCTGGTATGGAGGGTGCTAGCTATGAAGAGAGGTTGAGTAGATTAGGATTATTTTCATTAAAAGATGGAGGTTGAGGGGGACCTCATTGAGGTCTACAAAATCATGAGAGGTACAGATAGGGTGGATAGCAAGAAGCTTTTTCCCAGTAATTTTTCAATTACTAGGCATCACGAGTTCAAGGTGAGAGGGGAAAAGTTTAAGGGAGATATGCGTAAAAGTTCTTTACGCAGAGGGTGGTGGATGCCTGGAACGCTTTGCCAGCGGAAGTGGTAGAGGCGGGCACGATAGCGTCATTTAAGATGTATCTGGACAGATACATGAATGGGCAGAGAGCAGAGGGATACAGATCCTGAGAAAATAGGCGATAGTTTTAGATAGAGGACCTGGATCGGCGCAGGCTTGGAGGGCCGAAGGGCCTGTTCCTGTGCTGTAATTTTTCTTTGTTCATTCAAAGTCCATAGGAGGAAAATCGGGCTTAGCAACGGCAATTGTTTGGGGCCGAAATAACGTCCTACATGTGCGCACCTTGGAGTTGTGAATTGTGCCAGATGCCACCTTGTTGAGGGCATTACAGTGGGTGTGGCTAATGTCACCAGACAAATGCTGTGCAAATACAAGAACAGCAATCAGAAAGCAACAGCAATTGGACATCAGAAGTACTATTTTGCAGTTCAACACTCCAGCCAACACCGTCTTCAGCAGTGCGAGGTTAAGTAGCAGGAATGACCAACCAGCATCACTATGTATTGGTTAGTTCCTGGTTTATTTCTTCTTGATGTTGGTAGGGTTGTTCTTTCAAGTTGCAAGTGTCCACAGGGGGTCAGGTGCCGGGTGCTTTGGGCTTGTTCCGGACTCACGGCTTCTGCACCAACCACCTTCTACCAGATATGGGTGCTATCGTAGGCATTTCCTTTGGAATACAATGGGGCAGGGAGAATGAACAGAGGCCATGCAAAGCAGGGCGAGTTTCTAGAACGCAGGGGTTGGTGGTTGGGTATTGGGGAGAAGGGCTCATCATCGAGACCATTTCCACCCAGAGAACCACAATTGCAATCTTGGAGGGGGGTGGGGTATGAGGAAAGGTCGAGGGAGCTAGGGCTTTTCTCATTGGAGCGAAGAAGGATGAGAGGTGACTTAATTGAGGTGTATAAGATGATGAGAGGGATCGATAGAGTGGACGTTCAGCGACTTTTTCCTCAGATGGATGTAGCTGTTACAAGGAGGCATAACTATAAGGTTCATGGTGGAAGATATCAGAGGTAGGTTCTTTACTCAGAGTGGTTGGGGCGTGAACGCACTCCCAGCTATGGTAGTGGAGTCGGACACTTGAGGAACTTTCAAGCGGTTATTGGATAGGCATATGGAGTGCACTAGAATGATTGGGAGTAGGTTGATTTGATCTTAGTTTCAGATTAATTCGGCACAACATCGTGGGCCGAAGGGCCTGTACTGTGCTGTACAGTTCTATGTTCTCTGTACTCAAGAAGGCTAACATGTAATTTTCTCTTGTTTTCTTGTCTGAGACCAGCATGTAAATATACACTGATAGAAAAATAAGTTAATACTAGACAGTAAACATGGCTTTGTCAAGGGCAGTTCATTTCTGACAAATTTAATGGAGTTCTTTGATGAGGTGACATAGGCAGTAGATGTTGTATATTTGGACTTTCAGAAAGCATTTGATAGAGTGCCACATGGCAGGTTGGCTAGCAAATTAGAAATGCTTGGGATTGATGGGTCCTTGGCGGTATGGATTACAAGTTGGCTAAGAGATAGGAAACAGAGGGTAGGTATAGATGGGCATTTCTCAGAGTGGAGAGGAGTTGAAAGTGGTGCTCCCCAGGGCTCAGTGTTGGGACCCTTGCTTTTTTAAATTTTTTAATAACTGATTTAGAGATGGATGTAGAGGACAAAAATCTCTAAATTTGTAGATGATACTAAGCTAGGGAGAATAGTGACTTGCGAGGATGATGCTGAGCGACTTCAGAGGGATATTGCCAGGTTGCCCAAATAGGCAGACACCTAGCAGATGAATTTCAATGCAGCCAAATGTGAGGTAATGCATTTTGGGAGAAGAAATATGGGGAGACAATATAGGTTCAATGGTACAACTTTGAGGGGAGTACAGGAGCAGAGGCACTTTGGGGTTCAAGTGCATAATTCTCTGAAGGAGGCCAGGCAAGTTGAAACGTTAAGAAGACTTAAGGATCCTTGGGTTTACAAATAGAGGCATAGAGTATAAAAGCAAGGAAGTGATGCTACACCTCTACAAAACAAAACATTGGTCAGACCACATTTAGAATATTATGTTCAGTTCTGGGCACCTTATTTAAGGAAGGATGTTCAAGCCCTGGAGAGAGATTTACTAGAATTAGATCAGGAATGAGGAATTTTAGACACAAGGAAAGATTGGAGAAATTGGGCTTGTTCACCTTGGAGCAGAGAAGATTAAGAGGCAACCTTATTGGATGTGTTCAAAATTGTGAACACTTTTGACAGGGTAAAGAAGGATATTCTGTTTCCACTTGTTGGTATGTCAGTGACTAGGGGGGGGGGTCACAATTTCAAGATTGTCAGCAAGAGAGTTAGGAGTGGGATGAGGAGAAACTTCTTTACTCAGTTGAGATTTGGAATGTGCTGCCTGGAAGAGTGGTGGAAGTGGATTTCATTGGAAGTTTCAAAAAAAAGAGCTGGATATATATTTGAAAGTGTTGAACTTAGAGGGCTACAGAGATAGGACTAAGGAATAGGACTAGCTCGGTAGGTCTTTTGGGAGCAATGGGCCGAATGGCCTCCTTCTGTGCTGTAAAACTCCATGATTCTTTGTGGCTTCACTAGGATTGCATATTTTCCATAGTGCAGGGTACCTTTGACTGCACACACATTGCTTTGCAGGTACTGCTAGTCAATTATACCCGTTACCATATAGAAATGGTTCCACTCCCGCAATGTCCAGCTGGTGTGTGGCCACAGGCAACACAACATGCAGGTCAAAGTCTGGTATCCTAGCAGCAGGCATGATGCCTTTATTCTATGGCAGTCAGCTGTGCTCACTGCATTTGAGCCATCAGGGCAAACCAAAGGGTGACAAGGGATACCCACTCACCACATTGCAGATGGCTCTGGTAGACAACACACGCAGAGATACAAAATTCTGGTACCACATGAAATGTAATAGAGACGACCATTGGCAACAATTCTGTTGCCTTGACAACTGTGGAGAAGCCCTGCAGTTTATCGGCAGAGTTGGGGTCGAGAGTCGTGGCCACCTGCTGGATGCTGCAAAATCTCACTATGATGAGGGGACAGCCTCTGCCACCAGGCTATCTACGAGTCACCCATCCACATGTGATAAATTACCCAGAGTCCCTCAGCTTACCTTTCCCTGTGTCACAAAACATCAGTGTTCACATGACCACAATACAAAAATAAACACCACCACAAAACTGACATTCCAAACCAAATTTATACATGAAATCATGCCATATTGCATACAAACGTAAATGGATCAACCTTGTGCATTCCCTTAGTGCCTGATCTACTGCTCCCACGCAGTGCTGCCCCAGTGGCTGTGCAGCATGGTCAATGAAAGGCTGCTGACTTCCAGTGGAGGAGCCTGTAAAAGGGAATTCACAAGGTTGATCCATTTATGTTTGTATGCAATATGGCATGATCGCATTTTTATTTGGAATGTCCAGAAGGCCCTGGACCTACTTGCTCTCCACAGCCCCAGGGACGCAGGACATCTCTCCTCTTTTCCACATCCATCACCAAGACCTCCAGAACAGTGCCTGAAAACCTCGGCGCCCATTCTCTATTGTTGCGCCATTTCTCACTGTCAGATTCACTTCCTGCCCGACTCCCAGCATTTGTCCCAGCCACAATGTGCCGCCCCTTTAAGGAGGTGCAGGCCCTCTTTAAGTGGAGCTCGGAAGTCACAATTATGGGGCCTTGCTGATGGATGCAGCCAATCAGCAGCATGCCAAGTGGTGGCTGCACACAGGAACAATTATAAATAAACAGGCACCACAAAGTTGGCTTGAAGGGTGTGGATTAATCATATTTTGTGATCCTGACAGAGGTTATATGCAATTTAGTTCCTCCTGTTCTTGTTGGACTAACAATAACATACTCAAATGCCATATATTAACATCTTGATTTATCAAATTGGGGCCGTGATACTTTAAACTGATTAAAGCTCTCTGCTTGGTTGTAAACCTCATCATGATTGATTGCAGTTGACATTTGTTAAAATATTATGACGTGCAGTCCCTTTCCAAAACCAAGTAAGGTTTCAATTTCCAAGAAATTCTAAGAATGCAGCGTTTTATGAGAGATCAACACCTGTTCAAGACTGTATCTGGTTTAAACATCTTAAAGCAAATAACTCAATTGAAAGTATCAGTTGAGCGCCATCAATGTCAGCTGATGGGAGAGTCGCATGTCAGTTCTGATCAGGTGAGGGTGGCAAGCTCCCTTCCCTAAAACTCCTTTTGTTATGAACACCCAACTAGTTTACTGAACAGCACTTTGCCCGTTTGTCTGCTGGCGCCAACCCACAGACAATCAACTTTGCTGAATTCAGTTTTACAACTTGAATTTGCAACCTCATCATTGCTAATCCAACAGTGTAACGCTAGATAGCCGGACTCACTTGTGAATAAAGCTGCTGCAGTTTTACAACAAGAACTTGCATTTATAGCTACCATCAGCGAAATAGTTAAGGATACTTGACAGAGGTGTAAAGAGTCAGTGGGTTAAAGCAGTGTTTTTATTTTACGGGGACCCATTTTTACCAACCAGCCGACCTTCGCGGCCCACGCCGGCCGACCTGCGCGCCCCACCATTTTCTCTTACCTCGTAATGTTTAGGTGAAATGTGGTGAATCTCCAATTTCTAGAGGATGAAAACATTTTCAGTTCCTACATTTTTTTCCTGTAAATTTTATCAAATAAAAACTGCTCCGAACTTGTAAAAAAAAAAAGGCTGCGACCGTATTTTTAAAATGCGGCCGCACTGCGCATGCATGCCCGCTCATCGGTATGCATGCGCAGAGTTTTGTGCATGCGCATCGATGAGCGGGCACGCATGCACAGTGTGGCCGCATTTTTGTTATATGTTCGTGGCCATTTTGAAGGCCGCTTGCAGCCGGCATTATTAAAAGCCGGCTGCTGCGCGTGGATTTGCGCGATCGGGAGCGCCGCGACGGACGGCTCCGCAACCCTACCGACACCCGCCCGCGGTCGCGTCCCCGACTTTTGACAATGCCTGGAATTAAGTGGCCAAAAGAATGGTGGAAACAGTAGAGATAGAGAGATATATGCAGTATACTTGTTTTAGAAGCATTTCAAAGAAGACTTACCTGACTCATTCTTGGAATGAAGGTGTCGTCTTGTGCAGAAAGGATGAACAACTCCGACATACGCCCAATGGAGTTCAGAAAAATGTGAAGTGACCTCACCAAAACATAAAGGATCCTGAGGGGACTTGATAGGGTGGACACTGGGAGGATGTTTCCTCTTGTGGGGGAGACTAGACCTGGGAGACAGAGTTTAAAAATAAATTTCTCCCTTTTAAGTCATACGTGAGGAGCAATTGTGGGCAGCACGGTAGCACAGTGGTTAGCACTGTTGCTTCACAGCACCAGGGTCCCAGGTTCGATTCCTGGCTTGGGTAACTGTCTGTGTGGAGGCTGCGTGGGTTTCCTCCGGGTGCTCCGGTTTCCTCCCACAAGTCCCGAAAGACATGCTGTTAGGTAATTTGGACTTTCTGAATTCTCTCTCATTGTACCCGAACAGGCACCAGAGTGTGGTGGCTTGGGGCAGTGTTAATGTAAGCCTACTTGTTACAACAAAGATTATTATATTATGTTTTCTCCCAAAAGATTGTTAGTCTGTCGAATTCTCTTCCCTAGCGAGCAGTGGAGGCTGGGCCATTTAATTTATTCGACGCTGAGTTAGAGAGTTTTGGTAAACAAGGTAGTCGAAGTTTGTGGGGTGGGGCAGTAAGGAAAGTGGAGCCAAGACCACAACGAGATCAGCCACGACCTTATGAATGGTGAAGCAGGCATGAAAGGTCAGATAGCCTACTCCTGCTCCATGTTATTATGTTTTGGGAATGCAAGTAAGTATAGAGGTAGAGATGGTTACACGGATAAGAGGATGACACCATCATCATGGGACAGAAACACCTCCGGAATATTGAACTTGGGGCACTGGGAAATGAGGAACCAAATCGATGAGCAAGAATGGATGAAATGGCCCAAAGTGATTGGGTGCGAAATTGAATATCGTAGAAGAGTTTTGGATGAGTTGAAGTTTCGGCCCAGTGGATGAAGTGAGTTTAACCAAAAGAGGATTACTTTACATAACAATCACAGGACTTCAAAAGCAATTTGTTGTGTGAAATGCTTTGTGCGATTTCAATATGATATATATCCTCTATAAAAATAGAACCAAAATAAGACTATTCGAACAGTATTAATTTATTGACACGTCTCCTTTAATTCATGCAAGGATACATTAAACAAAGAATGGGACCAGAGATTATTGCCCATATACCATTAATGGCACCATTGAATCATAGAATTTACAGTGCAGAAGGAGGACATTCAGCCCATTGAGTCTGCACCGATCCTTGGAAAGTGCACTCTACTCCACCCTATCCCCGTAACCCCACCTAACCTTTTGGGGTAATTTAGCACGGCCAATCCACCTAACCTGCACATCTTTGGACTGTGGGAGGAAACCGGAGCACCCGGAGGAAACCCGTGCAGACTCCGCACAGGCAGCGACCCAAGCCAGGAATCGAACCTGGGACCCTGGAGCTGTGAAGCAACAGTGCTACCCACCGTGCTACCCTGCCACCACAGTCCCAAACAAGTTTCGCCCAAATTTTTGATAGCCTACAAGAAAACATTCTCTAACTGGAAAATCAATATTGCTAAAAGGAAATTGGATCAATACCTATTGAGAAGAAGGTTTTGCAAATGTTAACAAATCTATTTAATTAACATGGGGGATGGTATTGCATAAGCTGACATGGACATGGGTTATTTGGCCAAATTACCAGTCTGCACTGGTGTCTACCCTTCACCTGAACCTTGATCCTAGTCCGGTGTGAGCGTTCTATCTTCATATCTATGATACCTCGAGGCAGGAGCTGGTTTGTTGCAAACAAACGGACATTTTATTGGGAACTCACATTGTGACATTTACAGACTCACCCCAACTTACTACCTGGGGCACAGCTCTGGTGCCACCCTCTGTTTGATTGGCAGGAGGGAGGGGCAACCACTCCCCATTATCACGTTTCCTCCCCCCCCACCTCTCTTTTGTTCCATTCACAACATTAGCAATGCCTCTAGGCTGTAACTTCCCCTCCTTTACAAACCGAATCATTACTCCCATGACCAAAGTAACCCTGTGCTTCCCTTTTCTTCACCCTAAAACAGAGCTTGTGGTTGGGGCAGAGAATGGAGAAGAAGGAAAGTCGGGCATCACAGATTGAGGAATTATGCCTGGGAAATTGAATTACTTTTTAAAATCACTCCAAACCTTATTTTCTTCAAGTAAATCAAAGTGGTGCAGGAATGGCAAGTTGCAATAATTCTCGGGTTTCGACAATATGAATTGAGGGTCACAGTCTTCGGCCCCTTCTCACCACATGCGCAGGAACTGTACTTGAATGATCTTTTTCTTCAATTTTACTGGACCTGCCTTCTAGAATATATTCTTCACAGTAAAGCCTCAAGACTCAGTTAATATTTCAAGCTGTTCAGGGGCACATACGGGACTGCATTCTCCGATACCCCCAGCCACATGTTTCTCGACGATGGTGGGATTCGATCTCCCCGGCGATGGTGGGATTTGATCTCCCCGCCGTTTGTCGATAAGAATTCCCAGTGAAACCACCCCATACTGCCGGAAAACCCGCTGGTGGCTGGAGAATTCTGGCCATGGTGAGAAAATGTTACATTGATTGCCCTGCCCATCCATGTAACCAGCTTAAATGATCATCAACGATCGTCGTGGCAACCAAGAAAGTGGCACCTGCTGCTTGTGTGCCTATGGGCGAACAGTAATGAGCAGCATTTAAACTGGATTAAGTTCACGGAGATTGGAAAGCTCCTTCATTATCTGTCCTGTCATGTTACTGTGTTAACAGATAGCATTTCAGTTACACCAAGTTGCTTATGCTCCTAATGATGGCTAAACTGTGAGCACTCATCTCCAACACAAGCTGATTTGCAACAGGATTGAAACACGTGGAAAAACAGCAAGATCAATAATATTCATAGACGAGCAACAAACTTTGGTAAAATTGGATTCGAACAGATAGCAGATACCAGCAGTGGACGACCTGCGGCCTGGGGGCCACATGCAGCCCTTCTGGGTTCGGAGTGCAGCCCATGAGACATTTTGTTGACCGTTGCCCACGTTCAGGGTTCCCACATTCTGCTGTCTCCGTCCACGTAGTTTTCTCCCACCGGTATGACTGATGTGTTACGCACGTGTAGCAAGGACAAGTGAAGTAAGGTACATGCTGATTGCTCACAACGTTGACTGAGAGCCGTGCGTTCCCTCTGGGGACAACTCTCCAGCCCCACCTTTTTGGCAGAATTGTGGGTGAGGCCTGGGACAGGATTGTCCGGTCCCCCACTCGCGTGTTTCTCAGCGCCGGGATTCGATCTTCCTGTCACTTGCCAATGTGAATTCCAATTGAAACTGTCCCATGCTGCCACGGGCGTGCACTCCCAGTGGGAAGAGGGAATCCCGAAGAACGGAGAATTCCGGCCTGGAAACAGGATCTGCGCCAAGCTCCAAATAGTGCGTGATGCCCCCGGCCCACTCCAGCTGGCGTAATCTGGTTCACGCCCCCATCTCTCTGAAGCTGGGTTTGCCGGCGTGTTTCGTCCCCGCCGCTCAGTGCCAATGCAAAACTCCACCTTCAAAGAAATTTGAAAGTGTGGATAGATTACGATCTGGATCGCACCAACCCACGTGGCCGGAATTGCGCCTCGACCGCACCTTTTGGGAGAATTGTGCCCGCTGTGTACAGCATGTAAATATTTTGTTTTTAACCATTTGAAGTTGATGACAGTTCCACTAATATATAAATGATTAAGCACTTTCTGTAACTCAAATATTCAGCGTGTATTAAATGTATTTTATCTTATTCAAGGGGCCATGGCTAATGAACATGCTTAATGCCAATCTTGTGGCCCACTCACAAGCCAAGGTTGCCCTTCATTGGTGTACAAAGAACAAAGAAAAGTACAGCACAGGAACAGGCCCTTGAGCCCTCCAAGCCTGCACCGACCATGCTGGTCGTCGAAACTAAAATCTTCTACACTTCCGGGGTCCATATACCTCATATTCCCATCCTATTCATGTATTTGTCAAGATGCCCCTTAAATGTCACTATCGTCCCTGCTTCCACCATCTCCTCCGGCAGCGGGTTCCAGGCACCCACTACCCTCGGTGTAAAAAACTTGCCTTGTACATCTCCTCTATACCTTGCCCCTCGCACATTAAACCTATGCCCCCTAGTAACTGACCCCTCTACCCTGGGAAAAAGCCTCGGACTATCCACTCTGTCTATGCCCCTCATAATTTTGTAGACCTTTATCAGGTCTCCCCTCAACCTCCTTCGTTCCAGTGAGAACAAACTGAGTTTATTCAATCTCTCCTCATAGCTAATGCCCTCCATACCAGGCAACATCCAGGTAAATCTCTTCTGCGGCCTCTCCAAAGCCTCCACATCCTTCTGGTAGTGTGGCGACCAGTGTAGCTGGTTGATTCAGACCCTGGTCTCGAGCACAATCTTTTAATGCTACATTTTTGGGAAAATCTTTGAAAGGGTGATTATCACATAAAAGTTCATAAGAAATTAGTACATTCCATAACCCAGATCCCTGTACCAAATCTCAGGACACAGCCACTTCCTTTCACTCCCATTGTCCAAAACATCTGGTGATCCCAGCACTGCCTGATTTTTAATTACTTTGGGCTTTCCATGCAATAAGTGCAACTATTCCACTGCCAAACTTTGGTCAGGGCCACAACAATGATTGATTGGTCTAATCGCCCTGCTGTTTACTGTTTGTTACTGGTTTTATTTACCGATGCCGAATGGCTGATTAAGCAAGTTGGTATGTAGTCTTTCGAAATCCTGGCCCAAAGCAAAACATTTCTGACGGATTAGCTGCGCATTTACTGGGATTCAATCCGGCAATCATCTCTACTCCTGATAATTTAAAGTAATTGTATTTGCACTTAAAACATTCAATTATCCAAAGATTTGACTTAAGCAATATTGAACTTTTAAGTGACTGCATGTAGATTGTCCCTTTTAAACCCTTCCAATGATATCTTTATTGCTAAATCAACATCAGTCAAACAGATAATCTGATCATTATCACATTGCTGCTTCTGAGGCCTATTGGTGGTGACATTTCCTAGGTTGCAGTGACACTTTTACACTAAACATCTCTGGCTGAAAAGCACTTGGAGATTGTGAAATGCGCTCTAAATATGAAAGTCTTTCCTTTTCCATATCCTGTACCATTATTGCTGAGAATCCAGGTAGGGTGACATAGTGGTTAGCACTACAGCCTCACAGCACCAGAGACCTGGATTCAATTCCAGCCTTGGGTGACTGTCTGTGTGGAGTTTGCACGTTCTCCCAGTGTCTGTGGGTTTCCTCTGGGTTCTCCGGTTTCCTCCCACAGTCGAAAACTGTGCAGGTTAGGAGGATTGACCAAACTAAATTGCCCCTCAGTCTTCAAAAGGTTAGGAGGGTCTACGGGGATACGGTGGGGGCGGGGGCCTAGGTAGGGTGCTACTTCCAAAGGTCGGTGCAGACTCGATGGGCCGAATGGCTTCCTTCTGTACTGTAGGGATTCTATGGAGGTTATGTTTGAACATCACGGTGTACCTCCGGGAGAGCTCTGTCGGGGGCAGACGTGCATGGGGCAGCTCCCACTGAAGGACTAAACTGTCAGGGTTTTTTTTTTTTGTTTTGTTTTGTTTGTTTTTATTCTTGATCTAAAAAAAAAAGAACCCACCCAGCGCTCCCCGAAGCTACGAACAGGAGGAAAAAAGCCGCAAGGGACCGGACCGACGGTAAGCTGAGGCCCATGAGAGAAATAAGTGTGCGAGAGGAGCCGGAGAACATTAAAAAAAAGTGCGGGAGGAACTGGAGCCGGAGGCTCAGAAGCGGCTGAGGAGAGTCACATCCCCAAATAGAACTAGCGCCTAAGAGCGCAAGCCTGCCCGACCGAGCCCCCGCCGAAGAGGACCGCCTCGGACCAGATCGACAGGGTGATAACCCTAGAAGCCGAGGTCAAAAAGGTTAGTAATGGCCCAGGGGAGTCTCCGAGGGAAAGTGGAGGACCAGGAAAATAGGTCCAGGTGGCAGAACATTAAAATAGTGGGTCTGCCAGAGGGGATGGAGGGCAGAGACCCGACAGGCTACATCACCCAAATGATGGGCAAGCTAGTGGAAAAGGAGGTATTCGCAAACCCACCGGAAATAGACAGGGCGCACAGGTCGCTCCAACCCAAGAGAAATACTCGTGGCGGTATCATAAAGATACCTGGCGACTCGAGAGCAAAGGTGATAAAACAGAGCAATTAAACTAAGGCAAAGTTAGAAACAAAACGCTCACCATCTATTTCCAGATACACTTGTCAAAATAGTGGACCTTTCAAACAAATAATCTGTTGATACACTTAAAGCAACAGCTAGACAGACATGTGTGCGCTCCATTAGGAAACATGTCACTTTGAAATCAAGGAAAGCAGAACCTTAGGGAGATGTCAGAGGATTATAGCTGTTAGCCCAGAAATGAGCTCTTAGCGCCGCTTTCTCTGGGTCCTCTGGGAAATAGGAAGGACCATTACGGTCTCACTTGACTGATTGAGCCGTGACTTCATTCTGCATGAACATTTCCCATTTTTCAAATGAAGGTAGATGACAGCTCCTTCCTCCTTCACTGACCCAGTGCGGATATGTTGCAAAGCTGTTTTCAAGGTCCTTTTCTCCATTGACTGGTCTGTAAAAATATCTGGATTTTTGAGAGTCTTCCCTCTGGATGATTCAGCAGAAGCTCGTTTATGCGCCAGTTTGTAAAGCTGTAGGTTACAACAGACTAACTTGCAACATGGCTATCATTAAGTCATTGACTCAATTGTGGCTAGCACCTATTTACAGCTTTTACGTCAAAACTTGGCTGAAGCATCCACAAATCAGACAAGGTCAAACTTGGATTCAGGTAGGAGGAGATGTGCAATTAGGTAGTGCCAGGCTAATAATAGTAAGAAGAATCGATTAGTGTCAAAAGTAGGCTTACATTAACACTGCAATGAAGTTACTGTGAAAATCCCCTAGTCACCACATTCTGGTGCCTGTTCAGTACACGGAGGGAGAATTCAGAATGTCCAATTCACCTAACAAGCACATCTTTCGGGACTCGTTGAGGAAACTGGAGCACCCAGAGGATACCCACGTAGACACGGGAGAACGTGCAGACTCCGCACAGACAGTAACCCAAGCCAGGAATCAAACTTGGATCCCTGGCTCTGTGAAGCAACAGTGCTACCGTGCCGCCCCAGTACCACCCTGTCCAGAGCCCAACCTCCTGGGGCCTCTGATGGCCTGGGAGACCCACCCCAGAGCTGTTGCACCTGATCCACATTTGTGTGGACAGTGGTTAGCACTGTTGCTTCACAGCGCCATGGTCCCAGGTTCAATTCCCGGCTTGGGTCACTGTCTGTGCAGAGTCTGCATGTTCCCCTGGTGTCTGCGTGGGTTTCCTCCCACAAGCCCCGAAAGACATGCTGTTAGATGAATTGGACATTCTGAATTCTCCCTCAGTGTACCGGAACAGGCGCCGGACTGTGGCGACTGCGGGATTTTCACAGTAACTTCATTCCAGTGTTAATGCAAGCCTACTTGTGACAATAAAGATCATCATGCGGAGGGCTCCCAGTCACGGGTGTTCAAATCAGGGACCTTGGAAGAATCAGGCGCAGACAGATTTGAGTGAGTCAAACTGCTCATTTAAATATGCAAATCTGGATCATGGCCAGTGAGGGTGCGATCCAGATCATGACGTCGCGCGAGATCTTGCGAGGTGTCCTGACCGTCACAAATTTCACAAGCGGCCTCGCGCGAGATTCAACGGCCTCATTACGTCCCGGGTCGGGCGCGGTGAGGCCATTCAATCGAGCCCTCTGACTCTATATTCTGAAGCCTATTTGAAGAAAATTTCAAGTTGAAAATGAAGGCGAAACCAAATTCAAAATCACAGAACAGGACCTTATGCAGAAAGAGACGGATGTTACAAGACCTACCGCTCCCCTTGTATTCCTCCTACCAAAATAGCTTAATATGTTCGGAGTCACAAAGCAAATCCTGTGTGACATTGAATAAATACGAAGCCCAGGTCAACAGTATAAATCTTGTTTTTGTTAAATATATCTTACATTACCCATGATTATCAACTGCCTTTAGCTTTTATTCCAAAGACTTGAAAATATACTTTTATTCAACCTTTTTCCATTACACAGAACAAAGCACCACAACCAAACAGAGTAAGGACCCTCCATTCCCACCACCTGTAACCTAACCCTACCATTCCCAAACACGCAACTCCTCCCCTTTTTTCCCCTCACCCCCCACAGCAACTAACTGTGGCCAGCTCTTCGAAATACACAATAATAGGCTGACATCTTCGGTAAAACCCTCAATTGCTCCCCTCGCGGTCTACTAGACTTTCTCGAGGTATAGAACCTCCATTAGACCCCCCCCCAGCCACACTGAGGCACTGGGCGGAGAAGCTGACCTTCACCCCACTGGCACTTGTCTACTGACAGTCGGCGAGGTGAAGGCCAGGATACCGGTGGTCCCCGCGCCCATCTGCAGCTCCGGCGAGTCCGGTACCCCAAATATGGTCACTAGAGGAGAGGGCTCCAGCTTAATTTTCAGAAATGGTGCTAACGAAGGTGATCCAGAAACCCACAAGCCTGGGACATGACCAGAACAAGTGCACACGGTTGGCCAGACCCACTGCACAGCACTCGCACTTGTCCTCCACCCCTGCAAAGAACCGACTCATCCTGGACCTAGTCAGATGAGCCGAATATACTACCTTAAGTTGTATTAAGCCAAGCTCTCACATGGTGATGTGGAGTTCACCCTCCACAGGGCCTCACCATCCTAAACCGGCCCCAGCTCCTCCTCCCACTTGACCTTAAACCCTTCCACAGATACGGAGCCCTCCAATGTTATCCATCCATAGATACCAGAAATACTTCCTTCCCCCGCCTCTGTGAACGAAAGAACCCTCGCCATTAATGAGGATCCTGGTGCCACGGGGAATGTCGGGAAGAACCGCTCCCCCCCCCCCCCCCCCCCGCCGAACATGACATCCAATCATGTAGGCCCAAACGCATGATTCGCACAGATCGGAGCCAGCATCGGCACAGCCCCCCCCAATTTAAAATGCTGTCTCCATATCTTCAAGGTGGATGCAACCACCGGATTTCACCGGTGAGAATGGGAGCGAGACCGTTGCTAATGCCCTCAACCCAGCCCTTCTACATGACTGTGAGTCTATCTGCACCCACGTATCTCCCAGATCACAATACCAGCCCAACACCTTCTCCGCATTCACTGCCCAATAATAATACAACATCAGACTCGGCAACGCCCAGCCCCTGACTGTCCATCCCTCTGGAAGGACTGTCCTTCGAATCCTCATGGCCTCACCCAGCCATATAAAGGACGTGATCATCTTTTTGACAACCCCAAAAAAGGATTTAGGGAAAAAGACCAGCAAACACTGGAACAAGATCAAGAATCTTGGCAAAAACGTTCATCTTGACGGACTGAACCCTGCCCGCCAAGGACAGAGGCAGATTGGTCCACCTCTGCAGATTGGTCCTGACCCCACCCACCCAGCTCGAATAGTCCAGTTTATGGAGCCCGGCCCAATTCCAGGCCACCTGGACCCCCCAGAAAAAGTTGGAACCGGCCAACCGAAAAGGCAGCACCCCCTGATCGATTCCCCTCCCCGAGGGATTAACCAGGAAGCACTCACAGGTTTAACGAGTCCCGTGAAAAGAGCGAAAGCAGCTAGGCAGCCCCAGTATATCGGCCATGGTGGGGATCGGGTCTGTCACATACAGTGAGAGATCACAGCATACAAGGACACCCTCTGCTCCACCCCTCCCCTTATTATCCCCCTTCTCCCACCTGAAGCCCTCAGGGCGATGGCCCGAGGCTCTGTCGCCAATGCAATCAAGAGGGAGGACATGGGGCAGCCGTCTCGTTCTGCTGTTTAATTGGCAATACCCCGAGCTCATGTTATTTGTGCGGACACTGGCTTTCGGGGGTATTGTACAACAATCGTACACAAGATACAAACTCAGGTCCCATCCCAAACCTCTCCAACACTGCAAACAAATACCCCCCATTCTATTCGGCCACATGCCTTCTCGGCAGCTTTTATTTCAAAGGTAAGATGGAACTCAGAAAAACTCGCCAACACCTTCATGAATTGACAGCCCCAAAGACGGCAGGGGCTGTAAGTCTCCAGCAGCTGGGATTCTCTTTCCCCACCGGTCGAACCCCCCCCCCCGCCTTTCCCAGCGGAATGCAGTGGCTTGAATGGGAAATCCCATTGGCAAGTGGCGAAAGTCGAGAATCCTGCCTACTTTTATAGGCAATGAATAGAGAATCCTGCCTGCCTTTATAGGCAATGAGTAGAGAATCCTGCCTGCCTTTATAGGCAATGAATAGAGAATCCTGCCTGCCTTTATAGGCAATGAGTAGAGAATCCTGCCTGCTTTTATAGGGAATGAGTAGAGAATCCTGCCTGCCTTTATAGACAATGAGTAGAGAATCCTGCCTGCCTTTATAGGCAATGAGTAGAGAATCCTGCCTGCCTTTATAGGGAATGAGTAGAGAATCCTGCCTGCTTTTATAGACAATGAATAGAGAATCCTACCTGCCTTTATAGACAATGAGTAGAGAATCCTGCCTGCTTTTATAGGCAATGAATAGAGAATCCTGCCTGCCTTTATAGGCAATGAGTAGAGAATCCTGCCTGCCTTTATAGGCAATGAGTAGAGAATCCTGCCTGCCTTTATAGGCAATGAATAGAGAATCCTGCCTGCCTTTATAGGCAATGAATAGAGAATCCTGCCTGCCTTTATAGGCAATGAATAGAGAATCCTGCCTGCCTTTATAGACAATGAGTAGAGAATCCTGCCTGCTTTTATAGGCAATGAATAGAGAATCCTGCCTGCCTTTATAGGCAATGAATAGAGAATCCTGCCTGCCTTTATAGGCAATGAATAGAGAATCCTGCCTGCCTTTATAGGCAATGAGTAGAGAATCCTGCCTGCCTTTATAGGCAATGAGTAGAGAATCCTGCCTGCTTTTATAGGCAATGAATAGAGAATCCTGCCTGCCTTTATAGGCAATGAGTGGAGAATCCTGCCTGCCTTTATAGGCAATGAATAGAGAATCCTGCCTGCCTTTATAGGCAATGAATAGAGAATCCTGCCTGCCTTTATAGACAATGAGTAGAAAATCCTGCCTGCCTTTATAGACAATGAGTAGAGAATCCTGCCTGCCTTTATAGGCAATGAATAGAGAATCCTGCCTGCTTTTATAGGCAATGAATAGAGAATCCTGCCTGCCTTTATAGGCAATGAGTGGAGAATCCTGCCTGCCTTTATAGGCAATGAGTGGAGAATCCTGCCTGCCTTTATAGGCAATGAATAGAGAATCCTGCCTGCCTTTATAGGCAATGAATAGAGAATCCTGCCTGCCTTTATAGGCAATCAATAGAGAATCCTGCCTGCCTTTATAGGCAATGAGTAGAGAATCCTGCCTGCCTTTATAGGCAATGAGTGGAGAATCCTGCCTGCCTTTATAGGCAATGAGTGGAGAATCCTGCCTGCCTTTATAGGCAATGAATAGAGAATCCTGCCTGCCTTTATAGACAATGAGTAGAGAATCCTGCCTGCCTTTATAGGCAATCAATAGAGAATCCTGCCTGCCTTTATAGGCAATGAATAGAGAATCCTGCCTGCCTTTATAGGCAATGAGTGGAGAATCCTGCCTGCCTTTATAGGCAATGAGTGGAGAATCCTGCCTGCCTTTATAGGCAATGAATAGAGAATCCTGCCTGCCTTTATAGACAATGAGTAGAGAATCCTGCCTGCCTTTATAGGCAATGAATAGAGAATCCTGCCTGCCTTTATAGACAATGAGTAGAGAATCCTGCCTGCCTTTATAGGCAATGAATAGAGAATCCTGCCTGCCTTTATAGGCAATGAGTAGAGAATCCTGCCTGCCTTTATAGGCAATGAGTAGAGAATCCTGCCTGCCTTTATAGGCAATGAGTGGAGAATCCTGCCTGCCTTTATAGGCAATGAATAGAGAATCCTGCCTGCCTTTATAGGCAATGAATAGAGAATCCTGCCTGCCTTTATAGGCAATGAATAGAGAATCCTGCCTGCCTTTATAGGCAATGAGTAGAGAATCCTGCCTGCCTTTATAGGCAATGAGTGGAGAATCCTGCCTGCCTTTATAGGCAATGAGTAGAGAATCCTGCCTGCCTTTATAGGCAATGAGTGGAGAATCCTGCCTGCCTTTATAGGCAATGAGTGGAGAATCCTGCCTGCCTTTATAGGCAATGAATAGAGAATCCTGCCTGCCTTTATAGGCAATGATCAGCTTGAAAACAGCTAGAAACAGAAACAAATCCCAACTGTCAAGGCTATTATTCCAAGGAGATGCACCAGATTGTTACTTTTGGGGTTTTTAATGTGACTTTTAGGACTTTATGAGAAAGCATGAAATCCAATGACCTCAAATATGAAAAGAACAAAGAGAATGGCATGGAATATCGAACATATCATAGGAAAAGGGATCATTCGGCCCTTCGAGCCTGCTCCGCCATTCAACTAGATCATGGCTGATGTTCTACCTCAATGCTATTTCCCTGCACGATCCACATATCCCTTGAAATCTTTAATATCTATAAATCTATCAATTTCTGTCTTGAATATATTCCATGTCGGATCCTCTGAGGTAGAGAATTCCGAAGATTCACCTCCCTCTGAATGAAGAACTTCCTCGCCATCTCAGTCCTAAATAGTCTGCTCCTTATTCTATCCTGACATCATTTACAATTACACCTGATAATTCTATCAGTGTGTGCTTAATAGAATTGATGCAGTGGTAGATTTAGGTATTTAAGAAGAGGAAATAGACCTTAGCTGAATGATTTGGAGTATTTGTAAAATATAACTAGCTAACAGTCAAGTATAAACCCAAAGTGTGGCAAAACCAGATACGGAAAGTAGACATGATGAACAGGGAAGTGTTGTAGTGGTAGCCACGCTGAAGATTTGGGGGGCAATTTTGACAGCACTTTAAGTTGAGGGCAGAGTCGATGATGATGCGGGTATGAGGGAATCATGGATTTGTGCCAGGGAGGATGGATACAAGATTTTGGGGGTGGGAAGAGAAAGGAGTAAAAGAGATGAAGAAGATTTTCTTTTCTGGAGGAGCGATTTGCAAGTTTGAAGGAGCCGCGGGGGAGGGGCGGGCGGAAATATGGGCTCCAGTGTGAGGAAGGTTTCAGGCATATGCAGGTATGGACTTCTCGGTGGCACTGGCCCTTCGTTGTTGGAGGGAGTGCTGTCGGTGGGGGGGGGGGGGGGGGGGGTTGGAGAGTGGAGTCACCTCTGGGATCTATGGAGGAGGATAAGGGATCCATGTAGGGGATTAAGGCCAAATTGGAGGAAGAATTGGGGATGGAGCTGGAAGAAGAGTTATGGTGCGAAGTGTCAATGCCTTGACCTCATGTGCAGGGCTGAAGTTGATTCATTTAAAAGTGCACAGGCCACCGGATGAGCCGATTGTTTGAGGGGGATAGTTGTGAGCAGTGGGGGAGGGAGCCCAGCCAATCATATCCAATGTTCTGCTCCTGCCCGAAGTTGGAGAAATATTGGGGGTCGTTTTTCAGCACTATGTCGGAGGTTCTGCATGAGGAACTGGAGCCAGGTCCCCTGGAGGCCATATTCAGGGTGTCAGAGCTGCCGGAGCTGCAGACGGGAGTGGATGTTTTAGCCTTCGCCTCGTTGCTCGCTCGCACGCAGGTTCTGTTGGGGTGGAGGTTTGCTTCTCCCCCCCACCCTGTTTCCCACCTCCCTGACCCCCCCACCCCCTTGACTCTCTCATCTATTAAAAACCTGACTAACTCAGCCTTGAATAAAATCAATGGCCCGGCCTCCACAGCTCTCTGGGGGAGCAAATTCCAAAGACATACCACCCTTTTGAGAGAAACACTTTCCTCATCTCTGCCTTAAATGTTAGAACCCTTATTCTTAAACTGTATCACCCGGTTCTAGGCCCCCACCCCCCTCAAAGAGGAAATACCCTCATGGTGTCTACCCTTCAAACCCGCTCAGGACTTTTACTAATGATTATTTTATTGTTTAATTTTTATTGTACATCAGTGCTCCCTCCAGATCTTTTTGTTCTGCATAGCCCTTTTATTACACTGCGTAATGTGTTCCAGATTGCTGCGTAGTTTTGAGGGAACAGTGATGGATGTGACCATGTAAGCATGAATGCTTGTGTGTGCGTGTGTGAGATTTACGGATGAGTATCCTCAAGTCTGGAGTGTGGTTGTAATGTTTAGAAGGTGCTGCAGGTCTGTCCTTTAAAGGTGAATACTCAGGAATATTCTGTGTCAAAGAGTTCTACACAGGGGTTGAGGGAATTATCAAGAGGGAATTCCCTCTTATTATCAAGAGGGAATTTCACACAATAGTCAACCACTCCGACTGCTTGTTATCTCAAAAAGGTCTCAAGTGTTATTTTAAATCAACAGTACAGCAGGAAACAGCACAAACCCCTCACCGATTCCAGTACCGGTGAGCGGCCTGCACAGGCGCCGCGTGAAACACCCACGGATCGCGCTGAAACCGGCCAGAGAATGGCCGGGTACCGGTCCGCACACGCGCAGGGCTCATGGCCTGCGCCGGAAAACATGACGCCGGCCGTGCTGGAACCCTAACCTTCCAACCCCGACCCCACAGCCCACCCGCACCACTCCTCCCAGCCCTAGCAGAGCCCCCCCCCCCCCCCGGCCAGTGGCATGGATCCGGACAAGTGTGGCGGCGCTGGACACTGTCCGCAGCTGGCACGCCAGGTTCCCAACTGCAGGGATCACACGTGGCCCTCGCCATCGGCAACTTGGCCCGTCAGGGGCGGAGCATCGCAGGAGGGCTGGCCACTGACGTGCCAATGGCACTGCAACTGCACGCGTTCCAGTGATACCGGTTTGGAGGGGGCGGGGCATCACGCACGAGTGTCAAACCAGCGCCTGCCCCGATTCCAGCGCCGGAAGCCATTCTCCGTCACATCGCCGATCCAGATTTCAGCATCGGGCTATGGAGAATCCAATCTTTATCAAGTGTACAACTGGAAAACTGCCACAAAACAAATCCCAATTCTCAAAGCCTATGGATCAAAGGGGATGGAATAAGCTGCTGTTTCTAAGTGTTATTCATGTTTTAATTTTATTTTTAATATTTATTTCATAGGCATTTTCAATATATATCTTAGTGGCCAATAGGAGTTTTGCATTGGGATCTGGGATACTTTTCTATTTCAGGGACTTGTGTTAGCATTAAGCTCATGTGGGCAATTAGACATGAAACTCTCAAATTGAAAGACTCTGGCCCCGTCCAGGATCTCGCTGTGCATCAAAAAATCAGAGAATTGGGCATGGCGATTCCTGTACCTAATCCATAGTTCTGGTGATTTTCTGTGTGTTGCTATTGAAGCCTGGAAAACCAGCAGCACTGCAAATCTATTCTGAATCCAATTCCATTGGCTGCAGCTTGTCCAATAGACCCCCAAAATTCCTCGTCAATGACAACAAATTAAAATTAGAAAGCAATAATCACAAAATATACAAGAAACTATGGCCACGTATAGATTGTTTGTACTTCATATAATGCAAAATTGTTCAAACACACAAATAAGTCCTGTCCTGCATTCTAACCGAACAGTCACCTGGAGCGGGCTGACCAGCTCCTGGAGATACATGTCGAAGCTCCTGCAGATTGCTGCCCAATTACTACATTTTTCTTTCAGTGGGCAATTCCTTTAATGAACACTAAGTGATCTGGCCAACTTCATAATGGATGAAGGGACTGGCCAAATAACCGACCCAGTGTGATCAAAGGGCCAAGGCCAGATGTTTCCAATCAGCTACGCATGCTGAACCCACCAGGGGAGCAAGAATGAACGAGAGAAACCCGAGAAGCCAACTCGGATTTCAACCATAGCAACAAACACAAGTCACATACATACCAGATGCTCCAGGCTTGCCTTAACTACGCAGGAAAGGCATGCAGCACATCATTTATCTATGCTAACGTTTTAGATAATATCCACGGCACTGACCCACCTAGTTCTAGCTAAATTGCCTCCTTCACACTGCCCACGTTTATGGATGCAGCATTTAAGTGGGAATCATCGAGAATGCAACTCAACCAGAATCTCATAATGGGCTTTTCTCACCCTCCGTTATCGCTGCACCAAGCCCACCAAAGCTAGTTGTACAGCAACTTATCAACTCGGCATCTTTCAATATACTAAACTAACTGCACTTCGGTAAATAGGGGGAAAAATTTGCAAATCATAAGTAGCGAGGCTGGTTAACAAAGACAAATAAAGCCAATGAAATGTTGAGGTTCTTTTCTTGGGAAACAGAAATCATATGTACGTAGATATGTTAAATGTGTATCGTACCTTCTGATAATAACCCTATTGAAGTGTATTGTGTGCAGACCTGGTCATATTCCTAAATTATGAAGGCACTGGAGAATGTATAATATTCACCAGGTTGACACTCAAATTGAGAGGTTATAATACCCATGCAAGACTGGATAGACAGGGCTGTCGAGAGAGCAAGAGCGAGAGGCCCAAGAGGTGATCAGATAGAAATCTTTAACACTATGAAGGTGTTTGATACCATAGATATAGAAAAGACGCTTCTGTTTGTAGGGGTAACAAAAACTCGGGACTATAAATACAAATTAATCAGCTCAGGAATTCAGGAGAAACCTCTTTGCTCATGCATATTGATTGAATGTGAAATGTGTTACCACAGTGAGTAGTTGAAAGATACATAGCAAATAGAAACAGGAGGAGGCCATTCGGCCCTTCGAGCCTGCTCTGCCATTCATTATCATGGCGGATCATCAAGTTCAATACCCTGATCCCGCCTTCCCCCCCGTATCCCTTGATCCCTTTAGGCCCAAGAGCTAGATTTAATTCCTTCTTGAAATTACACAACATTTTGGTCTGAATTACTTTTTGTGGTTGTGAATTCCATAGGTTCACCACTCTCTGGGTGAAGAAATTTCTCCTCACCTCAGCCTAAAAGGTTTACTCCTTATCCTCAAACTATGACCCCCTAGTCCTGGACTCCCCCACCATCAGGAACATTCTTGCTGAATCTACCCTGCCTAATCCGGTTAGAATTTTGTAAGTTTCTATGAGAACCCCTCTCACTCTTCTAAACTCCAATGGATAGAATCCTAACCAACTTAGTCTCCCCTCATATATGACAGTCCCGCCACCCCAGGAATCAGCCTGGTAAACCTTCACTGCATTTCCTCCATTGCAAGAACACCCTCTCTCGGATAAGGACGCCAAAAGGCACACAATATCCAGGTGTGGCCTCAACAATGCTCTATACAATTGCAGTAAAAGATCCCTGCTCCTGTATTCAAATCCTCTCGCTATAAAGGCCAACATACCATTTGTCTTCTTTACTGCCTGCTGTATTTGCACGCTTACTTTCAGGACTGATGCTTAAGGACACCAAGGTCTCACTGAGTATCCACCTCAATTTAAACCCATTCAAATAATAATCTGCATTCCTATTGTTGCTACTGAAGTGGATAACGTCACATTTATCCAAATTATACTACATCTGCCCGGCATATGCCGACTCACTCAGCCTGTCCAAATTCCACTGAACCACGTCTGCTTCCTCCTCACAGCTCACCCTCCCACACAACTTTGTATCATCTACAAATCTGGAGATAATACCATTTAGATTATTATTTAGTTCCTTCATCCAAATCAGTAATGTATAATGTGAACAGTTGGGGACCTAGCACAGATCCCTGTGATATTCCACTAGTCATTGCCCGCCAATCGGAAAAAGACTAAATTTATTCCAAACATTTTGCTTCCTGTCTGCTAACCAGCTTTCTATCCATCTCAAGACACCCACAATCCCTTATGCTTTAACTGTATGTAGTAATCTGCTATGTGAGACCTTGTCGAAAGCCTTCCAAAAGTCTAAATAAACTACATCCACCGGTTCTCCCTGGTCAACTCTACTAGCTACATCTTCAAAAGAATTCTAGTAGATTTGTCAAGCATGATATTTCTTTCATAAATCCATGCTGACTTTGTCGGATTAGACCACGGCTTTCCAAATGCTGTGCTATGAAATCCTTGATAATGGACTCCAGCAACTTCCAGACCACCGGTGTTGGGCTCCCTGGTCTATAGTTTAAGGCAAATAACATCCTTACAAATACTTTTCCATTGTTTCATTACAGATCAGCTGCAGTCCAGCGTGTAGAGTGTACCTCATCAAGATAGTTGAGAGCTGTGATGACCCCTCATGTGTATCTCATGCCATATTTAATTATGAATGGTTTTGATACAATGGATACAGAGGGAATGTATGATCTTGGTAATGAAGAGCAAACTAGAGATATCAATATAGGATAGTCACCAGAAAAACGTTAGGGAATTCAGAAGGAACTTAATCACCCAAAGGGCTTCAAAAAAGTGGAGCTCACGATAAGAAATGGAGTGGTTGATGCAAATAGCATGGATGCCATTAAAAGGGAAACTGGACAAGCAAATGAAGGAGAAAGGAATAGAGGGTAATGATGATAGATTTAGTGGAGGAAAGACTGAAGGAGTGGAGCATAAACACTGGCATGGACTAGATGGGCTGAAAGTGTCAGGTAAGATATTTGGGCAGGGGACCCTGCATTCGTTCAATGTTAAACCCATTGCTTGTACATTTTGGGGGCCTAACACAATTCGCAACTTTGTAAAACTGGTTGGCAACTGACTGTAGCATGCATTGTGCGCGCCTCAGGTAGGCCGCAGCTGAACCCTCTCGCTTGAGGGGGACTGCTGGACGCTGCCACTAAAAGGCCAAAGTGAAAAAAGTCACAAACTCCACATAAAAGACTGATAATCGCTCCTGCCATCCCAAGCATCACAACGTCACTTTTCCCCACAACAGTGAGCTACTTCGGAGATTGGGAGTTGTGTCCACAGCTTGCCAATAACAAGTGGATGACCAGCGACTGCCAAACTTTGCCACTGGTCTCTTTCGGCAATCCTATTTCTGGGGCAGTGTTTTTTTTAAAGCGGTCTTGAAATACCTGCCCTAATACCTTAGTAGGAATACACATTGTCCAGTGGTGTGAAATCATGAGCCACAGGAAGCTTGCAGGCCTTTGCTCAAGTCAACTAATCATAGATGGATAGCAATAAGGCCATTGCCAAAGCGCAGCATCCTGAAAATGTATCCTTCGATGCTTCACACAAGAAGGGGAGCACATCGTCTAGGTTACTGCATCAATACAGTGGTTCAATGTATGTCAACCTGGGCCCAAAAGCAGCACTCACTGCTCCAAATCACAATGTATGGGTTCAATCCCAATCCAGAGACATAATCCAGGTTGATACTCCATAGTAGTACTGAGGGGACGCTGCTCTGTCAGAGGTGCTGACTTTGGGAGGGGATGTCAAATCAACATCCTGCCTGGTCCTCTTGGACCAGTGTAAAGTTCTCCAATACACGATTCAAATAAACTGCTCCTAGTGCCCTGGTCATTATATCTCCCTCAACCAGTGTTAGAAAAACAGATTGTAGCCATTCATCCATTTGCCATCGGTGGGATCCTGCTGTGTATAAATTGGCTGAGTGTTTCCTAACATCACACTTCCCTTGAAAAGCTTTTCTTTGGCGGTGAACTCCTTTAGGACAGCCTGAAAGCCTTTCAATAAATGCAAATTCTTTCTTCACCAAGGCGAGATGTGAAACCACGTTTCTCTTTCCCCGTTCCTGGCCGAATTTCTCCGGCTGCTTCACTCCCCTCGTCGGCAGCACCCCCCCCCCCCGTCCGTGAGTTTCCCGGCGGCGTGGGGTGGTTACAATGGTAAATCCCATTGACAAGCGGCGGGAAGACAGAATCCCGCCACCAGCGAACGGCGCGTCGCCAAGAAACACGGGGCTGGAAAACTGGGGAAACTCTGCCCCGAGTTTCAGCTGGTGTTAACAATCCAATGACATCGAGAAAAGAGCACACAAGCTTCTCCTGATGTTCTGGTCAACATTTTCCCCTCGACCAACACCATTCATTCAACCTAAGAAAAGTAAAATACTGTGGAAGCTGGAAATCAGCAATAAAAAACGGAATATCCTGGGAAAACGCAGGTCTGGCAGCATCTATGGAGAGAGACGCAGAGTTAACGCTTCGAGTCCCTGTGACTACGTCAGAGATTCTGAGCAAGACTCCCAGAGACTCGAAACATTGGGTTTTTTCACCAGAGGAGGTGGTTTGCCATTCGGTCCCGCCAAATTCAGTGGCCATTTGAGTTACTCGCTGCCCACGCCACCGGAGAACCCGCTGTGGGAGGACAGGAATATCCTGCCAGTGGGAAAGCCTGGAAAATCCTGGCCGTTGGAGGAGGGGGGGGGGCGGGATTTTGAGCTTGCGTCCTCCAGGAGCATAACCTCCAACAGAGGCGTGAAATGCCAGCAAGATGAGTTTCCCGATTACCCCCACCCTTCGCCAATGATGTAACAGGGTTCCTGATCACAAAGGGCAGGAACCTTTTTTCCATATATTTTATTACATTGGAATGACATTATTACATTAGCGGGGCTGGTTTAGCACAGTGGGCTAAACAGCTGGCTTGCAATGCAGAACAATGCCAGCAGCGTGGGTTCAATTCCTGTACCAGCCTCCCCGAACAGACGCCGGAATGTGGCGACTAGGGGCTTTTCAAAGTAACTTCAGTGAAGCCTATTTGTGACAATAAGCGATTATTATTAATATCATTAAAGGGCTTCCCAGCCACATGAACCTCACTGAATGTTCACACTTTATCGACCCGATGTCACGTCGGCAAGGTTTACAACAGCTAAATATGAACGGGAATCAGTCGAGGGAAACCCGTTGGGGGCGCCAAGGTAAGTAAAGCCCCTTGGAGGCACAGGTCGACACTGCCCCCTGGCAGAGGTCGGCCCCACTATTATGTTAGTTAGGACTCTGCTTATTTGACCTGCCATATGTACATGTTGCATTGAGTGACCAGAATACTTCATCACATGTACTCATCCCCTGTCCATTCTCCTGACCCCTTCAACCCCATCTAATCCAAGAGCCCACATCAACAACAGCTATAGATTCAATAAATGCTCCTGGAGCAACAGGTTAATGAGTTAGAACTGTCACCGAAAGTAAACTCCTTACGATGGAAAATTCTGCAAACAGTTGGTTTCAGTTCTAAAAAATCATGTTGTGTCACACAGAAGCCAAGTATGCTTTTAGACAGCTGTGGTATCCCCAGCATACAATCCACTTGCATTGGGAAGTAGAACAGGTATTTCCCTGGTTCTTTTTGCCCCAAATTGCCCGACAGGCCCCAACACGTCGAAAACGCTTGAGCATAGTCATTATCTGATCTGGGTGAACCCCTGGAGGTGGTTTTCCGAATCAGCTTTCATCTGCGAGATCGGCATTCTGGTAGAGACAGACGTACTGGAGGCTGGAATAGTGCACGGCAGGTCGTCCAGCTGATTTATTACATGTAGCTGTTCTCGGAGGTTACTTAGCACATTGCTGGGTGGTCTCATTTGCTCAGTGCATTGCCTGTAGCCATTCACCTGTGGATGGTCAGAGCTCTGGAATTCTATTGCAATTGAAAGGGGTGCAGTTCAGGTTGTGTTCAAAGGAATTTTAGAAACAAACTAAGTTGACCTTCCAGGATTTAAAGATAAAAAGACTTGCATTTATATAACAGCCTTTCACGCAGCAATGAGATAATTACCAGGTTATCGGTTCTGCACAAAGAACAAAGATAATTACAGCACAGGAACAGGCCCTTAGACCCTCCCAGCCTGCGCCGATTCAGATCCTTTATCTAAACCTGTCGCCTATTTTCCAAGGATCTACTTCCCTCTGTTCCCCGCCCGTTCATATATCTGTCCAGATGCATCTTGAATGATGCTATCGTGCTCGCGTCTACCACCTCCGCTGGCAAAGTGTTCCAGGCACCCACCACCCTCTGCGTAAAAAACTTTCCACGCACATCTCCCTTAAACTTTCCCCCTCTCACCTTGAAATCGTGACCCCTAGTAATTGACACCCCCACTCTTGGAAAAAGCTTGTTGCTGTCCATACCTCTCATAATTATGTAGACCTCAATCAGGTCCCCCCTCAACCTCCGTCTTTCCAACGAAAACAATCCTAATCTACTCAACCTTTCTTCATAGCTAGCACCCTCCATACCAGGCAACATCCTAGTGAACCTCCTCTGCACCCTCTCGAAAGCATCCACATCCTTCTGGTAATGTGGCGACCAGAACTGCACGCATTCCAAATGTGGCCTAACCAAAGTCCTATACAACTGTAACATGGCCTGCCGACTCTTGTACTCAATACCCCACCCGATGAAGGGAAGCATGCTGTATGCCTTCTTGACCACTCTATCGACCTGCGTTGCCACCCTCAGGGCACAATGGACCTGAACTCCCAGATCTCTCTGTACATCAATTTTCCCCAGGACTCTTCCATTCTGTGTTTTAACTGGGAGATAAATGGAGCAGAACGCTCCAGTTTGAGTAGTGTCTGGGCATCTTTGACATCCCACCTGAAGGGGAAGCTGCGGCTTCACTCTAACATCTCATCCTCGGTTCCGCACTGGAGTATCAGCCTCAGTTTTGTCCTCAGATGGCTAAAGAGGGATTCTGACACCACGCCCTTCTGGCTCAGAGGCCAAGAGTGTCACCACAGAGCCAGGGCAACCACCTAACTGGTTACTGTGCTGCATGACGTGGGTGCAATGGGGCAATACCATGAGACAACTTCCCCGTAGGGCAGGAGAGCAGTGGAGACAGCGGCCCCATAGGACAGGAGAGCAGTGGAGACTGCTGCCCCGTAGGGCAGGAGAGCAGTGGAGACTGCTGCCCAGGGGGTAGTGGCCACTTGAATTCATGTCGTCCTCAGAACCAAGAGAGATAAAAAAAATTTAAAATAAAAATCTGAAGAAAGTTATCCCTTAAGTTCCTTTACTGGAAAAAGGTCCAGGTGTGCACGCCGCAAAACAATTTCATCTCCATCTGTGAGGGCAGCACAGTGGTGCAGTGGGTTAGCCCTGCTGCCTCACGGCACCGAGGTACCAGGTTCAATCCCGGCTCTGGGTCACTGTCCGTGTGGAGTTTGCACATTCTCCCCGTGTTTGCGTGAGTTTCGCCCCCACAACCCAAAGATGTGCAGGGTAGGTGGATTGGCCAGGCTAAATTGCCCTTTAATTGGAAAAAATAAATTGGGTTCTCTAAATTTAAAAAAAAAAAAAGAACCTTCATCTCCATCTGTTCCACATTTGCTGCTGTCCCATCCAATGTATTCAAGACGACCCAACTGGTCTTTGAATGCTGAACATCTATGGGCAGTTTAGGTGAGAAGTAAGATACAGCTTACAAATAATGAAACTCTTGTGGTTTTCATTCTTTGAACAAGATCAAGTGGAATGACACATTCACTTAGATGTTTCTGCATATATCCTCAAAACTTCCACGTTTCAACAATCCTATAGCACTTACAGGACACAATAGTTCATAACCGGAAGGGGCTGGTCCACATCGAGGTGAAGCTTTGAAACTTCCAATGGTTGACATTATTCAAGGGGGTCACACTGGGTATCACTGATATGTAGAACAGAGTGGGAGCATGCGCGAGAGGGCAAAGTTAGACATCTCTCACAAGCGGGGGGCTGGTACTGTCCATAACCTGTAATGACCCCTCCTCCCCACACATTCAACTGGGCTTAGACCCAAACAGATACCAAACATTGGCCAGAACACGGAAAATAATTCACATGCTCCACCTTGAATAATGTCACAGACCCAAATTGGATTGCATAGGATAAAGGGCATAGAAACAGGCTGAGGTCCAACAAGTCCATGGACCACTTGAGCCTCTTTCCATCTCTCGGCATCTAAATTTATCAATGTAACCCTCCATTACATTCTCCCTCTCATGATTCTCTGGTCTCCTTTTAAATGCATCCATTCCAATTACTTCAACCACTTGCCGCAGGTCGAACATATTCCCTTTGGTGCGTGGTTTCTCCACTAGCCTGCAGATGGTTAGATGGAATGTTGCAGCAAGGAAGCTCGAGGAGGAATTCTCGGAACTACAGAACAAACCGGATTCAGTTCAACCTCTGCAGGCCAGAACCAAAGTAGTCTCATCCTCTGATCATTGAGCCACAGCATGCGGCAATGTTTGTGTCTGCCCACACTCGGGAGGCCATGCTCCAAGTCAAAACCTTCACTGAGGCAGACGTGAACATGGGCCTTACACTGGACATCTGTCAGATAAAGATCCTCTATCAACCTGTTCCCCACCACACAGCACTGTTTCTCCACCCTGGTTATCAAAATAAACGAGGCCTTGGACAATGTGGACCACTTTCCATATCTAGAGCAGACATCAACTGTGAAGTTCAACATCACCTTCAGCGTGCCAGCACAGCCTTTCATTGCCTGAGGAAGAGTGTTTGAAGAACATGATCTCAGCCCAACACCAAGCTCATGGTCTACAGAGCAGTAGTGACACCCACCCTCCTATATGGACTACGTACAGCAGGAACCTCAAAACCCTGGAGAAAAACCATCAGTCCTGCCTCCACAAGATCCTGCAAAGCAGGATAGGCACACCAAAATGTGCAGGATACGCACACCAAAATCAGTGACTACACTCAATCAGCTGGACAGGACAAATCTCGTCATATCTGACAAAGACTCCTCATACAGGCACTCGGCTTTGACACGGCAAGCGAGCTCCAGGAGGGCAGAGGAAGCACTTCAAGGACGCCCTGAAAACCTCCTTGAAAAGGTGCAACATCCCCACGGACACTAGGGAATCGCTGGCCCAAGACCGCCCGAAAAGGAGAAAAAGCATCCAGAAGGAGCTGAACACGGAGTTTCATCGCCAAGGGAAAGCTGAAGCCAAGTAGTCGACAGCGAAAGGAACGTTGGCAAACTGGCCACCCCAGCCACCCGCTCCTCCAGCCACCATCTGCGACAGGGACTGCAGGTCATGCATCGGACTCCCCAGTCAACTGAGAATTCATTTTCAGTGTGAAAGCAAGTTATCGTCCTTTCTGAGGGACTATCTAACAAGAGAAGAGGAATGGCTTTTCTCCTGGTCGCTAAATAGACACACATTGATGGGATCTCTTCTTGTTGATGGAGGTTGTGTGGTTTTTTTCTTGGTTGGGGGGGGGGGGGGGGGGCACATGTGCACGTAATAACTCTGGTAATGAAAAGTCTAGAAATGTAGTCAAATTGGGCAATCATGTCATTGTTGATGGGTAACAAATGCAGCCTTGTAAAAGAAGATGGCAACGTTGAATATTCAAATTAAACAAGTCCTAATATTTGTGAAAACAATTCTTGGGGCAGAACTTTACAACCTCTCTCACTGTGGGATTTTTCGGTCCTGCTTAAGTCAATGGGCCTTTGAATGGCTCACCGCATTTTACAGCCCGGCCCCACAGCGGCAGGTCCGCAAAATTCCACCCTTGGTGTTTTACGTCATAGTATTTTAAAACGCGCAAGGGAGCAACATCTAATTCCAGAGAAGAGTAGTTTTCTCTCTGTTTCTTTTTTCTCTTGGACCTTCCACACCCATGACCTCTGTCACCCAGAAGGACAATGGTAGCAGACACCGCCACTTGGAACTTCCCCTCCGAGTCACTCACCATCCTGACGTTGAAATATATCGCCATTCCCTCACGGTCGCTGGGGCAAAATCCTGGAACTCCCTCCCTAACAGTGTGAAGGGTATACCATGGACTGCAGCAGTTCAAGAAGGCAGCTTCCCACTGCCTCAAGGGCAATTAGGCATGGCAATAAATGCTGGGCCTAGCCAGCAACACCCACTTCCAGTAAACAAATAAATACTGAAAGAAAAAAATTTAAAAGATGTAGAAGAAATTATAGTTTCTAGTTTACGTTCCTCTGTTTCCCCTTCACCAAAAGTACTTTATATACATCTTTCTATCAATACTGTCCCAGCTTATGTCCAATTATACTCTTTTCACCTGCTTTTTCCTTCTTAATTATTAACTGGTTCATCGACCAGCTCTGCAATTCTACTCCCCAAACCGTGCCTCAAGGCCTCTGTATTTCCCTGACTTAGACCAGTAGTAATTACTTTGTATGGTATTGGGCAAGGCAAACCACAAAGATCACATGGCAAATCCATGGCCTATGCTGAAAGTAGCTGTTTGGCAAAGAGTGTTACTGGCCTCAGCTCTCCTGGGCCAGGCCAGAAAGAACTGCGGGGTACTTCAAGGCCCCTTTTCAGCAAGCCTGTCAAAAAGGTGCCTGTGTAGCTATTGGGTTCAGACAGAATCTGGATGAGCTGCAGAGCCATCCATGTTGGAATGGCTGCTGATATTCGCAGCATAGACTTCCACTAAGGAATGAACATTTGGCGAAAGGTGCAAGAGACAACCAGTATCTGTGGGGCATTTTACTGTGCAAAAAGGGGCTATATAAATGTATGCTGTAGAACTACACATCCACATAAATCAGGGAACTCCGGAGGACAGAAAACAGTGGCAAAGAGAGTTGCTGTTAATAGGTGGGTTCACAGCAGATGTGCCGTGATCACATGGACCTTTAATGAAATTTCTAGCATTGTTCCCATTCAATAGCAGTATCAACTCCTCCAGTCACTAATGGAACCATATAATATGTGGCAGCTGGCAAAGGTTAAATACTAGCCAGGGTTAAAAGGGTCACTGAGGTCTGATACTTACGTTATTCAGTCAATGAACACGAGGTGCTGTCAGGATACATTTGCCACTGGCGATAATGAGGATTGTGGAACACATACAGAAAGGTCATGCAAATCAGATTTGTTCCTCCTTGAAAAGTAAAAATGGAGGCCAGGAAGGAGAGGACCAAATGTCAGAGGTCAAGGGACTGGTGGAAGGTGGCAGAGCGGCTGGCCAGACGTGAGGCAGTGATTGGGGAGCACAGTGAGGCAGCAGCACCTGCATCCTTCACAGTGCACCGAGGAGAAGCTCTATTTCTTCACCGCCACCATCCTACCCAGCTCCACATGGAAGCACTTTTTTTTAAAAAAAAAATACTTAAGCTGGTGTCAGTCAAGCAGGTGCATCTTGGAGTGGAGGTCTCAATCAGGCGTTAGTCTCCTTATTGTAGACCATGTGCAGGTGTGGGCCCTGGATATCTATTTTTTTCCTTTCACCAATAGAACAGGCAGTTTCTTTCAAGCCGGAAATGTCAAGTGTGGCTTTATGACCACCATAGTGGGCACTTAGTAATAAGCCCCCGCATGAATATTTTTTTACAGGCCTGTTTTTTTTTTTAGATAAAAATCAATTTTAGTAACGTCGATCTTTCTTTCACACATCATTTCCAAAACCGATTTATTTTCTACATTTCTGAAAAGTGTTCCATAGAATCCCTACATTCCAGAAGCAGGCCATTTGGCCCATCGGATATGTATCGCCCCTCCGAAAGAGCACACTACCTTGGCCCATGCCCCCGCCATATCCCCATAACCCCGCCTAACCTTTTGGACACCAAGGGCAATTTAGCATGGCCAATCCACCTAACTTGTACGCCTTGGGACTTGTGGGAGGAAACCGGAGCACCCGGAGGAAATCCACGCAGACATGGCGAGAGTCACCCAAGGCTGGAATTGAACCCCTTCCCCGACGCTGCGAGGCAGCCTTGCCACCGTGTTGCTGAATGATTAGAATCTATTGAGCTCAAACACTAGCTTCCAACTGCAGGTGCATGCAAAAATTAAAAACAAACGTAATTGTCGATTTTAATAGAGGTATTAATCCCCGAAAGATTAATCCTTGGATGATTAAAGTTTAAGAAGTCAAGAGAAAAGAAGCACAAGATTTATATTACAAATACCCGGGTGATTAAGTGCAGCATGTAGGAGTTGCTTTCAGTGCTCAGTATGGGTATTCCAATGTGAGCAGAATTTGAAATCCAAAAATGATGGAAAGAAAGTAAGAAAACAAAAAGGAGAAGGAAAGAGAGAGAGAGAGAGAAATGGGATGGAGAAAAGGAAGGGGGGGGGGGGAAGAGAGAAAGGAGGAGAAAAGAGGGGAATGAGAGAGTTGGATGACAGGGATAGGCAGGAGTCAGGAGGAAGTAAAAAAAGGGAATGCAAGAGAGAGAGGGGGGGGGGGGATACTAAGGAATGGTTGATAACGGAGCAATTCTGATCCTTTCGACACAAGTCATTATTACAAAGCAGATTATGGAACACAAGAACACTTTGCTGTACAACTATGCTCATGAAGGATTTTGTTTACCAAAAAGGGAATTCTTGGATGTTTACCTTTAGTTTAATAAACCATCTGTGCTTATAACATAGCAGTAAATGTCTCAATTGTTCAGTACTTCACACAGATACTTTCGACTCCTCATACAATCCAGCCCAAAATAAAACTGCTACTGTTACACCCCAGGTAATTTAAACGCAGGTAGTACATGTTTGGCTTGTAATCAGAACAAAGGTTCTAATGGCAGAGAATATCAGCTTATACATAATGCATCAATCTCTACTTACACAGGGCATAATTTGAATGCTTACCTGTGTGTGGGGAGTAGACTTGAAGGAAGTTCTGTTACGCAGCGTCGATCCATGATTGGAATTCTTGAAGGAGAGTAAGAATGGTAAGCTGTCAAAACCACACTGCCTGTATCATTCAGCTCCATTCTCACAAGCGCATGCTTCCTTGTATTCTAAGTGACATCTAGCACTGAAAGTATTCAACCACAAGTACTTATAAGCGATTCAGTCTGAAAAGCACTCTTGAAGGCAACAGCTCTGCCTTTCTATCTCTCGGTCTACTGCAACTGGGACGATCGGCAAAGGCAGCCAATGAAACAGGATTAGCATATATAACAACGCCTCCCCAGCCACAAGTAGCCAGCACTGAGAGGAGGTATCCACTCCAATGCTTGTGGCTACCACAGACAGACCAAAGCAAGGGCTCCAGTTAGGCACTCCAAACTCATTGGGGAGGGAGGGAGGGCGGAGAGAACAGCGAACGTTTGAAATACTTTACATCTTATCTTTCCACGCGAGCTGTGTTTCTTGCGAGCCATCTCCCTGAGCTGGGTCTCGCCTCTCGGTAGATGCTTGAAACTAAATGTTTTGTTTTTTTTTTAAAAAGGGGGAAAACATCGCCGTCACTCACACGCCTGTCAAATGTGTTCCTGTTGTAAAATGAAACCTGGCAGCGCGGGCCAAGAAAAATAATGCGCTATCAAAGTGTCTCCATGAAAAATTCAGGAAGTGGATTGCATAGCTGTTTGAACAGGCGAGGTGAACCTTCCCGAGAGCTTCAGGACATTCACTCAGTCAAGGTTACTGGCCAGTGGAATATCTGATATTCTCAACTGAGCTGGGAAAACACAGCCATTAATGCAAATGTATCCCACTCCTCCAGGAGTGCAGATAATAATGGTTATTGCCGACAAAGTAGTAATGCTCCAACTTCAAAGGAGAATAGTGGCTAGCTAAGCTTCACATTAAAAAAATTGCTGTGTTAAACACTGGGTGAACACTTGCCTTGTAGAATTTTAACTACCAATCCATTATAATTACTCTCATGTTGTTCCAATCATTACTTGACGCTAAGTTATTTGGAAAATCATGGTTTAAGCAGAATCGCAGCCAGTTAACATGAAGGCCCGTTTTAGTGCCAGGCACAGTCTTGTGTCTCTGCCACTTGATCATTTTTGGATTTATGAACAAAAAGCAGCCGACAGAAAGGCTTGGACAAGCGAGAGGGGAGGGGGCTAATTAACCCTGTCACACGTAAGATGTCACATGTTGCTAAAGTGCTGGTCATTTAATTCCCCGAATGCGTTGTAACCAATGTTTGATTTCATAGCAAGTCTTTGGATATGTCACAATGCAGTGTCACTCCAGGTTGTCTACCTTTACACACGCAGCACTCGGGGTGCCTTAACTGAGAGCAATAACGCCTGCATTGACTGAGCTAGGCAGCAGACAGAAGTCAGGCATTTCTGGGCCTGAGAAGTACAAAGTAGTCACTGGGAATCTCTTCCTCTACTTTTTGTATTGATACTTTCTGTGTTGCCTTTCTGCTTACATTGATATTCCTTTGCTTCCGCCTTTGCTTCCGACTGGGTGGCAATTGACACCGTACCTGGAGTGAAGCGCGAATATACAATTCCCTGTCGACATGTCCTTGAATCCCATCATCATGGAGGAAAAGGATGGAGCAAAGCACCATTTAAGGAGGATACAGGTCAGCTGATAATATGTCCTGCCTCCCCCAGAATATAGAAGCAACATAGCCACAGCCCTCCACCACCATCAAGCACCCAGTGGTCTCTATCTATCTTTACCACATGGCCCGAGTGTCCCTGCAATGGCTTCTCTTCCCACTTCCGTACCATTGCCCCTGATGTTCCCCAAACCCCCTTGCCGAGAACCATGCAGCTGGGGGAAGGGGAAAATCCAGCCCAAGAAAAAGGTGAGTGTTAAGTATTATTATTCCAAATTTTCAACATTTTCCATTTTACAACAAAACTAAAAACACCCAACATATTGAACCCCCCCCCCAACCCAACCAGAACCCCCCTCCCTCCCTTCTCCCCCAGTCAACAGTAATGAACTCTCCAAAATACAGAATGAACAAACCCCAATTTTTGTGGAACCCATCACCCCCCCCCCCTCCCAAAGTGAATTTCATCTTCTCCAGGGCAACAAATTCCAGCGGGTCACCGCCCCCTCCCCTCCCCCCAACAACACCACTCCGAGGCACAGATTGGAAAAGCTGACCTCCACCCCAACAAGACCCGCCTGCAGGCAATCAGCGAGGTGAAGGCTAGGTCATCTGCCCCGTATCCACCTGCAGCTCTGGCTGGTCCGACACCCCAAATACGGCCCCAGGGGACATCCCTCCAGAACCCTTTCAGCTTTGGGCAGGACTAAAACATACACGCATGGTTTCTAGGGCCCCTCCCACATCGCTCACAGACATCCTGCTCCCCCTCAAACAGCCGTGCGTCCTGTCCACCACCTTCAGCTGGATCAGCCCCAACCTCGGGCACAAAATCGAGGCATTTACCCTCCCCAGCACCTCACACCACAGTCCCTCCTCCAACACCATCCCCAGCTCCTCCCACTTAGCCTTGACCCCCTCCATACACATCTTATCCTCCTCCAAAATCCTCCCATAAACCGCCGAGACAACCCATTTCTCCAACCCCCCCCCTCGCCAACCCCCACCACCCCACTGACAGCATCTCATCCAGCAATGAGGAGAGAGGCGCTATCGGGAAAGCCAAGAAGACCTTCCTTGCAACGTCCCACACCTGCCTGTACCCGTGTACCAGAAACTCTCCTCCCGCGCCAACCCAAACCTCTCATTCAGCTCCATCAAGCTAGCGAACCATCCTTGCAGAAACAGACCCTTCATCTCCCTAATCCCCCTCTCCTCCCATCCCCAGAACATCACATCCATCCTCCCCGGCTCAAATCCATGATTTCCCCAGATCGGCATCCCGACCCTGCTCCCAACCTAGAGTGCTGCCGAAACTGCCTCCATGTCTTCAGCGTGGCCCCCACCACAGCACCTGCAACCCCGACCCCACTACACGAACCCACGTCCATCCTCACCCACAAAGCCCCCGCCTCACTATTCCATCCCCATAACCTCCCTGCATTCGCCACTCAATAATAGTATATCAAATTCGGGAGGCCTAACCCCCCCCCGCCCCCAACTGCAGTCTCCTCTGCAGTACCACCTTCCTTATCCTGGCCACCTTCCTTATCCTGGCCACCTTCCTTATCCTGGCCACCATCCCCACCCAGACAAACTAAGATATCAGTCTGTTCTCCCCCTTGAAAATTGTCTTAGACAAAAAGAGAGTCAGGCACTGAAATAAAAACAAAAACAGTGGTACAATGTTCATCTTCACTGCCTGCAGGCAGCCCACCAGCGACAAAGGAGGATTATCCCACCTGAACAAATCTGCCTTCACCCTCCCCACCAAGTGTGAGAAATTCAACTTCCAAAGACCTGCCCAGTCCCGAGCCACCTACACCCCCAGATACCCGAGGTGAGACGCTGCCACACGGAAAAACAACCCCCCCCGACAAACCCCCGTCCCTAGCCTGGAAACCACAAAGAACACTCGTTTCCCCAAATTCAGCTTAGAACCAGGAAACATCCCAAATCTTTGGAGCAAACCCATGATGTCCCTCACCGAGGAGCCCGGCTCCGAAATGTACAGCAACAAATCATCCGTGTACAAAGACACCCTATGTTCCTCCATTCCCCCCCCCCCCCCTTCACTATCCCCTTCGACAACTCTGAGCTCCTCAGCGCAATGGCCAAGAGTTCTATCGCCAATGCAAACAGAAGGGGGGGTCATGGGGCACCGCTGCTTCATTCCCCGATGCAACTAAAAATACCCCGAATTCATATCATTCATGCGCACGCTCACTATCAGCTCCTTATACAGCAACTGCACCCATGCCACAAACGTAGGTCCAATCCCAAACTTCTCCAAAAGCGCAATCAGATAACTCCACTCCACCCTATCAAACGCTTTCTCCGCATCTAGTGCTACCACCACCTCCAACTCCCTTCTCTCTGCCGGAGAAAGCATCACATTCAGCAGTCGCCTCACATCTGATCACAACTGCCCTTAATAATTCCCGTCTAATCCTCCCCAATCACCCTCAGAAGGCACACCTCCAACCTTACCGCCAACACCTTTCCCAATATCGTGTTGTCCACATTCAGCCAAGATATGCTCCTGCACGACCCACACTCCACTGAGTCCTTTTCCTTTTTTAACAGCAATGAAATGGAGGCCTGCTCCATCGTTTTAAGTAAAACCCTCTCACCATCGCTTCCTCAAACATTTCCACCAGCAACGGCATCGGCTTATCCTTAAATTTCCGGTAAAATTCCACCGGGAACTTACCCAGCCCCACCGCCTTCCCTGCCTGCATCTTCCTGATTGTCACCTTCACTTCCTCTTCCTCTACCGGCTCTTCCAGCCCCCCCGCCCCCCATTTCACCCACCCTTGTGCACTCTAGCCTCCCCGAAAACTCCCTTATTTCCCGCTCATCCGCTGGTGGTTCGGACTTATACAAGTCCCTGTAAAACTCCTCAAACACCGGGGACACCACCAACTCCCCCGTCGTATCCCAAACCCAAACTATCTCCCTCTCCATGGCTTGCCTACGGAGCTGACCTGCCAACACACAATCTGCCTCCTCCCCGTACCCATAGACAGTGCCCCTCGCCCTCCTCAGCTGACACACCGCTTTCCCCGTGGACAGCAGGTCGAACCTTGCCTGCAACATCTTCTTTGCCAGAAGCCCCGGATCCAGGTCCCCCGTAACCTCCCGTCTGATGCACGATCAATGACCACTAAAGCGAGGTTGTAGTCCAACTGAAGGCTTTAATAAGCTAAATGTTTCCCCCAGCAGCTCAGGTACAGAATGAAGACTGCTGGGGCAGCACGGGCTCTTATACCCCGCCCAGCAGGGCGGAGCTACCATACAGCTTGACCAATAGGAAACATACAATATCTACCAATGGTTCTCCAGCCTATCAGGTACAGTAATACCACATTCACCCCCTGTTAACAAAAAGTCCGGCGGGGGTGGTGCCTGATACTACAAACATGGCAACGTGGTAGAATTAGTTATGGTGGTACCGTAATACCTCCGTACAGCGTTTTGTAACTATTTACAATTCTGATAGCTATTTACAATTGGTGATTTAAATTTACAGTTTACAGTTTAAAATGAAGCAATCAGTCGATCGGGTGCCTTGGTCATCCTCTGTGATCGTCGGAGCTTCGGTGGTGACTCTGGTTGAGGCTCGGGCGTCTGTGACTCCGGGAGCGTGGCTTCGATCTCCATGGCAGCTTCGGCACCCCTAGAGGGCGCTGGTGGGGAAAACGGTTGACTTGGGAAGGGAGCACCTGCGGGGGGGCGTCGGTGGGTGAGGGGGCCTAGACGGGGCTCGCGGGAGGACCGATCCTCCTGTAAGGTGCACTGGTGGGAGGGAAGGTGGTTGGGTTGTGTGTGGGGCTCCGGTGGGCGCCAGGTCTCGTAGGGAGACCGTATCTTGTCGGCCGTCGGGGTACGCCACGTAGGCGTACTGGGGGTTAGCATGGAGCAGATGGACCCTCTCGACCAACGGGTCCGACCTGTGCGCCCGCACGTGTTTTCGGAGCAGGATGGGTCCGGGAGCTGCCAGCCAGGTCATTAGCGAGGTCCCCGAGGAAGACTTCCTGGGGAAGACAAGGAGATGTTCGTGAGGTGTCTGGTTGGTAGTGGTACACAGCAGTGACCGGATGGAGTGGAGGGCATACGGGAGGCCTTCCTGCCAGCGGGAGACTGGGAGGTTCCTGGACCGTAAGGCCAGTAGGACGGACTTCCAGACCGTTCCATTCTCCCTCTCTACCTGTCCGTTACCCCGGGGGTTGTAACTGGTCGTCCTGCTCGAGGCGATGCCCTTGCTGAGCAGGAATTGACGCAGTCCGTCGCTCATAAAGGAGGACCCCCTGTCACTATGTATGTAAGCGGGGAACCCGAACAGTGCAAAGATGCTATGGAGGGCCTTGATGACAGTGGTTGTGGTCATGTCGGGGCAGGGGATGGCGAATGGGAACCGGGAGTACTCATCAATCACGTTCAGGAAGTACGTGTTGCGGTCGGTGGAGGGGAGGGGGCCTTTGAAGTCCATGCTGAGGCGTTCAAAGGGACAGGAAGCCTTTATCAGGTGCGCTTTCTCTGGCTGGTAGAAGTGCGGTTTGCACTCCGCTCAGATTTGGCAGTCCCTGGTGGCTGTCCTGACCTCCTCGATGGAGTAGGGCAGGTTGCGGGTCTTGACAAAATGGAAAAAGCGAGTGACTCCCGGGTGGCAGAGGTCCTCGTGGAGGGCTCGGAGGTGGTCCACTTGTGCGGTGGCACATGTGCCGTGGGACAGGGCATCAGGAGGCTCGTTTAGCTTCCCGGGACGATACAAGATCTCGTAGGTGTAGGTGGAGAGTTCGATCCTCCACCGCAAGACCTTGTCATTTTTTATCTTGCCCCACTGTGCATTATCAAACATGAAAGCGACCGACCGTTGGTCAGTGAGGAGAGTGAATCTCCTGCCGGCCAGGTAATGCCTCCAATGTCGCACAGCTTCTACTATGGCCTGGGCCTCCTTTTCGACTGAAGAGTGGCGGATTTCGGAAGCATGGAGGGTATGTGAGAAGAAGGCCACTGGTCTGTCCGCTTGGTTGAGGGTGGCCGCCAGAGCTACGTCAGATGCATCGCTCTCGACCTGGAAGGGGAGGGACTCGTCGATGGCGTGCATCGTGGCCTTTGCAATGTCTGCTTTGATGCGGCTGAAGGCCTGGCGGGCCTCTATCGACAGGGGAAAAGCTGTAGATTGGATCAGGGGACTTGCCTTGTCCGCATAGTTGGGGACCCACTGGGCGTAGTAACTGAAAAACCCTAGGCAGCGCTTCAGGGCCTTGAAGAAGTGAAGGAGGGGGACCTCCATAAGGGGGCGCATGCATTCAGGGTCGGGGCCTATAACTCCATTTCGCACTACGTAGCCGAGGATGGCTAAGCGGGTCGGTGCTGAACACGCATTTATCCTTGTTGTATGTAAGGTTAAGGATTTTTGCGGTCTGGAGGAATTTTCAGATGTTGGTGTCATGGTCCTGCTGGTCGTGGCCGCAGATGGTGACATTATCGAGATACGGGAATGTTGCCCGTAAACCGTACCGGTCAACCATTTGGTCCATCTCGCGCTGGAACACCGAGACCCCGTTGGTGACACCGAAGGGAACCCTTAAGAAGTGACAGAGCCGCCCATCTGCCTCGAAGGCAGTGTATTTGCGGTCACTAGTGCGGATGGGGAGCTGGTGGTAGGCGGACTTGAGATCCGTGGAGAAGACGTTATAATGCGCGATCCTGTTCACCAGGTCGGATATGCGGGGCAGAGGATACCCGTCCAGCTGTGTAAACCTGTTGATGGTCTGACTGCAGTCGATGACCATCCTATGCTTCTCCGCTCTGTCCAAAGATGAACCCCAGGGCCCTCTGGGCACCAACTGGGAGGAGGGGCACTGGACGCCGACCCGGACCCGTCCTGTGGAGTGGCGACGGTGGCCACCAGCTGCCTCGGGTTCCACGCCACTGACAATGCTGCATTTCGCAGTCAGTACCCGGGACAGGATGGCACAGCTGTGTATGTGCCACTGTCGAGTGCGCCGGGGCCCTCCGGCCACAGAGCCCCCAGAGGATGTATGCCAGGGGCATCGAAGGCCACGGGATGTGGTAAGCAGTAGGCTGCCTCCATCTCTGATGTGCATCCGGGGGGAACACCTAGACGCAGAGATAGAGCAAGGAAGGCCAAGCACGTCGAGGATCACTGAGAGGACACTGGGGAAGGGGGGGAAGAGGGGGTAAGGGGGGGAGGTGAGGGGGTGGTGGGGAGAGTGGTGCGGCATCATCGGGAGAGTGGGCCAGTGGTGGACACTTACGTGAGTTACGTCAAAAGACCTTCACCCCACAATCAGTATGGTATCTCTGTCGCTTTCTTCCGCAATGTGGTCTGACCTCCAAACCCTTGCGTCATCTCCCCAGGCATAGGAGTCCCTGAACCCCTCCCCTCCGGGTGCTCTGCTTACAGGTGATGGCTGTGAGTAGGCACCCAGCAGGCAGGCAGGGGCCGAACTATGCCCGAGATTGAGTAGCTCCAGCACTCAGCTTTCTGTGGGTTATCATCACCCTCTGGCCTCGACAGTGACCGGCTGGCAGTACCGACACAATCCCAGAACCCTGGAGTGATGTTACACAGGCTGGGAAATGTGGGGGAGGTGTGTGGGTGGGGGGGGGGGGGCTGGGAAATGTGGGGGAGGTGTGGGTGTGTGTGGGGGGGGGGGCCTGGGAAATGTGGGGGAGGTGTGGGTGTGTGTGGGGGGGGGGGCTGGGAAATGTGGGGGAGGTGTGTGTGTGGGGGGGGGGGGCGGGGAGTGGGGGGGGGGGACAGTTAGCAATTACAGACCAGGCCACATCCTATGTAAAGCGGATGAGGACCATCCACCGGCCCCTGCTGGTCCGGCGCCTCCTCCTCGTCCTCCTCCTCCACGGAGGTGGCCATCATGTTCCTCCTCCTCCACCTCCAGCATGTCACTCGGCTGCTGCGCCAAGTTGTGGAGGACACAGCAGACCACCACAACGCGGGCGACCATCTCAGCAGTTGAGCCATTTGAACCACATTTTGAGCAGACTGATGCACCGTTCATTGACAGCTCGGGTGGCCATATGGGCCTCATTGTACTGGGTCTCTGCCTCAGTCTCCGGCCTCCATACTGGCATCATTAGAAAGGTCCTAAGCGGTATCCCTTATTACCAAAGAGCCAGCTGGCCATCTGGGTGGTCCTCAAAAAGGCCAAGGATATCTGACTGCTCCAGGATGTGGCTGTTGTGCGTGATCCTAGGGTGGTGGTCGCACACGTGCTGGACTTTCAGGGAGTGGAACCCCTTTCTGTTGATGTAGGGCACTCCCAGATGGCCCGGTGAGAGCAAGGTGACATGCGTGCAGTCTATCAGCCCCTCGACCAGGGGCACCCGGCGCTGGTGGCAAATCCTGCTGCCCAGGCATCTTGTTGGGTTTGGTTCATGTTTGGTCCATGTCAAAGTTTATATCATTTTATGCCCAGGTAAACCGGGCATCCGTGACCTGGCAGATGCCCCTGTGGGCTGTGGCCTGCGGGATGCCACACAGGTCCCCGCTCGAGCCTTGGAGTGCTCCCGAGGTTCCAATCCCACCACGGCAGGTGATGGAATTTAAACTCAATAAAATATCTGGAATTAAAAGTCTAATGATGACCATGAAACCATTGTTGATTGTTGTAAAAACCCATCTGGTTCACTGATGTCCTTTAGGGAAGGAAATCTGCCGTCCTTACCTGGTCTGACCTACATGTGACTCCAGACCCACAGCAATGTGGTTGACTCTTCAATGCCCTCTGCAATGGCCTAGCAAGCCACTCAATTGTATTCAACTGCTACAAAAACACACAAAAAAAATGAAACCCGACGGACCACCCGGCATCGAACCAGGCACCGGAAAGGACAACAGCAAACCCAGCCCTGCCCACCCTGCAAAGCCCTCCTTACTAACATCTGGGGGCTTGTGCCAAAGCTGGAGGGCTGTCTCACAGACTAGTTAAGCAACAGCCTGACATAGTCATGCTCACAGAACCATACCTCACAGACACTATCCCAGACACTACTATCACCATTCCTGGGTATGTCCTGTCTCACCGGTAGGACAGTCCCAGCAGAGATGCCAGCACAGTGGTACAGAGTCGGGAGAGAGTTGCCCTGATGTCCTCAACATCGACTCGACACCCCATGAAGTCTCATGGCTTCAGATTAAACATGGACAAGGAAACCTTCTGCTGATTACCACGTACCGGCCACCATCAGCTGATGAATCAGTACTCCTCCATGTTGAACACCATTTGGAGGAAGCATTGAGGGTGGCAAGGGGGCAGACTATGCTCTGGGTGGGGGACTTCAATGCCATCACCAAATGTGGCTCTGTAGTATCACCACTGACTGAGCTGGCCGGGTCCTAAAGGACATAGCTGCTGGACTGGTGGACTGCTAGGTGGTGAGGGAACCAACAAGAGCGAAAAACATTCTTGACCTCATCCTCACCAATCTGCCTGATGCAGATGTATCTGTCCATGACAGTATCGACAGAGGTGACCACCGCACAGTCCTTGTGGAGATAAAGTCCCATCTTCACATTGAGGATACCCTCCACCATGTTGTGTGGCACTACCACAGTGCTAAATGGGATAGACTTTGAACAGATCTAGCAACTTAAGACTGGGCATCAAATGAAAATGAAAATGAAAATTGCTTATTGTCACAAGTAGGCTTCAAATGAAGTTACTGTGAAAAGCCCCTAGTCGCCACATTCCGGCCATGTTCGGGGAGGCTGGTACGGGAATTGAACCCGCGCTGCTGGCCTGCCTTGGTCTGCTTTCAAAGCCAGTTATTTAACCCTGTGTTAAACCAGCCCCAATGAGACACTGTGGGCCATCAGCAGCAGCAGAATTGTCCTCAACCATAATCTGCAACCTCACAGCCCGGCATATCCCCCACTCCACCATTACCACCAAGCCGGGGGATCAACCCTGGTTCAATGAAGAGTGCAGGGGGGCATGCCAGGAGCAACACCAGGCATACCGAAAAATGAGTGTCAACCTGGTGAAACTACAACACAGGACTACTCGTGTACCAAACAGTAGTCAGTGATAAACAGAGCTCAGTGATTCTACAACAAACACATCAGATCTAAGCTCTTCAATCCTGCCACACCCAGCCGTGAATGGTGATGGACAATTGAACAACTCACTGGAGGAGCAGGCTTCACAAATACTCCCATCCTCAATGATGGAGGAGCGTAGCACTTATGTCCAGAAGACAAGGCTGAGGCATTCACAACAATCTCGGTCTACTCTGGAGGTCTCCAGCATCACAGATGTCAGTCTTCAGTCAATACAATTCACTCTAGTTGATATCAAGAAATGGCTGAAGGCACTGGATACTGCAAAGGCTGTGGGCCCTGACAATATTCCGGCAATAGTATCAAAGACCTGTGCTCCAGAACTGGCCGCACCCCTAGCCAAGCCCCATCCAAGCTGTTCCAGTACAGCGACAACACTGGCATCTAACTGGAAATGTGGAAAATTGTCCAGGTGTGTCCTGTACACAAGAAACATGACAAATCGAACCCAACCAATTACCAGCCTATCAATCTACTCTCCATCTTCAACAAAGTGGTGGAAGGGGTCATCAACAGTGCTATCAAGCTACACTTACTCAGCAATAACCTGCTCACGGACGCTCAGTTTGGATTCCGCCACTCAGCTCCTCACCTCATTACAGCCTTGGTTCAAACATGGACAAAAGAGCTGAATGCCAGAGGTGAGAGTGACTGCCCTTGACATCAAGGCAGCATTTGACTGAGTATGGCATCAAGGAGCCCTAGTTAAACTGGAGTCAATGGGAATCTGGTGGAGGGGGTGGGGAGACTTTCCATTGGTTGGAATCATACCTGGCACAAAGGAAGATGGTTGCGGTGGTTGGAGGTCAATAATCCCAACTCCAGGGCATCACTGCAGAAGTTCCTCAGGGGAGTGTCCTAGGCTCAAACATCTTCAGCTGCTTCATCAATGACCTGCTGTCCATCACAAAGTCAGAAGTGGGGATGTTTGTGGATGACTGCACAATGTTCAGCACCATTCGCAACTCCTCAGATAATGAAGCAGTCCAATGTCCAAATGCAGTAAGACCTGGACAATATCCAGGCTTGGGCTGACAAGTGGCAATTCGTGCCACACAAGTGCCAGGCAATGACCATCTCCGACAAGAGAGGATCTAACCACTGCCCCTTGACATTCAATTACATTAACATCACTGATTCCCCCACAATCAACGTCCTGGGGGTTAAGATTGATCAGAAACTGAACTGGACTAGCCACATTAATACTGTGGCTACCAGGGCAGGTCAAAGGCTTGGAATCCTACAGCGAGTAACTCACCTCCTGACCCACTGTAATCAGAAGAAACTTCTTTACCAAAGTGCGGCGAGAATGTGGAACTCACTACCACGGAGTGGTTGATGCAAATAGTAGAGATACATTGAAGAGGAAGGTAGAGAAACACGAGAGGAAAGGGAATGGAGGATTATGATAATAGGTTTAGATGTGGAAAGATCGGGGGAGACTCAAGTGAGCATTAATGCCAGTAAAGACTGTTTGGACCGACTGTGCGTATCCAATACACATCATCTCATTTTCATAACGGTTTACTGTGATTGGAGTCATTTTGATTAAGAGGGCAACACAGTAGCACGTTGGTTAGCACAATTGCTTCACAACTCCAGGGTCCCAGGTTCGATTTGCGGCTTTGGTCACTGCCTGTGCGGAGTCTGCATGTTCTCCTCCGGCTGCTCCGGTTTCCTCCCACAGTCCAAAGATGTGCTGATTAGGTGGATTAGCCATGATAAATTGCCCTTCGTGTCCAAAAAGGTGACTGCGTTATGGGGATAGAGTGGAGATATGGGCTTGAGAAGGGTGCTCTGTCCAAGGGCCGGTGCAGACTTGATGCGCCGAATGGCCTATTTCTGCACTGTAAATTGTATGATTCTGTGAAACACTTTTCATCAAGGTTATGCCCTTTTGAGATGACAGGAAATGAATGCTCCTTGTGCACAATGATGTATTTCAGCTCAAACCACACATAGGCTTTCATTTTTAGAGATGTACTCATATTTGCATAGGATTATATCTAAGCAAAGTAATGCACGAATACATACGCACACACTCAGTTAGTGCTGCTCCCGCCTTTACCTTTAAAACTTTTGAAATCATTTCAGAACACATCTTTTTCATTTTAAATCTTTATTGTCACAAGTAGGCGTGCATTAACACTGCAATGAAGTTACTGTGAGAAGCCCCTAGTCGCCACATTCCGGCGCCTGTTTGGGCCAGGGTACGCGGTCGCCCGTCTCTTTTCCAATCGCAAATCTGGCGAATCCGACACCGTTTCCCATTGGAATCAATTGTGTTCCATGTGGCGCCAGTGCTAGCCCCTCCGCAGTCGCTGAACCGGCCCAGGTGCGGCGCACGTTTTGCTGTCGTAGAAATCTGAGAATCCTGCCCCAGCGTCAACACTTAGTCTCAGGAACGGAGAATTCCGCCACACGCTTTTGCAGCAACACTAAAAATGGCACTGGAACAGAATATTCTGAATGTAAAAGGCACCAAGTTCCCTGTGAGAAAACAATCTTATTTCGGACACTATAATCAGCCAAAGTGAATCCGGGATCACACTTGAGCAATCAATAGGTGGAAAATGTGATAGAAAGCAGAGAGGAACGTTACATATGCCAGGCATGTCGGAGCCCATTCCAATACATCGTTTGGCGATTTGGCAGTGATGTGTCTGCTCAGAAGATCCACGGTTTCTCAAACCTGCTTCACCATTCGGTAAGATCATGGCTAGCTTTTAAAAATTCTTACACGGGATGTTGGCTTCACTGACAAAGCTAGCACCTGGTGGCAATCTCTAACTGATCTGTCAAGGTACATACAGGATTGGATAAAGGGAAAAATGGAGGCCAGGAAGAGATCAGCCATGAACTGATTGAATGGAGGAGCAGGCTCGAAGGGCTGAATTGCCGACTTCTGTTCCTAATTCCTACGTTCCTAAAACAGTGGAAACCCGAGAGGAGGATGGAAATAAAGCATGGCAGGTTTCATTCCCTGCCGTGGTGGAATTTGAACCCTCGCTTCCAGAGCATTAGTCTGACTCTCAAGGTGACTAGTGCAGTAACATTCCCACTCCACCACCATCTACTTCAGAAAATGTCATCTTCTTCCTGAGGTCCACCTTCCCACCCAATCCCTAGTACAGAGTGACACTGCCATGGTGGCAGTGCAAGGTGCCAGGCTGGCAGGCCAAGGTACCCATGTGCAGGAGTGCTAGGGGACCACCCTACCCAATGCCCGACCACCTGGGGGTCTCCAGTGGTCTGAGAGGCTCCCCCAGGTGCCGTTATGACTGATCCAGTTTTGCAAACAGCGCCCTGGCAAGGCCTCCGAGCCATGGCCAGTGAACCCTGGGCTCGGGAGAATCCGAGGAATGCATATTTAAATGAACCTAATAGATCATTTAAATATGCATAACTGCATGACACCCAGTGAAGGCGAGATCCACATCGCGACATCTTCTTGAACATCTTATCGAACACCGTTAAATCTTGCGAGACGTTTTGAGCATCGCAAATCTCGCTTGAGGCCTCTTGCGAGATTCAAAGGTCTCGTCCCAATACCAAGGTGGGTATAACAAGGTCATTGAATTTCATCCTATATCTATGATGATTCTATGATTTACATACGTATGTATCATATATCCAGCATGGTACGGCTTATGTAGGGTGCTCTTTCCAAGGGCCAGTGCAGACACGATGGGCCGAATGGCTCCTTCTGCACTGTAAATTCTATGATTCTGTGAACACTGTCCGGACCGGCCTGCAGTGCAGGAAGAAAGTGAACAACCTCCTCAGAACGGCCAGAGTGAGTAGGCAGCACTGTGCCCCTGGCACCAACCCCAATCCCATAGACCCATTACCCCAACCCCCCACCCGGAGGGCTGCAGAATCCCCAACCCTACACCACATGCCGGCACCCATACCGTCTGCCATGGCCGGGTGCCCCTGGCCACTGAAGCCAGCAGCTACCCACTCCCTGGGCTGCAGGTGTGGACTGTCGAACACTGGCATTTTCTGTTCCCCGCCCCCCCGGAAGGCCGCCTAAAACTGCCGGGAGCAAGAGGAGACAGGAGGGGGACTGCCGGACATATGGCCCCTCACCGCAGCAGAGCAGCGCACTCTGGACGTGGTCGGCGGGCCAGATGAAAGTGCAGTCGATGGGGTGGAGGTCAGCATCGGGTCAGGAAGTGAGACCCTGCTGAGCTGTGATTGCCAATGGCATGTCTGTCACCCCCCCCAAACCCACCACCACCCGACCACCCTCACACCCATCCTGACCCCCCCACAGCCCCCAAACCCACCACCACCCGACCACCCTCACACCCATCCTGACCCCCCCACAGCCCCCAAACCCACCACCACCCGACCAGCCTCACACCCATCCTCACCCCCCCCACAACCCCCAAACCCACCACCAACCGACCACCCTCACTCCCATCCTGACCCCCCCCACACCCCCCAAACCCACCACCACCCGACCACCCTCACACCCATCCTGACCCCCCCCCACACCCCCCAAACCCACCACCACGCGACCACCCTCACACCCATCCTCACCCCCCCCACAACCCCCAAACCCACCACCAACCGACCACCCTCACTCCCATCCTGACCCCCCCCACACCCCCCAAACCCACCACCACCCGACCACCCTCACTCCCATCCTCACCCCCCCCACACCCGCCAAACCCACCACCACCCGACCACCCTCACACCCATCCTCACCCCCCCACACCCCCAAACCCACCACCACCCGACCACCCTCACACCCATCCTGACCCCCCCCACACCCCCCAAACCCACCACCACCCGACCACCCTCACACCCATCCACACCCCCACACCACCCCCACACCACCCTCACACCACCCCCACACCACCCTCACACCACCCCCACACCACCCTCACACCACCCCACACCACCCCAACACACCACCCCCAAACCAGCCCCACACCACCCTCACACCACCCCCACACCACCCTCACACCACCCCCACACCACCCTCACACCACCCCCACGCCGCCCTCACACCACCCCCACACCACCCCCACACCACCCTCACACCACCCCCAAACCACCCTCACATCAACCCCACACCACCCTCACACCACCCCACACCACCCCAACACACCACCCCCAAACCAGCCCCACACCACCCTCACACCACCCCCACACCACCCTCACACCAACCCCACACCACCCTCACACCATCCCCACGCCGCCCTCACACCACCCCCACACCACCCCCACACCACCCTCACACCACCCCCACACTACCCTCACACCACCCCCACACCACACCCACACCACACCCAAACCACCCTCACACCACCCTCACACCACCCCCACACCACCCCAAACCACACCCACACCACCCTCACACCACCCCCACACCACCCTCACACCACCCCCACACCACACCCACACCACACCCAAACCACCCTCACACCACCCTCACACCACCCCCACACCACCCCCAAACCACACCCACACCACCCTCACACCACACCCACACCACACCCACACCACCCTCACACCACCCCCACACCACCCCACACCACCCCCAAACCACCCCCACACCACCCCCACACCACCCCCAAACCACCCCCAAACCACCCCCACACCACACCCAAACCACCCCCACACCACCCTCACACCACCCCCACACCACCCCACACCACCCTCACACCACCCCCACACCACCCCACACCACCCCCAAACCACCCCCACACCACACCCAAACCACCCTCACACCACCCCCACACCACACCCACACCACCCTCACACCACCCCCACACCACCCCACACCCCCCCCAAACCACCCTCACACCACCCCCACACCACCCCCAAACCACCCTCACACCACCCCCACACCACCCCCACACCACCCCCAAACCACCCCCACACCACCCTCACATCACCCCCACACCACCCCACACCACCCCCAAAACACCCCCACACCACACCCAAACCACCCTCACACCACCCCCACACCACCCCACACCACCCCCACACCACCCCCACACCACCCCCACACCACCCTCACACCACCCTCACACCACCCTCACACCACACTCACACCACCCCACACCAACCCCACACCACCCCCACACCACACTCACACCACCCCACACCACCCCCACACCACACTCACACCACCCCACACCACCCCCACACCACCCTCACACCACCCCCACACCACCCCCACACCACCCTCACACCACACTCACACCACCCCACACCAACCCCACACCACCCCCATTCCACCCCCACACCACCCCCATCCTAAACACCACACCACCCGCACACCACCCCCACACCACCCCCATCCTCATCCCCACACTACCCCCACACCACCCCATCCTAACACCCACACCACCCTCACACCACCCTCGCACCACCCCCACACCACCCCCATCCTAACACCCACACCACCCTCACACCACCCTCGCACCACCCACACACCACCCCCATCCTAACACCCACACCACCCTCACACCACCCCCACACCACCCCCATCCTAACCCCCACACCACCCCCACACCACCCCCATCCTAACCCCCACACCACCCTCACACCACCCTCACACCACCCCCATCCTAACCCCCACACCACCCCCACACCACCCCCACACCACCCCCATCCTAACGCCCACACCACCCCCACACCACCCCCATCCTAACCCCCACACCACCCTCACACCACCCCCACACCACCCCCATCCTTACCCCCACACCACCCCCACACCACCCCCATCCTAACCCCCACACCACCCTCACACCACCCTCACACCACCCCACACCACCCTCACACCACCCTCACACCACCCCCATCCTAACCCCCACACCACCCCCACACCACCCCCATCCTAACCCCCACACCACCCCCACACCACCCTCACACCACCCTCACACCACCCCCACACCACCCTCACACCACCCCCACACCACCCCCATCCTAACCCCCACACCACCCCCACACCACCCCCATCCTAACCCCCACACCACCCCCACACCACCCCCATCCTAACCCCCACACCACCCTCACACACCCCCACACCACCCCCATCCTAACCCCCACACCACCCCCACACCACCCCCATCCTAACCCCCACACCACCCCCACACCACCCTCACACCACCCCCACACCACCCTCACACCACCCCCATCCTAACCCCCACACCACCCCCACACCACCCCCATCCTAACCCCCACACCACCCCCACACCACCCCCATCCTAACCCCCACACCACCCACACACCACCCCCACACCACCCCCATCCTAACCCCCACACCACCCACACACCACCCTCACACCACCCCCATCCTAACCCCCACACCACCCACACACCACCCCCACACCACCCCCATCCTAACCCCCACACCACCCTCACACCATCCCCATGCTAACCCCCACACCACCCCCGCATCACCCCCACACCACCCCCATCCTAACCCCCACACCACCCTCACACCATCCCCATGCTAACCCCCACACCACCCCCGCATCACCCCCACACCACCCCCATCCTAACCCCCACACCACCCCCACACCATCCCCATCCTAACCCCCACACCACCCCCATCCTAACCCCCACACCACCCCCACACCACCCCCACACCACCCCCAGCCTCACCCCCACACCACCCCCATCCTAACCCCCACACCACCCTCACACCACCCCCACACCACCCCCACACCACCCCATCACCACCCCATCCTAACCCCCACACCACCCTCACACCACCCCCCGCCACCCCCATACCACCCCATCACCACCCCATCCTCACCCCCATACCACCCCCATCCTCACACCCACACCACCCTCACACCACTCCGCTGCTGCAGGCTCCGCTGCTGCATGCTCTGCTGCTGCACGCTCCGCTGCTGCACGCTCCGCTGCTGCACGCTCCGCTTCTGCACGCTCCGCTGCTGCACGCTCCGCTGCTGCACGCTCCGCTGCTGCACGCTCCGCTGCTGCACGCTCCGCTGCTGCACGCTCCGCTGCTGCACGCTCCGCTGCTGCACGCTCCGCTGCTGCATGCTTGCTGCACTCTCCGCTGCTGCACGCTCCGCTGCTGCACGCTCCGCTGCTGCACTCTCCGCTGCTGCACGCTCCGCTACTGCACACTCCGCTGCTACACGCTCCGCTACTGCACACTCCGTTGCTGCACGCTCCGCTGCTGCACGCTCCGCTGCTGCACGCTCCGCTGCTGCACGCTCCGCTGCTGCACGCTCCGCTGCTGCACTCTCCGCTGCTACACGCTCCGCTACTGCACACTCCGCTGCTACACGCTCCGCTACTGCACACTCCGTTGCTGCACGCTCCGCTGCTGCATGCTCCGCTGCTGCATGCTCCGCTGCTGCACTCTCCGCTGCTGCACGCTCCGCTGCTACATGCTCCGTTGCTGCACGCTTCGCTGCTGCACGCTCCGCTGCTGCACTCTCCGCTGCTGCACGCTCCGCTGCTGCACGCTCCGCTGCTGCACGCTCCGCTGCTGCACGCTCCGCTGCTGCACGCTCCGCTGCTGCACGCTTCGCTGCTGCACGCTCAGCCTCTACACGCTCCGCTGCTGCACGCTCCGCTGCTGCACTCTCCGCTGCTGCACGCTCCGCCGCTGCACGCTCCGCTGCTGCACGCTTCGCTGCTGCACGCTCCGCTGCTGCACTCTCCGCTGCTGCACGCTCCGCTGCTGCACTCTCCGCTGCTGCACGCTCCGCTGCTGCACGCTTCGCTGCTGCACGCTCCGCTGCTGCACTCTCCGCTGCTGCACGCTCCGCAGCTGCACGCTCCGCTGCTGCACGCTCCGCTGCTGCACTCTCCGCTGCTGCACTCTCCGCTGCTGCACTCTCCGCTGCTGCACGCTCCGCTGCTGCACGCTCCGCTGCTGCACGCTCCGCCGCTGCATGCTCCGCTGCTGCACGCTCCGCTGCTGCACGCTCCGCTGCTGCACACTCCGCTGCTGCACGCTCCGCCGCTGCACGCTCCGCTGCTGCACGCTCTGCTGCTGCACGCTCCGCTGCTGTATGCTCCGCTGCTGCACTCTCCGCTGCTGCACGCTCCGCTGCTGCACGCTCCGCTGCTGCACGCTCCGCTGCTGCACGCTCCGCTGCTGCACGCTCCGCCGCTGCACGCTCCGCCGCTGCATGCTCCGCTGCTGCACGCTCCGCTACTGCACGCTCCGCCGCTGCACGCTCCGCTGCTGCACGCTCTGCTGCTGCATGCTCCGCTGCTGCACTCTCCGCTGCTGCACGCTCCGCTGCTGCACGCTCCGCTGCTGCACGCTCCGCTGCTGCACGCTCCGCTGCTGCACGCTCCGCTGCTGCACGCTCCGCCGCTGCACGCTCCGCCGCTGCATGCTCCGCTGCTGCACGCTCTGCTGCTGCATGCTCCGCTGCTGCACTCTCCGCTGCTGCACGCTCCGCTGCTGCACGCTCCGCCGCTGCACGCTCCGCTGCTGCACGCTCCGCCGCTGCACGCTCCGCTGATACACACTCAGCCTCTACACGCTCAGCCTCTACACGCTCCGCTGCTGCACGCTCAGCCTCTACACGCTCCGCTGCTGCACGCTCCGCTGCTGCACGCTCTGCTGCTGCACACTCTGCTGCTACACGCTCCGTTGCTGCACGCTTCACTGCTGCATGCTCCGCTGCTGTATGCTCCGCTGCTACACACTCCGTTGCTGCACGCTTCACTGCTACACGCTCCGTTGCTGCACGCTTCACTGCTGCATGCTCCGCTGCTGCACGCTTCACTGCTACAGCTTCCCCTTCCTCAAGAACCGCCAGCTCCCCCAGGGCTGAGGCGACCAACAGGAAGGCCACCATTACTGATTAAATTCCAATATCCATTGCCTGCAGGGGGTGAAAGGCCGACATGTGAGCATGGCACGTACCCCTGTGCCCAACCAGGTGTTACGGTCTACATGGTGCTCTGGTTGGCACTGCGGGCTCTGCCCCTACGTGTCCCCCCTCCATCCCCGCACCCCTGGCCCTGTCGGTGGCCAGCATCTTGTGAGCCTCTGACCCTGGTGCCTCTCCCTGATGCCAGGGGTATTGTTGGGTGGCACTGCACTTGCCAGGAGTACGCTCAACCCCCGTCGGGGTTACTGTGGGTGTTGCCCTGGGTCGGCCACTGGTGGGTGGGGGTTGGGTTGGGGGGGTGGAGGCGGGGGGGGGGGGCGGTTGGGGGCACCCATATGGCCGGTGTCACTCTGCAGAACCAGGGGCCAAGGTGGGTGGTCAGTGAGTGCGTAACAAAATGACCGCCTTGCAGGCCACAGTAATGGCGGTCCAGGACTGGATAACACCTCAGCCCCTTGGGGAGTCACCCCGGCCACCCCTGTTCCCGCATCAGACCCCGTCCCCCGGCACTGGCAGGGCGCCCCCACCCCCTCCCACCCCAGCCAGCCTGGCCAGTGTCCAGCCCGGCATCCCACGGTTGTGCCTCTCTGTGTCCTACCGTCCTCACACTCTCGCTCTCTCTCTCTCTCAGCAGCCATGATGATGGTTTCACGATTTTTAAACGCATAAGTGAACTGCACTGTTGGGAACTCGGCCCATCGGACGCGCAGCATCGCGGAGGACCCGGAGAATACCTGATCGGGCCTGCTAATGTTTTGCAAATGTGTTTACTGTACATGCGTTCCGGTATGCATTGACGCCGCTGTTGAGGTGACAGAGAATTGCGATTTGGCATCAAATTGGTGTCCGTCGCAATTTTAGCATCGGAACCTATTCTCCGCCCAATCACGTTTCACGATTCCAGTGTTGGCCAATGGAGAATCCTGCCCCAAATTCTCCCACCAAGCTGGGTGTACAAAGCGAGTCCCAATTCTTCGCCATGCAAATTTATGCATGGCGAGGATTGCAAGCGATTCCACCCCCACCCCACCCGGCAATTCAATTCAGCCGTTACCCCCTCTAGGGATTTTCTGTGTCCCCCCTCCCCAGAGTACGAGGGTGATTCAATCCCCCACAACCCCCCACCAGAGAGCTCTCTAATTACAGAGATCCCTACTCGAGAGCCCCTAATTAAAGAGACACCTACCCGAGAGCCTCTAGTTAAAGAGGTCCCCATTGGAGACCTCCATACAAGAGACCCACCACTGGACAGTGATTGTTTTTCACTGCTTCTGTCCAGGCAGGGGTCTCTCTTGTGGGGGTCGTCCAGCCAGGGGGTCTCTCTTAGGCAGGGGTCTCTCTTATTGGGGTCTTCCAACTAGGGGGTCTCTCTTAGGCAGGGGTCTCACTTATGGTGAGTCCCTGGTGGGGTCTCTCTCATGGGGGGATATCGTGGGGGTCTCTCCTATTGGGGGGTCTCACTGGGGGTTTCTCTAACTAGGAGGTCCATGGAGGGGTCTCTTTATTTAGGGGGTCTCTGATGGGGTGTGTCTAATAGGGGCTCACTGGGGGGGGCGTGGTGGGGTGGGTCTGGTGGAGGTGGAGTTGGCAGGTCTTGCATTGTGGGAGAAGAGTGGTCCTCTGATGGACTTTGGGGGAAAGTCAGTTAAAAAGTTACCCCCCTGGTTTACCATGGGTCCCACTGCGTCAGGGCCACGGTTGTCAAGACCTGCACCAATTCTCGCCCACATGATTCCCGGCCCAGAGGACCATAGAATCACATGGGCCTGGAGAATATGTTGCCTGGCCTGTTAATGGGATACAACTGGGTCAATGATCTATTTGCATCCTCCTGCAGAACTACGATGCCGAGGGAGTGGGGGGGGGGGCGGCCGGAGCCCGGCGCCGATCCCACTTTCTGCCTGGTCCTGGATTCTCCGCCGCTCTCGCCACCGTTAGCAGTGTTTCCGTTGTGGTGGAGAATCCAGTCCACTTGTGGAATCTGTAAATCCAGCCCAGGATTTCCAGCCATTCCTAGGATTTTCACCATGGCCGAGAGACTCCCCGTCTCAGCGGAAATCCGGATCTCGAAGAGCAGAGGGGAACTGCGGAATTAGCAAATGAGAAGGAGGTTTAAAAAAATGCTCCAAGTTCTAAACTATTGGCAAGGGTATTGATAAGAGATCTGCTGGAGGCCCATCATCCCGAATTTAAATATGAACACTGCTTTAACTTGAAAAATTGAAAATATTGGTCAGAGGACCCTACAATTTTCATAAGACACATGAAAGTAATTTGCAACTTGGGAAAGAAAAATCTTATGCATCTGAAACAAATCACATAAACAATTATTCGCATATGCAGCAGAAACATTTTCTAGTCATTCATCTTGCGTTGGTTCATTGAAGTAATTGTTTCACTGTATTTGATTTGTAGTTACGGATGCTTGAACCATTGCCAAAACATTGTCTCAGATAATGGCACAACCATATCATAACCTTGATTTATTTTGGCTTCATATGAATGCTACTTATGTTTAACCACCCATGCTGAGGTCACCTTATCTTCCCCGCCCCCCCCCCCCCACCCCCCCCCCCCTCTCCCCATGGAGAAGACAACAGGTACTTAGTATTAAGAATGCGCTGAATAATAATTGTCCGCATTTGGTCGCAATCTGTGGTTTAGAGATTTACAGATTCCAGATTCAATGCATGTTGCTATTTGGTCAACTGCTCAACTGGAACCTAATCTGTCATTAGTGACAAGCTGGGAAGTAATGTTCTGAAACCCAGTTTGGTCGTGGGCTGCGTTATGCTCCAATACAACATGAGCATTTTATTTTTCTTGACCTTTTTTCAAATTTTTCCTCTGAATCTTAATTGTCTTCCTTTGAAGTCACCATGTTGCAGAGGTGTGAATCAAAGATTATTGCACATGTGCGTTGTCTATCAATATTCCACATTTTAATGCTTTTCTTTCAGGAACAAATCTTTGTTTCCCTCCAGACAACACTCTCACACTGAGGTATTCGTGAACCACCTGATGCATACTTGTTTTACTTTCTCTAACCTAGTGGTTCCCAATGTGGACACTCTGTTGAAGAGTGCGTACCCCCTGGTAAGCTGATGCTCAACTTCGATGAAGGACAGATCAGGTCAGGTCATGGGCGGAATTGCGACTCGCGATTGGGCGGGGAATCGAAATTGTGGCGGGCGCCCGGTTCACGCCAAATTGCAATTCTCCGGTGCCCCGACAGCAGCGTCGATGCATTCCACTCCGCGCGTACAGCAAACGCCGTTGGCATATCGTTAGCGGGTCTGACCTGGTATTCTCCGGGGCCTCCACTGTGGGGGAGTCTCGACAGCGAGGTTCACCTGGGCCTTTAAAACTCGAGAATCAGGCGCAGTGGCTGATGAGGGAGAGAGAGGAGGGAGGACACCGAATGGCGCGACCATGGGCTGCCGGTCCTGACATTCGCTGGGCTGGCTGTGGTGGGAGGACCTCTGCCAGAGCCGGGGGGAGTTGCCGGAGGGAACGGGCTGCAGGGCCGGCTGACCACCCACAGGCTGGGGCGGTGTCCAGGCATGAAGAGGCATTGCCGCAGCCTGCAAGGCAGCCATCTTGCTGCGCATCCCACTGACCACCCACCTTGGCCCGTGGGTCTGCAGAGTGACGCCAGCTGAATGGGTACCCACTCCCCACCAACCTCACACCCTAGCCTGCACCCCACCCACACCACCACTCCTGGACTCCAGCCTCTGCCCTCCACCTCACAACCCGTGCAATCCAGCCCCCACCCTCCACCCTACCACAACCACATTCAACCCCCACCCACCACCCCTGCACCCCAGCCCCCACTGTCAAAGAACTGGCAAGCTGTCATGGAACTGTCAAAGCTGTCAAGAAATTGTCAAAGCTGTCAAAGGGGTAATTGGGCAAGGGGTGGGCAAATGCAAATGCAAAGGGTGATGAGTGGGAGACATTGGTTGGCATGAGTCGGAACTTAGCTGGCATAGAGTCTATAAAGAGTCATGGGGATGTGGGGTGCATAGTGGGTTGGGCCATGAGGGCTGTATAGAGGGGCATAAGATAGCATAGGGGCAATGGGGAGCTGTGGTGGTGGGTGGGAGGCATGGGATGGCAATGGGGCATAATGGGCCATGGATGTGAGTAGGGGGCATGAAGTGGTATAAGGTGGCATGGATGGGGATTAGGCAGTGTGTAGGGATGAGGAGTGAGGGCTGGAGGGGTGTTTTCTGTTTTAATATTGATAAAATAACAAAGTGCCAGATCACAGAGTCAGACCTTCCGTCCAGCCCACCTCCACACTCGTTCAGGGGCAGCAGGTCCACTCCCAACCCCCACCATTTCAGAGTTATTTCTGATCTCTGCAGTGTTTTGATTTGTTTTGGTGTTTAATTCACTGCCATTTCTCTTCCAGGAATGCTTACCTTGAGAAAGTTCTGCTAGTCTCTCCATGTTCTCCCAACCCCTATCTGTGACCTTCTATTCTGCTCCACCTTCTCCACCCCCCCCCCCCCCCCCACCTCATATAATCCACCAAATCTCCACCCCTCTGCAGCTCTGATGAAGAGTCTTCCAGGCTTAAAATAACACCGTTTTTCTCACCGCAGGTGCCGTCAGACCTGCTGAGTTTGTTCGGAATTTTCTGTTTTTCTTTCAGATTTCCAGCATCCGCAGGATTTTGCTTTAATTAAAGAAACATGGTTTTGTGAAAAAGAAATCATGTTTAATCAATTTATTGGTGTTCTTTGAAGGAATCACAAGCGCTGTGGTTAAAGGGGAACTGGTGGATGTTCTGTCCTTAGATTTACAGAAAGCATTTGGTAAGGTGCCACATCAAAGGTTATTGCAGAAAATCAAAGCTCTGGGTGTTGGGGCTAACATGTTGACATGAATGGCTAACAGGACACAGAGAGTAGGCATAAATGGGTCCTTTTTTGGTTGGCAAAGTATGTGACAAATGGTTTGCCACAAGGATCAGTGCAGGAACCTCAACTTTTGACAATTGAAATCAATGACTTGGGTGAAAGGACCGAAGATATGGGCCGGGATTCGCCGACCCTGCATCGGGCGGGAGAATCCCCTGGGTGACGCCGGAATCGCGCCCCAACGCCAGCTTCCCAATTCTCCCCCGCCAATTCATGGGCGCCCACGGGATTCCCGCCGCGCCGGTCGGGGGCCGTTGAAAGCGGCCCCCACGGCGATTCTCCGGGTCCCGATGGGCCGAGTGGCAACGTGTTCGGCCAAGTCCTGGCGGCATGGGTTACTCAGGTCCCACACGGCAGGACCTGGAAGGTGAGTCTGCGGGGGCCGTCCTGGAGGGGGGGGGCAGGGGGGTCCGACCCCGGGACGGGCCCCCACGGTGGCCTGGCCCGCGATCAGGGCCTACTGGTTGGCGGGCGGGCAGGTTCCATGGGGGCCTATGTTCCTACATGCCGGGCCCCTATAGGGCTCCGCCATATTGCCCGGGGGCCGGCGCAGAATCACGCAGGCCATAGTGCGCATGTGCGGGAATACGTTGGCTGTTCCGCGCATGCGCGAACTCGCACCAGTCGTTCCGCGCCGGCTGGAGCTGCGGGGACCACTCCGGCGCCAACCCAGCTCCCTAGGAGCTAGCATTCCCCATTATCGGGGACCATTGACGCCGGAGTGGTTGGCGCCACTTTTCACGCCGGCGTGGGGTCATAGTTCCATTATTGACGAATCCCGCCCCTGGTTGCTAAGTTTGCTGATGAGACAAAGATAAGTTGATGGGTAAGTAAGTTGTGAAGAGGGCATAAGAAGGTTGCAAAGGGACAGAGAAAGCTCAAGTGAGTGTGCAAAAATCTGGCAAATGGAATATAATGTGGGAAAATATAAAATGATCCATTTTGGCAGTAAGAATAAAAAATAAGCAGGTGTGAGATTGCAGAGCTCTGGGGCGGGATTCTCCCCTACCCGGTGGGGCGGGGGGTCCCGGAGGGATGAAGTGGCGTGAACCACTCCGGCGTCGGGCCGCCCCAAAGGTGTGGATTCCTCCGCACCTTTAGGGGCCAAACCCGCACCTTTTGGGGCTAAGCCCGCCCCGGAGTGGTTGGCGCCCCGCCGGCTGGCATGGAACGCCTTTGGCGCCACACCAGCCGGGGCCGAAGGGACTCCGCCGGCTGGCGGGAGTCCATGCATGCGCGGGAGCGTCAGCAGCTGCTGACGCCATCCCCGTGCATGCGTAGGGGGGGGGGTCACCTACGCGTCGGCCATCGCGGAGACCTACACGGCCAACGCGTAGTAAAAGAGTGCCCCCACGGCACAGGCCCGCCCGTGGATCGGTGGGCCCCGATCGCGGGCCAGGTTACCGTGGTGGCACCCCCAGCTCGTGCCGCCAGGTCCTGCTGGTAAGGGACTTGGTTCAATTCACGGCGCCGGGACTGGCATAGCAGCAATGGGACTTCAGCCCATCGCGGGCTGGAAAATCGCCGGGGGGGGGGGGGCGCCGACCGGCACACCGCGATTTCCGCCCCGCCGAATCTCCGGTGTCGGGGAATTCTGCGGGGGCGGGATTCACGCCGCCCCCCCCGCCGATTCTCCGACCCGGCGGGGGATCGGAGAATCCCGCCCCTGAAGTGCAGAGGGATCTGGGTGCCCTAGTCCATGAAACACAAAAGGTAGAGCAATTAATTAGGAAAGCAAATAAAATGTTATTGTTTATTGTGAGGGGGATTGATTACAAAAGTAGGGAGGTTATGCTTCTGTTGTACAGGGCACTTGTGCATTGGTTCTTATACCCCGCCTCTCAGGGCGGAGCTATGTACGTTAGCCAATGGTAGACTCCTCGGTCTAGCCAATGGTCATCCACCTCTCAGGTACTGCAATACCTGGTATTACCACACTCCTCTGCAAAGCAGCTGAGATAAATGAACAATTTCCATTTGTATCTTGCTGTGTAAAAGCTGGTCACATTGACACAAATAGGGCCACCTGTGCTCTGATAGCAGAGCGAAATAGGAATTTCATCTGCTTTTACTGTAAGATCCAGCTCTTTCAGGCCAAAGTCTACTTTTAAATGCATGTGCGAAGGCAGAGAGAATGTCCAACAAGACAGCGTTCTACCTGTTCTGTATCCAAGTATAAATCTAGATTGTGCGCTTAAACCTCCAGGTTGGTACTTGGATCCATGACTTTCTGACACAGAGGCACGAAGTTCCTTCACTGAGCCAGACTGACGCTGAGCTTTGCTTCCAATTTAGTCATCTGCAATCTGTGTTCTCTAACTTAAATAAAGATTCTGCTTAATTCTACCAACACCACCTCTTAATTTCTTCCCTTCCATTTATTTGGGTCACAGAATTGTTGCAGTGCATGACCATTACAGGCTTGGACGGCCGACGGGGCCTGTTCCTGTGCTGTACCTTTCTTTGTTCTTTGCAGAAGGAGTCCATTCGGCCCATCGTGTGTGAACCACGCTCTCTAAAGGAGCAATTCACCTGGTGCCATTCTCCCGCCTTCTCCCCGGAACCATGCACATCGTTTCTTTTCACACAGGAACATAGGAGCAAAGAGGAGGCCATTCGGCCCTTCTAGCCTGCTCCGCCATTCAATAAGAACATGGCAGACCTGGTTTTGGTCTCAGCACCACTTTCCTCTCTGCCAACCACCCTCCCACCCAACACCACCCCCATAACCCACGACTCCCTTGTCCAACACAAATCTGTCTAACTCAGCCTTGTATCAGTTCAAGGACTCTCTCTACCTCCACTGCTTCCTGGAGAAGAGAATCCCACACACCAATGACCCTTGGTGAGAAAAGGTTTCGCCTTCATCTCTGACTTAAACCTCTTATTTTTAGACAATGTCCCCCTAGTTTAAGATTCCCCCACTCGAGGCAAAGTCCTCCAGTATCCACCAGCTCAAATCCCCTCAGGATCTTCTGTGTTTTGAAGTTTCAATCCTTTACCTCTTGAATGCGTGGATTGAAGCTGCCTCCACCAGGCTGTCAGGCAGTGCATTCCAGACCTTAATGATTTACTGTGTGGAAAAGCTTCTCCTCATGTCGTTTTTTTGCTTCTTTTGCCGATCACTTTAAATCTCTGCCCTCTCGCTCACGGTCCTTTCACGAGAACATGTCGCAGGGCAGCGGAAAGGGGTCAAAAGGTTTTGCTCATCTGATTCCATGTGTGATTTTACCCCTCTCTTTATGAGGAGCACAGCCCCCCCTTTAGCCCTCTGTTCAGGGCGAGGTTATGTTAGAGGAAGAAAATCAGCAGACTCCCTTTCGCACAATAGGGCGTAGAAATCTAGGATTGTTATAAAAATTCATTTAAGGTATGCGGGCTTCGCTGGCTAAGCCAGCATTTATTGCCCTTTAGAAGGTGGTGGGGAGTTGCCTTCTTGAACCGCTGCAGTACCTGAAGTGTAGGTGCTGTTAGGGAGGGTGTTCCAGGATGTTGCCCCAGTGACAGTGAAGGAACGCTGATATATTTCCAAGTCAGGATGGTGAGTGACTTGGAGGGGAACCTCCAGGTGGTGGGGTTCCCAAGTATATGCTTTTGTTGTTCTTCTAGATGGTAGTGATCGTGAGTTTGGAAAGTGCTGACCGAGGAACCTTGGTGATGTACTGCACTGCATTTACTGGTTGGTGCACACAACAATCGTTTGTCGGTGGTGGAGGCTGAATGGCCCTTCTCTGTTCCTACTGATCTTCCATTCCATTCTCAAGGCACCATATTGGGGAGTTTGCTGACAGGAATTGCAGAGAAAAACAAACTCCAAAAGATTCACTCAGCTGCCACCATGTTGACCATCACTTACATTTCCACAGCAACAGACACCATATTGTTTCTGTCTGCTACGTTGCTTTCTGTTTACTCTTTATCGTTGTATTAAATGACCAGCTCCCAAGTTTGTTTCTCAATCGGCGGATCTCAACCTGGCGGTGTTACTTAGTTGACCTTAGTTTAATCATTTTTTTTTTATTGTCACAGGTAGGCTTATATTAACACTGCAATGAAGTTCCTGTGAAAAGCCCCTAGTCACCACATTCCGCCGCCTGTTCCGGTACACTGAGGGAGAATTCAGAATTCCCAGCTGGTACGGGAATTGAACCCGCGCTGTTGGCCTTGTTCTGCATCACAAACCAGCTTTCTAGCCCACTGAGCTAAACCAGCCCCCCCCTGGAGCTGTTTCTCACACCTAGGAAGGAAAAAACGAAAATGAACCAGGATTTTCCCATTGTTTGCTGTGCAGTGACCCTGTTAGGAAATGTGTAGATTTGGATACAGGGCCAGGGCTGAGCCAGACACAGCTCTGTTGCCTACATGGATGGATAGTCGGCTGTCTAGACACACCTCCAAAAAATGGCCGCTTTCTTCAGGTGGACGTCTGCTGTTTGTAAACCTGTGTGGGTGGAGAACAGGAGGTTTTGTTTAATGGAAGAAGAGAGGTAAGGAGGAGGTAAAATGAGACATAATGAGAGAAATCGAAGATATGGGCAAGGTAAGAGAGCCCCGATTTCAACTCCCCATCACCACACACCCCCAACCCCACCCGAGCTAGCAGAACCCTGCGGGATGGGCACAGTTAAAATTGAAGTGTTACTTATACCCCTTTCATCCCAACACCTCCTGTGATTCAGAGCAGGCGAGTGGGACACAATGTAAGAGGGACCGATATTCAGAGATCTGATTGAAGGATCATTTGTTTAAACTAGTATGGCAGGAGGGTGGGCACCGGAGCAATAGGTCAGAAGGTGAGAGCATTGAGGGAGAACTAGGGAATAGGGCCAGTGTGGCTCTGAGGCAGAGCAGACAGGGAGAAGTTGCTGAAAACAGCGGGTCTGGTGGCCTGAAGTGCATATGTTTTAATGAAAGAAGTATTACGGGTAAGGCAGATGAACTTAGAGCTTGGATTAGTACTTGGAACTATGATGTTGTTGCCATTACAGAGACCTGGTTGAGGGAAGGACAGGATTGTCAGCTAAACGTTCCAGGATTTAGATGTTTCAGGCGGGATAGAGGGGGATGTAAAAGGGGTGGCGGAGTTGCGCTACTGGTTAGGGAGAATATCACAGCTGTACTACGGGAGGACACCTCAGAGGGCAGTGAGGGTATATGGGTCGAGATCAGGAATAAGAAGGGTGCAGTCACAATGTTGGGGGTTTACTACAGGCCTCCCAACAGCCAGCGGGAGATAGAGGAGCAGATAGGTAGACAGATTTTGGAAAAGAGTAAAAGTAACAGGGTTGTTGTGATGGGAGACTACAACTTCCCCAATATTGACTGGGACTCACTTAGTGCCAGGGGCTTAGATGGGGCAGAGTTTGTAAGGAGCATCCAGGAGGGCTTCTTAAAACAACATGTAGATAGTTCAACTAAGGAAGGGGCTGTACTGGACCTGGTATTGGGGAATGAGCCCGGCCAGGTGGTAGAAGTTTCAGTAGGGGAGCATTTCGGGAACAGTGACCACAATTCAGGAAGTTTTAAAGTGCTGGTGGACAAGGATAAGAATGGTCCTAGGGTGAATGTACGAAATTGGGGGAAGGCTAATTATAACAATATTAGGCGGGAACTGAAGAACCTAGATTGGGGGCGGATGTTTGAGGGTAAATCAACATCTGACATGTGGGAGGCTTTCAAGTGTCAGTTGAAAGGAATTCAGGACCGGCATGTTCTTGTGAGGAAGAAGGATAAATACGGCAATTTTCGGGAACCTTGGATAACGAGAGATATTGTAGGCCTCGTCAAAAAGAAAAATGAGGCATTTGTCAGGGCTAAAAGGCTGGGAACAGATGAAGCCTGTGTGGAATATAAGGAAAGTAGGATGGAACTTAAGAAAGGAGTCAGGAGGGCAAGAGGGGGTCACGAAAAGTCATTGGCAAATAGGGTTAAGGAAAATCCCAAAGCTTTTTACGTACATAAAAAGCAAGAGGGTAGCCAGGGAAGGGTTGGCCCACTGAAGGATAGGCAAGGGAATCTATGTGTGGAGCCAGAGTAAATGGACGAGGTACTAAATGAATACTTTGCATCAGTATTCACCAAAGAGCAGGAATTGGTGAATGTTGAGTCTGGAGAAGGGTGTGTAGATAGCCTCGGTCACATTGAGATCCAAAAAGACGAGGTGTTGGGCATCTTGAAAAATATTACGGTAGATAAGTCCCCAGGGCCTGATGGGATCTACCCCAGAATACTGAAGGAGGCTAGAGAGGAAATTGCTGAGGCATTGACAGAAATCTTTGGATCCTCACTGACTTCAGGTGATGTCCCGGAGGACTGGAGAATAGCCAATGTTGTTCCTCTGTTTAAGAAGGATAGCAAGGATAATCCAGGGAACTACAGGCCAGTGAGCCTTACGTCAGTGGTAGGGAAATTACTGGAGAGAATTCTTCGAGACAGGATCTACTCCCATTTGGAAGCACTAACTTGATAGAGTTTTTCAAAGAGGTCACAAAGATGATTGATGCAGGTAGGGCAGTGGATGTTGTCTATATAGACTTCAGTAAGGCCTTTGACAAGGTCCCTCATGGTAGACTAGTACAAAAGATGAAACCACACGGGATCAGGGGTGAGCTGGCAAGGTGGATACACAACTGGCTAGGTCATAGAAAGCAGAGGGTAGCAATGGAAGGATGCTTTTCTAATTGGAGGGCTGTGACTAGAGGTGTTCCGCAGGGATCAGTGCTGGGACCTTTGCTGTTCGTAGTATATATAAATGATTTGGAGGAAAATGTAACTGCTCTGATTAGTAAGTTTGCAGACGACACAAAAGTTGGTGGAATTGCGGATAGCGATGAGGACTGTCAGAGGATACAGCAGGATTTAAATTGTTTGGAGACTTGGGCGGAGAGATGACAGATGGAGTTTAATCCAGACAAATGTGAGGTAATGCATTTTGGAAGGTCTAATGCAGGTAGGGAATATACAGTGAATGGTAGAACCCTCAAGAGTATTGAAAGTCAGAGAGATCTAGGTGTACAGGTCCACAGGTCACTGAAAGGGGCAACACAGGTAGAGAAGGTAGTCAAGAAGGCATACAGCATGCTTGCCTTCATTGGCCGGGTCATTGAGTATAAAAATTGGCAAGTCATGTTGCAGCTGTATAGAAACTTAGTTAGGCTACACTTGGAGTATAGTGTTCAATTCTGGTCGCCACACTACCAGAAGGATGTGGAGGCTTTAGAGAGGGTGCAAAAGAGATTTACCAGAATGTTGCCTGGTATGGAGGGCATTAGCTATGAGGAGCGGTTGAATAAACTCGGTTTGTTCTCACTGGAATGACGGAGGTTAAGGGGCGACCTGATAGAGGTCTACAAAATTATGAAGGGCATAGACAGAGTGGATAGTCAGAGGCATTTCCCCAGGGTAGAGAGGTCAATTACTAGGGGGCATAGGTTTAAGGTGCGAGGGGCAAGGTTTAGAGTAGATGTTCGAGGCAAGTTTTTTACACAGAGGGTAGTGGGTGCCTGGAACTCGCTGCCGGAGGAGGTGGTGGAAGCAGGGACGATAGTGACATTTAAGGGGCATCTTGACAAATACATGAATAGGATGGGAATTGAGGGACCCAGGAAGTGTAGAAGATTGTAGTTTAGTCAGGCAGCGTGGTTGGCACGGGCTTGGAGGGTCGAAGGGCCTGTTCCTGGGCTGTACTTTTCTTTGTTCTTTGTTTGTTCTTTGTTCTTTGAATAGGAACAGCTTCTCTGTCAGACCGGACCTGCCAAAAAGACCAGGAGAAACCAAGGCAGGTAGATGAAAAACTCAATTTCCTGTTTCCATGTGGACCAGGAGGATCCCTTTTCCTCCCACACTCCCACCCTCCCACTAACCTTTCAGCCAAATGCCAGGAGGGTTGACCAAAGTCACCTAGCTGTGACCTCTGCGTGGTAAATTCTTACCCTCGTCTATCAGTCAGGTAGTGAACCTGACCGGGTCTCTGAAAGGTCTAGGTGAATGAGACCCATCTGTTAAGATTGTCCAGATCTCCCTAAACTCCCCAAGTTTACCCACCCATCTGATTGGAATGTATAAAACTCTTACACAGTTCAGCTGCTAAGAGACTGGAGAGTCGCGAACTGGCACAGCCTCAGGACAAGGGGCTGGCCATTTAGTACAGAAGCTCATAAGGAGCTGGATTAGGCCATTCAGCCCCTTTGAACTGGCTCCACCATTCCATAAGATCATGGTTGATCTGACTATGGCCGTTATCCAGCGTTCCTGCCTGTCCCCAATAACCTGTCGATCAAAAATCTGAATATATTCAAGACTGTCGGACAATGATTCAACCTCCACTTAAGGTTGGCAACTGTGATTAAATGTATTCCTGTGGCTTGCATCACATGACTTGCCCTCACCCTCCAGACATTTGTTGGCCAACACATCCACCCTGGTGACGCACGGCCTTCCTACACCAATTGGAAAGGGAGAGACTCATTACCCAATTGCACGATGCTTGTCTGTCAGCCAAACCACCTTCCTTTTGCTCCATTTCCAATATTTTTATACCTGATCAAGAGAAATGGTCAAAGAATATGATTTTTAAACAATATTTTTCAATGTCCCAGATGATTTTTCTCCGGGGTTGCACAGAGCTGTTTCCTGGAGGAGGTGGTGGTGGAATATTCAATTCCTGGAGGCTTGCCAACCCTCCGTGCTCTGTTCTCTGGGGAAGAAGATTCCAAAGACTAACAACTCAAAGGGAAGAAATTCCTCATCATTGCCACCTTAAATAGGAGACCCCCTTATTTTAAACTGTGCCGTAGTTCTAGGCTTCACTGCAAGAGAAAACACCCTCCCAGCATCTACTCTGTCGAGCCCGCTCAGAATCGTTTAAGTTTGTTTAAATAGGATAACCTCTCATTCTTCTAAACTCCAATGAATATAGGCCCAACCTGTCAAACTTTCATTCGGCAAAGACTTCAACCCAGGAATCAGCCTTCCCTGAGCTGCCTCCAATGTGAGCAATTCCCTGGCCGGCGAGAACGGTAAAGGCGCCAACAACAAAGCCCTCAAGATGATGCCTCCATCTGCACCCCCACACACCAACCCCTCCCCCACAGCCCATTTCACTACCATAGCGATGGTCGTCGCCCAATAATAGTTCACGATGTTCGGCAACACATGCCAACCCCCCCCATCCCTCACCCCTGCTCCAAGAAAGCCCGCCGCACCCGCCCACACAAACCCGGAGATCAGCCCATTGATCTTCCTAAAACAAATGACTTGGGAACAAAGATTGGGAGGTTCTGCAATACAAACAGAAACCTAGGCAGCACCGTCATTTTCACTGTCTACACCCGCCCAGCCAGACAGTGGCAACTCATCCCACCTCTTAAAGTCTACCTTCATAGGGGCAGAACGGTAGCACAGTGGATAGCACTGTGGCTTCACAGCGCCAGGGTCCCAGGTTTGATTCCTGGCTTGGGTCACTGTCTGTGTGGAGTTTGCACGTTCTCCCCGTAACTGCGTGGGTTTCCTCCGGGAGCTCCGGTTTCCTCCCACAGTCCAAAGACGTGCAGGTTAGGTGGATTGGTCATGCTAAATTGCCCTTAGTGACCAAAAAGGACAGGAGGGGTTATTGGATTACGCGGATAGGGTGGAAGTGAGGGCTTAAAGTGGGTTGGTGCAGACTTGATGGGCCGAATGGCCTCCTTCTGCACTGTATGTTCTATGTTCATCTGCTCACCAGCCGAGCCAGGTTCAATTTATGCAACTGTGCCCAACCCCGCATCACCTGGATACCCAAGTACCTGAAAGTCGCCTCCACCACCCTAAATGTCTACTTCCCTGGGTCTCCTTTCCTGCCCTCTGGCTTCGATCGGGAACACCTCACTTCCCATCTTCAATTTGTATCCCGAAAACCGCCCAAATTCCCCCAGGACCTCCACGATGCCTACGATGTTGCCTACTGGGTCAGAAATATATAATAACAGGTCGTCCACATACAATGAGATGCTGTGTTCATCCGCCTCCCTCCCCCATTCAATTCCTCTCCAGTCCCTCAATGCCCGAACGCCATTGCCAGCAGCTCAATCGGCAAGGTGAAGAGTAATCTGGAGAGAGGACATTGATGCAGATGCAGCCCGAAGTACCCTGAACTCACTCAGTCCGTCTGCACGCTCGCAACTGTTTATACAGCAGCCGGATCCATAAACCCCTGCCTGAATCTGAACCGCCCCAGCTCCTTCAACAAATATGCTGACTCCACCCGATCAAACGCCTTCTCCGCGTCCCTCACCACCACTACCGCCTCCTGCCTCTCCATGGTTACATTGAGTGGCCTCCTCACATTCGGTGACAACTCCCCCTTTACAAAGCCCATTTGATCCTTGTCTATCGGCCCGGCACACATTCCTTAATTCGCGACACCAACACCTTCTCCTCATCCAAGTGACATTGGGTGGTACGATTCATACTACTCTGGGTTCTTGTCCCTCCTCCACATCAGGGAGATGGAAGCCTACAACAATGTAGGGGGGAGTTCCTCCCTCTCCCTCGCTTCGTTATACACCCTCACTAGCAGTGGCCCAATGTCCACCCCAAGCATCTCAATAAACTCTCCCAGGAACCCATCTGGGCCCGGGCCCTTCCCTGCCTGCATCATCCCCCTACCATCCATCACCAGCCTCAGCCCAATGGGGCCCCCAGTCCGTAAACCAAACCCTCTTCCACATGGGGAACTCCAACCCATCCATGCCGCATCCCCTCCTCCCCTCTCGGGGGCTCCGACTCGTGTTCCTCCACTGCCTCTTTCTGGATTGCTGGCCCTGGGACCCCAACCTCTGCTCAACTCGCTCGCTGCCAGATCTCAGTGGTTCCACCACCGTGGCCAGGTCTTCCAGGGCCTGTTTCTTCTGTGGCAGGAACTCTACCAACTGCTCCGTTGACCACTGGGCAGGCAGCGCCTTGTCCTCCGCCATCTCTGCCTGGGGAGCACCATGAAGACTCTCCTGCTCCCGCTGCTCTTTCTTTCTTGCACCACTCCTTGTCCGCGGTTCCATCCACCAGCCACACCAGAGGAGTATTTCCCTCCCCAAGCACCCCTGTACCTTTTGCCCTCAAATACTATGCCCTTCGGGCAGGAAAAGACCAAAAATATCCACCTTGAGCGGTGTGGTAAACCAATGTATTGTATTGTATTGTGTGTTTACATGCCTGGGCTTGTCCCTGCTGGCTCTGCCTGTGGCTCCTCTCCTCGGGCTCATGTACAAAGGTGGCTGGTCTCCGCCTCTGATCCAGTTCGGGATCAGAGGCCAGGAGGCTTTCTGTTTAGTGTATTAAAGCCTCAGTTACATTCACCACTCGTCGTGTGTTCATTGATGACACATCAATTTAATACACTAAACATCTAATATGAATTCATCGCTCAAGCCTCATCACCTGGAGCTGGACCCACAGGCAGCCGACGCCACTGCAACTTTCGAGCACTGGCTAAGCTGCTTCGAAGCATACCTCGGATCCGTCACCGACCTACAAAAGAAGCAGATCCTCCACGCACGGGCGAGCCCGCAAGTCTTTCTTCTCATCAGGGCGCCCCCTCGTAGACGGAGGCGATAATGCTGCTGAAGGGACACTATGTTAAGTCTGTGAACGAGGTGTACGCTAGGCACCTTCTTGCCACAAGATGACAACGCCCTGGGGAATCACTAGCAGAATTCCTGCGTGCTTTGCAGGTACTCTGCCGGAACTGTGGCTGCCAGGCGGTATCGGCTACCCAACACGCGGAGCTGCTGGTCAGGGACGCTTATGTTGGGGGCATGAAATCAAACAACATCCGGCAGCGATTGCTAGAAGGGGGTACACTCGGCCTCCCAGAGACAGTGCAGCTATCCAACTCGCTGGAGGGGGCCTACCAGAACATGGAGGCCTACACCTCCGACCGGGGGGCACCCTCGTGGACCTCGTGGGCACCGCCATCATCCGACTCGGGTGCGGCGCAAGCCTGTGCCGCGCAGCAGCCCACCAACGCCGAAAGCCCCAAGTGCTACTTTTGCAGCCAAGGTAAGCATCCCAGACAACACTGCCCTGCACGGAACGCGACTTGCAACGGGTGTGGGAGGAAGGGCCACTTTGCGAAAGCCTACCAGGCCCGATCTCTCCCTAAAGCTTCTAAGCCCAGCAGCGCGGCCTGCTGCCTGTCGGGACCGCCGCCAGCTGCCGCACCACCCGCCATGTGCAACCCGTGGGCGCCGCCATCTTCGCCGCCATCTTCAATTCCGCCGCCATGTGCGACCCATGGGGGCCGCCATCTTTAACGCCATTTTGTACTTCTCCCACAACGCGCGACCCACGGGGGGCTGTCATCTTTGACGCCATCTCCGATACCACCCGCCACACGCGATCCAGGGGGGCCGCCATCTTTAACGCCATTTTGTACCTCACCCGCCACGCGCGACCCATGGGGGCCGCCATCTTTAACGCCATTTTGTACTTCTCCCACAACGCGGGAACCACGGGGGGGCTGCCATCTTTGACGCCATCTCAGATGCCACCCGCCACACGCGACCCATGGGGGCCGCCATCTTGGGACCACTCCGCAGCCTCCCGGGAGCCCCGCTCACCAGATCGTACGCTTGCCGCCGCTACCTCCGACCGGCCTACCCATCACCTTCCGACGCTTGCCTCCATCACACTCGACCAGTCCCGGCCTCATCACCTCACAAAATCAACGATGACCATCCGGATCAACGGGCACGAGACGGCCTGCCTTTTCGACTCCAGGAGCACAAACAGCTTCATACGCCCAGATACGGTAAGGCGCTGCTCCCTCCCAATCTTACCCACGACCCAGAAAATCTCCCTGGCTTCCGGATCCCATGCAGTGGAAATCCGGGGGTACTGTGTCGCGGCCCTTACTGTACAAGGCATAGAGTACACTAACTTCAAACTCTACGTCCTTCCCCATCTCTGCGCTGCCCTATTACTGGGGCTCGACTTCCAGTGCCACCTCCAAAGCCTTACTTTAAACTTCGGCGGACCCATTACCCCCTCACCGTCTGTAGCCTCGCGACCCTTAAGGTCGCCCCATCCTAGCTCTTCGCTAACCTCATCCCGGACTGTAAGCCCATCGCTACTAGCAGCAGGCGATACAGTGCCCGGGATAGGACCTTTATCAAGTCAGAGGTCCAGCGACCCCTACAAGAGGGGATCATTGAGGCTAGTAACAGCCCCTGGAGAGCCCAAGTGGTGGTCGTCAAGACTGGGGAGAAGCACCGGATGGTCATCGACTACAGTCAGACCATCAACCGGTACACGCAGCTCGATGCGTACCCCCTCCCCCGCATATCTGACATGGTAAATCAGATTGCGCAGTATCGAGTCTTCTCCACAGTTGACTTGAAGTCCGCAGTCCACCAGCTCCCTATCCGCCCGGAGGACCACCAATACACTGCCTTCGAGACGGTTGGCCGCCTCTACCACTTCCTCAGGGTTCCCTTTGGCGTCACCAATGGGGTCTCGGTCTTCCAGCGAGAAATGGACCGAATGGTTGACCTGTACGGCCTGCGGGCCACCTTCCCGTACTGAGATAACGTCACCATCTGCGGCCATGACCAGCAGGACCATGACGAAAACCTCCGGCACTTCCTCCACACCGCCAAACTCCTGAACCTCACTTACAATAATGAAAAATGCGTTTTCCGCACAACCCGCCTAGCCATCCTTGGCTAAGTTGTGGAAAACGGAGTCCTAGGGCCTGACCCCGATCGCATGCGCCCCCTCCTGGAACTCCCCCTCCCCCACTGCCCCAAGGCCCTGAAGAGATGCCTGGGGTTCTTCTCCTACTATGCCCAGTGGCTCCCCAATTATTATTTTTAAAAAATATATATTTATTAAAGTTTTTTAACACAATGTTTCACCCTTACAAACAATAACCCCGCCCCTCGTAACAAAATAGCAAGAAATCGCACATAGCAAGATATATACATGGTAAAACAATATGTTACATAGCTTTGTACACTGGCTCTCTCCCGCACGTGCCAGTTTCCCAAATCCTTCATGTTTTCTCTTGTTCATCCACCCCCCCAGGCAAGCCCCCCTTCCCCCTCCCCCGCCTCACAGGGCATCATCCCCCCCCCCCCCCCCCCCCCCGGGTTGCTGCTGCTGCTGACCGACCTTCCTCTAACGCTCCGCGAGATAGTCTAGGAACGGTTGCCACCGCCTGTAGAACCCCTGCGCAGACCCTCTCAAGGCAAACTTTATCCTCTCCAGCTTGATGAACCCAGCCATGTCGTTTATCCAGGCCTCCAGGCTGGGGGGCTTCGCCTCCTTCCACATTAGCAAGATCCTTCGCCGGGCTACTAGGGACGCAAAGGCCAGAATGCCGGCCTCTTTCGCCTCCTGCACTCCCGGCTCATCCACTACTCCAAATATTGCTAGCCCCCAGCTTGGCTTGACCCGGACTTCACCACCTGAGATATTGCTCCCGCCACTCCTCTCCAGAACCCCTCCAGTGCCGGGCATGACCAAAACAAATGGACATGGTTCGCCGGGCTCCCTGAGCACCTTCCACATCTGTCCTCTACCCCAAAGAACCTACTCAACCTCGCCCCCGTCAAGTGCGCTCTGTGAACCACCTTAAATTGTATCAGGCTGAGCCTGGCACACGAGGAGGAAGAATTAACCCTACCTAGGGCATCAGCCCATAACCCCTCCTCAATCTCCTCCCCCAGCTCCTCCTCCCACTTACCCTTCAGCTCCTCTACCAATGCTTCCCCCTCTTCTTTCATCTCCCGGTATATCGCCGACACCTTGCCCTCCCCGACCCATACACCCGAGATCACCCTGTCTTGAATTTCTTGTGCCGGGAGCAATGGGAATTCCCTCACCTGTCGCCTCACAAACGCCCTCACCTGCATGTATCTAAAAGCATTTCCCAGGGGTATCTCAAACTTCTCCTCCAGTGCCCCTAGGCTCGCAAACGTCCCATCAATGAACAGGTCCCCCATTCTTCTAATCCCCGCCCGATGCCAGCTCTGAAACCCCCCGTCCATCCTCCCCGGGACAAACCGGTGGTTGCCCCTGGTCGGGGACCACACCGAGTCTCTCATTGCACCCCGGTGCCGTCTCCACTGGCCCCAGATCCTTAGCATTGCCGCCACCACCGGGCTCGTGGTATACTTTGACGGCGAGAGCGGCAGCGGTACCGTCACCAACGCCCCCAGGCTCGTTCCTTTACAGGACGCCATCTCCACCCTCTTCCATGCCGCCCCCTCTCCCTCCATCACCCACTTGCGGATCATCGCCACATTTGCTGCCCAGTAGTAGCTCCCTAGGTTTGGCAGCGCTAACCCTCCTCGGTCCCTACTGCGTTCCAGAAACCCTCTCCTTACCCTCGGGGTCCTATTCGCCCACACAAACCCCATAATACTCCTACCTACTCTCTTAAAAAAGGCCTTGGTGATCACGATGGGAAGGCACTGAAACACAAAAAGAATCCTCGGAAGGACCACCATTTTGACCGACTGCACTCTACCCGCTAGCGAGAGCGGTAACATGTCCCATCTTTTGAAGTCCTCCTCAATCTGCTCCACCAACCTCGTCAGATTCAGTTTATGTAGGGCCCCCCAACTCCTGGCTATCTGGATCCCCAGGTACCGAAAGCTCCCCTCCGCCCTCCTCAGCAGTAGATCCCCTATCCCCCTTTCTTGGTCCGCTGCCTGTACTACAAAAAGCTCACTCTTCCCTACATTGAGCTTATAGCCCGAAAAATCCCCAAACTCCCTTAGAGACTGCATGACCTCCACCATCCCCTCCACTGGATCCGCCACGTACAGCAACAGGTCATCCGCATGTAGCGACACCCGATGCTCTTCTCCCCCTCGGACGACCCCCCTCCATTTCCTAGACTCCGTCAATGACATGGCCAAGGGTTCGATCGCCAATGCAAACAACAGGGGGGTCAGGGGGCACCCCTGCCTCGTCCCTCGGTACAGCCGAAAGTACTCCGACCTCCGCCGGTTCGTCACTACACTCGCCACCGGGGCTCTGTAAAGGAGCTTAACCCAACTGACAAACCCTCCCCCGAACCTAAACCTGTGCAGCACTTCCCAGAGGTACTCCCACTCTACTCGGTCAAAGGCCTTCTCCGCATCCATAGCTGCCACTATCTCCGCCTCTCCCTCCTCCGATGGCATCATTATCACGTTTAAGAGCCGCAGCACATTGGTGTTTAGTTGCCTGCCCTTTACAAATCCCGTCTGGTCCTCGTGGATCTGGAACGGTCCAGTGCTGGGTCCAACACCGTGTTGAAATCCCCCCCCCATTATCAGGCCTCCTACCTCCAGGTCCGGAATCCGACCCAGCATGCGCTTCATGAATCCAGCATCATCCCAGTTCGGGGCGTATACGTTTACCAACACCACCCACGTCCCCTGCAACTTACCGCTCACCATCACATATCGCCCTCCGTTATCCACTATGATATTCTTGGCCTCAAATGACACCCGCTTCCCCACCAATATTGCCACCCCTCTGTTCTTCGCGTCCAGCCCCGAATGGAATACCTGTCCTACCCATCCCTTTCTTAACCTGACCTGGTCCGCCACCTTCAGATGTGTCTCTTGGAGCATGGCCACGTCCGCCTTCAGTCCCTTCAAGTGCGCGAACACTCGAGCCCTCTTCACCGGCCCATTCAGGCCCCTCACATTCCACGTTATCAGCCAGATTGGATGGGCTCTCACCCCCCCCCCACCCACCCACCCCCCGGCCGACTAGCCATCTCCTCCCCCCCCCCCCCCCGGCCGACTAGCCATCTCCTCCCCCCCCCGGCCGACTAGCCATCTCCTTTTCTAGGCCAGTCCCGTGTCCGCGCCGTCCTCAACCTCCAGTCCCCCAGCCGGGAGACCCCCGCCCCGACCACCTCTTCTGTGTCCCATTCCCTTTCAGCCAGTGCAGCAGCAACCCTTTATCCCCTCTCCTTCCCCCCTCCCCACCCCCCTGCTAGACCCGTGTCTGGCTTTTTTGCTCCCCCCATATCACTCCCGTAAGTCAGCTGACCCCGGCTTCCCCCGCCGTCCCATTGATCTCCCCGTGTGGGAGTCTCCCAATCAGTGTGCGTTCCTCCATTCCCCTTCCCGCCTTTCTTCCCTAGCGCGGGAAAAACCCCGCGCTTTCCTAAGCCTACCCCGCCCCCTCTGGCGCAGCGGCCTTGTCTCTCTCCCCCAGCCCATGTAACATTTCCTGCGCGTGATTGACCCCCTATATACAACAATCAAACATCAAACATCCCCCCCACCCTCACAAACCCTCAGTTTGAGTCCAACTTTTCGGTTTGAATGAAGGTCCACGCTTCTTCAGGCGTTTCGAAATAATGGTGTTGATCCTTGTGTGTGACCCACAGTCGCACTGGCTGCAGCATTCCGAATCTCACTCCTTTCCGAGCCGAATCAACACAGCCTTGGCCCGGTTGAAACCCGCTCTCCTCTTTGCAACCTCCGTGCTCCAGTCCGGGTATATTCGGATCTCTGCATTGTCCCACTTGCTGCTCCGCTCCTTCTTGGCCCATTTCAGGACCCTCTCTCTGTCCGTGAAACGGTGAAATCTCACCACCATCACCCTTGGCGGCTCGTTTGCCTTGGGCCTCCTCGCCAGCACCCGGTGTGCCCCATCCTGCTCCAGCGGCCTCGAAGGGGCCTCCGCGCCCATCATCACCCCGAGCATCGTGCTCGCGTATGCCCCGGCATCGGCCCCCTCCACTCCTTCAGGGAGACCCAGGATCCGCAGGTTCTTTCTCCTCGACCTGTTCTCCAGGTCTTCGAGTCTTCCCGCCCACCTCTTGTGCAGCGCCTCGTGCTGCTCCACTCTCACCGCCAGGCCCAAGATCTCGTCCTCATTCTCACTGACTCTTTTCTGCACCTCCTGGATCTTTACCTCGTGGGCCTTCTGGGTGATCCCTAGTCCTTCAATTACCGCCAGCATAGGCGCCAGCATCTCCTTGCGCAGCTCCTCGAAGCAGCGCTTGATGAACTCCTGCAGCTCCGGCCCACACTCCGCTTTGTCCCCGGCCGCCGCCATTTTGCTTTTCTTCCCTCGCTTCTCCCGCTGCTCCAATGCTGCTTTTTTGGCCGTTTCACTTCTGGTCTGGTCCATAAAGGTTGAAGGGGGACCTCGCTCTTCCCTTCCCCACGGGTTTTCTTAAAAAAAAATTCCGTTGGGGCTCCTCTAAAGAGCCCGAAAGTCCATGATAGCGGGAGCTGCCGAATCGTGCGGCTTAGCTCCGCAAAGCCGCAACCGGAAGTCTGGCTCCCCAATTATGCGGACAAGGCCCGTCCGCTTATTAAATCCACCATTATTCCCCTGACGGCTGAGGCCCGCCTGGCCTTCAACCGCATCAAGGCAGATATTGCCAAAGCCGCGATGCACGCTGTGGACGAGTCCATTCCATCCCAGGTGGAGAGCGATGTGTCGGACTTTGCGCTGGCCGCTACCCTCAACCAGGCGGGCAGGCCCGTGGCTTTCTTACCCCCTGTTAAAATGAGTCTGGCGGGGGTGGTGGAGAACTATATACCGTCGTGAATTTATGTACAGTGTTTTATTAGGAGAGAAAAAAAGTGTCTTTTGAAATTCCGGTACCAGTTAGAGATTCAACCGGTCTGGTGCCTTGATGTTCCGCTGGGAGCTACATAGCGGTGGCGGCGATGTCGATGCTGGTGACCTCGGTGCTGGCCTGATGTCGGGTGACCCCGGGAGCGTGCCAAAATCCTCTTGATCCTCTTGCGTGGGCAGGGGAAGGAGGGATGGTCCTGGTGGGGTTAATGTTGGGAGCGCCGGGGGAGGGGAGGGTGGCACCGGGCCGGGGAACCTGAGTGAACCTGCTGGTGCCAGATCCTTGAGCGAGACCGTATCTTGGCGGCTGTCGGGGTACGCCACGTAGGCATACTGGGGGTTGGCATGGAGCAAGTGCACCCTATCCACCAACGGGTCCGCCTTGTGGAGTCGGACGTGCCTACGGAGCAGGACCAGTCCTGGAGCTGCGAGCCAGATCGGGAGCGACACCCCGGATGTGGACTTCCTGGGGAAGGCAAAAAGACGTTCATGGGGTGTGTTATTCGTAGCGGTGCACAGTAGTGACCAGATGGAGTGCAGTGCATCAGGGAGGACCTCCTGCCAGCGAGAGGCTGGAAGGGTCCTGGACCATCAGGCCAGTTGGACGGCCCTCCAAACCGTCCCGTTCTCCCTCTCTATCTGCCCGTTTCCCCGGGGGTTATAGCTGGTTGTCCTGCTGGAGGCGATACCCCTGCTGAGCAGGAACTGCCGCAGCTCATCACTCATGAATGAGGATCCCCTGTTACTGTGGATATAGGCGGGGAAACCGAACAGAGCGAAGATTGTGTTGAGGGCCTTGATGACGGTAGCAGACGTCATATCGGGGCATGGGGAATGCGAAGGGGAACTTGGAGTACTCATCGACCACACTGAGAATATACGTGTTACGGTCGGTGGAGGGGAGGGGCCCTTTGAAATCCATGCTGAGGCGTTCAAAGGGGCGGGAGGCCTTCACCAGGCGCACACGGTCCGGCCGGTAGTGCGGTTTGCGTTCCGCACAGACCTGGCAGCCCCCGGTGATTGTCCGTACTTCCTCCACGGAGTAGTGTAGATTGCGAGCCTTGACAAGATGGTACAACCGTGTGACCCCCGGGTGACAAAGGCTGTCGTGTAGGTCCCGGAGTCGGTCTACTTGTGCGCTGGCACGTGTACCTCGGGATAGGGTGTCTGCGGGCTCGTTCAGTTTGCCGGCACGATACAGAATCTCGTAATTGTTAGATGGAGAGCTTGATACTCCACCGCAAGATTTTATCATTTTTGATCTTGCCCCGCTGCGTGTTGTTGAACATGAAGGCTACCGACCGTTGATCAGTGAGGAGAGTGAATCTCCTGCTGGTCAGGTAATGCCTCCAATGCCGCACAGCTTCAACGATAGCTTGGGCCTCTTTTTCCACGGACGAGTGCTGAATTTCTGAGGCATGAAGGGTGCGGGAAAAGAATGCCATGGGTCTGCCTGCCTGGTTGAGGGTGGCGGCAAGGGCGACGTCTGAAGCGTCACTTTCTACTTGGAAGGGCAGTGTCTTGTCTACTGCATGCATCCCAGCCTTGGCTATATCAGCTCTGATACGGGCAAAGGCCTGTTGTGCCTCGGCCGTAAGGGGAAAGTGGGTGGACTGAATGAGTGGGCAGGCCTTGTCCGCATAGTTTGGGACCCACTGGGCGTAGTAGGAGAAGGACCCCAGGCAGCGTTTGAGGGCCTTGGGGCAGTGGGGGAGTGGAAGCTCCATGAGGAGGCGCATGCGGTCGGGATCGGGCCCCAGAACTCCGTTCTGGACCACATAGCCGAGGCCGGCTAGGCGGGCTGTGCTGAACACGCACTTCTCCTTGTTGTAGGTGAGGTTGAGGAAAGTGGCGGTGCGGAGGAATTTAGCAAGGTTGGCACCGTCGTCCTGCTGATCATGGCCGCAGATGATGACGTTGTCTAGGTACGGAAAGGTGGCCCGCAAACCGTACCGGTCGACCATTCGGTCCATCTCCCTTTGGAAGACCGAGACCCCCATTAGTGACACCGAAGGGAACCTTGAGGAAGTGATAGAGACGACCGTCCGCATCGAAAGCAGTGTATAGACGGTCCGATTTATGAATGGGGAGCTGGTGGTAGGCGGATTTTAGGTCTATCGTTGAGAAGACCCGGTACTGCGCAATCTGATTGACCATATCAGATATGCGTGGGAGGTGGTACGTGTCAAGCTGCGTATACCGATTGATGGTCTGGCTGTAGTCCACAACCATTCTGTGCTTCTCCCCAGTTTTAACGACGACCACTTGAGCTCTCCAGGGGTTGTTGCTGGCCTCGATGATGCCTTCCAGAAGTAGTCGCTGGACCTCGGACCTGATGAAGGTCTTGTCCTGGGTGCTGTACCGTCTGCTCCTGGTGGCAACGGGTTTGCAATCCAAAGTTAGATTGGCAAAGACGGAGGGTGGGTCGACCGTTAGGGTCGCGAGGCCGCACACAGTGAGGGGTGACAGGGGCCCACCGAATTTGAGGGTGAGGCTCTGGAAATTGCACTGGAAGTCAAGGCCGAGTAGTCGGGCAGCACAGAGATTAGGAAAGACGTAGAGGCGGAAGCCGCTGAATTCTATGCCATGGACCATGAGAGTGACCGTGCAGAACCCCCGGATCGGGACGGAATGGGATCCGGACGCCAGGGAGATTCTTTGACGGCGGGGTGGACCGCGAGGGAGCAGTGCCTTGCCGTATCCGGGTGGATGAAGCTTTCGGTGTTCCCGGAGTCCAGCAGGCAAGAGGTCACGTGGCCGTTGATTTTCACTGTAGTCGAGGCGGTGGCCAGGTTGTGTGAACGAGACTGGTCGAGCGTCGTTGAGGCAAGCTGCAGTTGGTCATCGCTGGCGTCCAAAGATGGGAGCGTGGGGGGCCCACGTTGTGGAATGTTGTCGCCGTCCATACCCCGTGGAGAAGACAAGATGGCGGCGCCTAAAGATCCTGTGGGGGACAAGATGGCGGCGCCCATGGGCCGCATGTGGACTGCAGGGGGGATGATGGCGGCGCCCACTGGCCGCTTGCGGCCCCTGGAGGTGAAGATAGCAGCGCCCACTGGCCGCGCGTGGACCGGGACGAAGATGGCGGCGCCCATTGTGCATGGGTCAGGGGGGTGGGGGCGATAGCGGCGACTGCGCGGGCCTGGCACACCGCGGCGAAGTGCCCCTTTTTGCTGCAAGCCTTGCAAATGGCAGCGCGGGCCAGGCAGCGTTGGCGAGGGTGCTTCTGCTGGCCGCAGAAGTAACATCGGGGACCCCCGGGATGCGCGGATTGGCGTGTGGCGCAGGTGTATTGGCTGGGTAAAGCCCCGGCTGGGGCGGCCGTTTGTGGGGCCCACGAGGGATAGGAGGGGTTGGCCGCGCGGCCGGAAGGGTAGGCCTGAGAATTACGTGAGGCGACCGTCATGGAGAGCGCTAGCTTCTTAGTCCCCGCTAGGTCGAACGAGGCCCCTTCAAGCAGCCTTTGGCGAATGAGGTCCAACCCAATCCCCGTTACGAACGCGTCCCGCATAAGAAGGTTAGAATGTTCAGTGGCCGTAACGGCCTGACAGTCACAGTCCTGGACGAGTGGGATTAGGGCCCACCAGAAGTCTTCTATGGACTCACCAGGGAGTTGAGAGCGAGTGGTGAGGACGTGCCTGGCGAAGAGCGTGTTCGTTTTCTGTGCGTAGTTTTCTTTGAGAAGCGCCATGGCGTCCGCGTAGTTCGGGGCGTCCTGGATCAGCGGAAACATGCTGGAGCTCAATCTTGAGTACAGGATCTGTATCTTCTGAGACTCCATCAGCGGGGTAGTCGCTGAGTTGATATAGGCCTCGAAGCAGGCTCGCCAGTGATTAAAGTCCTTTCTGGCGTCGCTAGACTGCGGATCCAGCTGCAGGCGATCTGGTTTGATTCGGAGGTCCATCTTCTAGAAAATCTTACTGCAATAAATTGATGCACGATCAATTGTACAAAGACTCAGGTTGGATACATTGCAGTATGGCTTTATTGGCTTTATTGCAGTGAGATGTGTGGCCTCCCACAGCAGCTGGCCAAATGGCTGCTGAATGGAGGACATGCATATTTATACTCCTCCTACTGGGCGGAGCCAGCAGGCAGGGGCTAACGGCGAACCTGTAGTACAGGTCCTACCTTACATCACCTAATACAGATGTAACAGTGGTTTACCACATGCAGATAACATGGGCGACATTCTCCGACCCCCCGCCGGGTCGGAGAATCGCCGGGGGCTGGCGTGAATCCCGCCCCCACCGGTTGCCGAATTCTCCGGCACTGGATATTCGGCGGGGGCAGGAATCGCGCCGCGCCGGTTAGCGGGCCCCGCCCCCGCGATTCTCCGGCCCGGATGGGCCGAAGTCCCGCTGCTAGAATGCCTGTCCCGCCGGCGTACATTAAACCACCTCTCTTACCGGCGGGACAAGGCGGCGCGGGCGGACTCCAGGGTCCTGGGGGGGCACGGTGCGATCTGACCCCAGGGGGTGCCCCCACGGTGGCCTGGCCCGCGATTGGGGCCCAACGATCCACGGGCGGGCATGTGCCGTGGGGGCACTCTTTTCCTTTCGCCTTCGCCACGGTCTCCAACATGGCGGAGGCGGAAGAGACTCCCTCCACAGCGCATGCGCGGGAAACTGTCAGCGGCCGCTGACGCTCCCGCGCATGCGCCGTCCGGAGATGTAATTTCCCCGCCAGCTGGGGGGGCACCAAAGGCCTTTTCCGCCAGCTGGCGGGGCGGAAATTAGTTCGGCACGGGCCTAGCCACTTAAGGCTGGGGCTCGGCCCCCAAAGATGCGGAGGATTCCGCACCATTGGGGCGGCGCAATGCCTGACTGATTTGCGCCGTTTTTGGTGCCGGTCGGTGGACATCGCGCCGATACCGGAGAATTTCGCCCCATGTTTTGATCCTTTCTGCTTGTTTGACTTTTGAAAACAGGAGGGGATCACAGGATGAGGCTCACGAGCTAGGCAGATTTCTGTACGGTATAAAGTCGGGGCGGGGTTCTCCGACCCCCCGCCGGGTCAGAGAATCGGCGAGGGGCGGCGTGAATCCCGCCCCCGCCGGTTACCGAATTCTCCGGCACTGGATATTCGGCGGGGGCGGGAATCGCGCCGTGCCGGTTAGCGGGCCCCCCCCCGCGATTCTCCGGCCCGGATGGGCCGAAGTCCCGCTGCTAGAATGCCTGTCCCGCCGGCGTAGATTAAACCACCTACCTTACCGGCGGGACAAGGCGGCGCGGGCGGGCTCCAGGGTCCTGGGGGGGCACGGTGCGATCTGGCCCCAGGGGGTGCCCCCACGGTGGCCTGGCCCGCGATCGGGGCCCAACGATCCACGGGCGGGCATGTGCCGTGGGGGCACTCTTTTCCTTTCGCCTTCGCCACGGTCTCCACCATGGCGGAGGCGGAAGAGACTCCTTCCACAGCGCATGCGCGGGGATGCCTTGAGCAGCCGCAACGCTCCCGCGCATGCGCCGCCCGGAGATGTCATTTCCCCGCCAGCTGGGGGGGCACCAAAGGCCTTTTCCGCCAGCTGGCGGGGCGGAAATTAGTTCAGCACGGGCCTAGCCCCTTAAGGTTGGGGCTCGGCCCCCAAAGATGCGGAGGATTCCGCACCTTTGGGGCGGCGTAATGCCCGACTGATTTGCACCGTTTATGGCGCCGGTCGGCGGACATCGCGCCGATACCGGAGAATTTCACCCCATGTTTTGATCCTTTCTGCTTGTTTGACTTTTGAAAACAGGAGGGGATCACAGGATGAGGCTCACGAGCTAGGCAGATTTCTGTACGGTATAAAGTCGGGGCGGGGTTCTCCGACCCCCCGGCGGGTCAGAGAATCGGCGAGGGGCGGCGTGAATCCCACCCCCGCTGGCTACCGAATTCTCCGGCGCCGGGGATTTGGTGGGGGCAGGAATAGCGCCGGTCAGCGGCCGCTAGCAGCGCCCACCCCCCCCCCCCGGCGATTCTCCGGCCTGCGATGGGCCGAGTGGCCACCCGTTTTCAGCCGATCCCGCCGGCGTAAATTAGAGTAGGTACTTACCGGCGGGACCTGGCTGCGCGGGCGGCCTCTGGGGTCCTCGGGGAGGCGCGGGGGGGGATCTAGCCCTGGGAGGTGCCCCCATGGTGGCCTGGCCCGCGATTGGGGCCCACCGATCCACGGGCGGGCCTGTGCCATGGGGGCACTCTATTCTTCTGCGTCGGCCGCTGTGGTCCTCTGCCATGGCCGATGTAGAGATGAACACCCCCTGCGCATGCGCCAACTCGCACCGGCCGGTGGATGCCCTTTGGCGCCGGTTGGCGTGGCGCCAAGCCCCTTCCCCGCTGGCAGGCGTGGCGCAAACCACCCGGCGCAGGCCTAGCCCCTGAAGGTGCGGAGGTAAAATATTCAGAAAAATATTGAAGAGAATAGAACAAAATAGCAGAGGAAAGGGACTGAATGAATAACTCTTGCACAGAGCCGTCAGAAGTATGCTGGGCTGTCTGGCCTCTTGTTCTGATGAGGAATCATCCCACATGGGAGTTTTGTTTTTTTAAATATTTTTCTGAGCTTTTTCAAAGTTTTTTTAACATAATTTGCATTACGCATATTTAACTGACATTTAACAATTCCTCTCTCAACCCGAAAACAATGCATCAACTAACTAACTAGCCCGCCTTTAGCTGCTGACTGAGGTTATTCATTCAGGTGAGATATGAACGATGCCATATTTTATGAAACCTCTCCTCATTCCCTCTTCAGCTAAATTTAACCTTCTCTCGGCGTAGAAACTCCATTAAATCTCCCAGCTCTACTGAGGCACAGGGTGGAGAAACCGACCTCCAACCCCCCAGCGAGGCAAAGGCTAAGACATCTGCCCTGCCCCTATCTGGAGCTCCAGCATGTCCGACACCTCGAATATGGCTCCCCGGGGGACTGGGTTCTAGGTCCAACTGTAACACTGCCGATATGGGGCTAAAGAAGGCGCTCCAGAACTGCCTCAGTTTTAGGCATGACCAAAACATGTGTACATGATTAGCCGTCCCCCTCCTGTGTTTGTCACAAATGTCCTCAACCCCTTCGAACAGGCAACTGATTCTCAACCTCGTCAAATGTGCTCTGTGAACTGCCTTCAATTGTATTAGTGACACCCGCCCGCACGAGTTCGATGCATTTACCCTCCGTAACATTTCTCACCACAGCCCTTCCTCCAGCGTCTTCCCCAATTCCTCCTCCCATTTGGCCTTCACCCTATCCAGGGACTCTGAGTCTGCTTCCATAATTTCCCCATAGGTAGCCGAGGTAACTCTCCCTTCAATCCCCAACACAATCAACACCTTGTCCAGCAAAGAAGAAGGGGGTAGCAATGGAAACATAGGGAAAGTCTTCTTTACAATAGCCCGTATCTACATATATCTAAAGCCATCCCTCCTTGGCAGCTCGTATTTCTCCCTCAATTCTTCAAATGTTGCAAAACAACTTTCCAGAATCAGGGGCGGGATTCTCTGACCCCCCACCGGGTCGGAGAATCGCCGGGGGGCGGCGTGAATCCCTCCCTCGCCGGCTGCCGAATTCTCCGGCGCCACGGATTTAGCAAGGGCAGGAATCGCGCCGCGCCGATCGGGGGCCGTTGGCAGCGGCTCCCCCCCAGTGATTCTCCAGCCCGCGATGGGCCGAGTGGCTGCCCGTTTTCGGCCGGTCCCACCGGTGTATGTTACGACAGGTACTTACCGGCAGGACCTGGCTCCATGGGCGGCCTCCGGAGTCCTCGGGGGAGCATGGGAGGATTTGGCTCTGGGGGGTGCCCCCCGGGTGGCCTGGCCCGCCATCGGGGCCCACCGCTCCGCGGGCGGGCCTATGCCGTGGGGGCACTCTATTCCTCCGCGCCTGCTGGTGTACTGGTCCGCGATGGCCGGCGCGGAGATGAACCCCCCTGCACATGCGCTGGGATGACGCCAACACACGCTGGCACTCCCGCGCATGCGCCAACTCGCGCCGGCTGGCGGAGGCCCTTCGGCGCCGGTTGGCATGGCGCCAAGCCCATTCCGCGCCGGCCGGCGCGGCGCTTACCACTCCGGCACCGGCCTAGCCCCTGAAGGTGCGGAGGATTCTGCACCCTCCAGGCGGCCCACGCCGGAGTGGTTCACGCCACTCCTTCGCGCTGGAGTTGCCCGTCCCGCCGGTTTCCGAAGAATCCTGCCCAGGTTTTTCAATGTGATCACACCTTTTTTCCTCCCGGTTTTAGAACCCAGCGTCTATTCTATGGGCGGCACAGTAGCACAGTGGTTAGCGCTGTTGCTTCACAACGTGGGCTCCCAGGTTCGATTCCCGGCTTGGGTCACTGTCTGTGCGGAGTCTGCACGTTCTCCCTGTGTCTCCGGGTGCTCCGGTTTCCTCCCAGAAGTCCTGAAAGACGTGCTTGTTAGGTGAACTGGACAATCGGAATTCTTCCACAGAGTATCCGGAGAGGCGCCGGAGTGTGGCGATTCGGGTCAATAACTTCATTGTAGTGTTAACGTCAGCCTACTTGTGACAATAATAAAGATTATTATTGCCGTTTCAAGCAGGTAGCTTTTTTCACACTGACAACAGTTTCGACCCAGACTCTAACTTAAAATGTTTGCAAAACTGCTTCCAGATCTTCAGTGTGAAACCACACCCGGGCTCTTCAAGTATTACCACGGCATCAACGGGAGTGGTGCTGTAGCCAGCGCCCAAAGCCCTAACCCCTTACCGTTATCCATCTGTACCCACACTATAGCCGGTTCCCTACACCAGCACAAAACCTGCAAGCCGTTCACCCCTAGTTGCCACACACCGGTGTCTGTTCGGGTACACAGAGGGAGAATTCAGAATGTCCAAATTTCCTAACAGCACGTCTTTTAGGATTTGTGGGAGGAAACCGGAGCACCCGGAGGAAACCCACGCAGACACAGGGAGAACGTGCAGACTCCGCACAGACAGTGACCCAAGCCGGGAATCGAACCTGGGACTCTGGAGCTCTGAAGCAACAGTTCTAACCACTGTGCTACCGTGACACCTGCTGCAGAGGCTGCGGCATAGGGGACATGGGGCTCCCTTGTCTCGTTCACCTCTGCAGCTGAAAGTACTCCCACATCGAAAATTTGCTGCTTTGTTTTTCATGGGGAAAGTGTGCCTTTAATACAAAATGACAGAATCTTTCATCTCAATGGTTTAAGCCGCAATGTCTCGGATTTGGGCACAGCTTGGATAGTGACTGGTGGTCAGGACCGCAGTTCCCATTCTTTGAACTCATTCCCATCTCCCAACGCATTGTTGTGAGCTAATTACAGAGCATTTTCCTTCTTCCCACTTCTACCATAACCAATGCCACAGGTGGGGAAAAATACACTGATATGCAAATACTCACACTAGTTTCTTTCCTCCCTGAAGGTTAAACATTAACTTGTTAAGTAAAGTCAACCACATTCTTGTGTCGCACACTAGACTGGAATGGTTTGATTTAAGCTCGAAGAAGGATCCATTTCCAAACTACACATACTTAGGTCACTTCTTTATGGCTTTGGCAGTGACAACTCGAAGCAACTCGGGCCAACGGATCATGAGCCAAGAGAATAATGTTTCTAATTTGCCATTTTAGAGGCAAGTTGTGCGGGAAGAAGCTGAGCCTCAAATTCCAGCATACACTCTGGGAAACGTTAACACGTCCTCTTCACTGTGTTGTGATTGTTACAGTGGGGAAACATGCCTCTGAATATTATGATCTAGTTGCAATAATTGCCCCGAGATTACTGCTGTTGTTTCTGCTGAAGGCGTGTCTACGGATTTATTTTTCCTTATATGCCATTCCTTTATCTGCTGTTTTAACAGGATTGTTAAATGGGTTATTAGATTCCACAGCAATTTTCAAGCAATTGTGGCTTATTGCATCAGTCTTGTGGGCAGACATGTGCTACTAAAACAATGGAAGAGTTACATTAGTTGGAGATCTGCCGGGTTAGGCAATGGCTGAGGTAATGAAGGCCTTAAATCATGCACATAGCTCCATTCCACATTCTGCCAGTGGTCAAGGAGGTCAACATCTTCAGTTTTCTCCCTCACTTGTTCTCTCCTTAAATATTCACCTTATGACTCCATGCAGTAGCAAGTGTTATGTTTGGTCTTTTCTCCCTTGCAAAGAAATCCACCAAACACCTTGGCTTGTCCAACTAGGATCTTTATTGAGCCTCGTGTGGTAAGATAGAAATCTGTTACAGAGCACATTATCGTGGAGTCTCTTTATACTCCTCTGGAACTACATCTAGCACCGACCATTCACCTGTACGTCTTACTACCATCTCCTGCTACCATCTGCCGATGGCCGGATGTGTCTCCCCTTTGTTGCTCTTATTAGCCTTAGTTTTATCAGCTCTAATTCTGTCACCTTTGCTCACGAGTCGCCAGGTATCTTTCTGATACCACGTGGTTCAAGCTCAAGTTATGATTAATAATACAGCACACCGCTTAGTAAGATTGAAATCAACGATCATTTATTATATATACAGCAATAAATACTTATGCAATAATCCTACTTCTAAACTAACACCTACCACTACAGGCCAATACTTAACTTTAGGAATGGCCCACCAGGTCAGGGAAACGAATGGTCTTTCGAATTGGTCTGAGCCTGGCGGGATTCAAAGGCTGATACAGGTCAATGGCTAGGAGTCTCTATCTGGTAGCGATCGCTGGAGTCAAGCTTACTTGTTTCTTTGCAGAAGGTTCTTGCGAAGGTTGCGAGCAGGAAGAGAAGGGCCGATCTGAACTTGGCCCCTATTCTTATAGTTAGCTAGGGTCTTCCTGCCTCTCGGGGCGGACCTTGACCCTGGTTCCAAGTGATTGGACTTGGTCCCAATCACTCGGTTCGATATGCTCCAATAATGGGGCATTCCTTGATCGGGGGGGTGGTTGCCCACCTTTCTTTGTGTTAGCCTCTCTTGGTGCCGAGAGGTCTGGAGTAGCTTTACAAATGCTAATGTATAGCAATTGTTCCCGGGGATGGCTGTTCACTATGCAGATGGCTGGATTGTTGTGATGTTAATGGCTGCATGATTTGATCAGTCTGGCTTCCCCCAGAGGCGAATACACTGTTTTACCTGCAGCTGTCCGTTTGAGTCCAGTTGGTTGATTTTCCCATCAGCCTCTGTCGTTCGCCATTTTGGATCGGGGTTTTGGCCAAATTAATCGGGAATCAGCCATTTTTGGTGGCTACACCTTATATGGGAGTCCCTGGTCACATGTCTACGGTCTTGAGACCGCATGGTGTGTCTGCACCGCCACCTGCTGGTTGGAGGTCGCACACCATCCAACTATGATATTGTTTCAGGCAGGTCAGCACAGCAAGTTCCACATTCTCACCACTCTCCGAGCAAAGATGTTTCTCCAGAATTCCTTCTCGGATTTGTCAGTGATCATCTTAGTATCTGGCCCCTAGTTTAGGAGTCACGCGGCAGAGACATAGGCCCGAATGCTTCTTCCATCGGGTGTGTACAAAACCCGCCTCCGACCATGGTCAGCCCTGGATTGTGATTTCACACCGGCTGGCTGGCTAGCCAGTCACCAGGCAGCCAGTGTGAAATGCATGCTGGGGAGGGCTCAGCACGGCTGGCGAGAGCGTGAAGAGAGCGGGCAACAAGAAAAGGGAGGGTGGGGGGGCTGCCTCTCTTAATGTGCAGGAGGACAGCTGCGGCGGAGCTGTCTAAGGGAGTTGAAGACCTGTAAAAAAATGAATTGCGATGGTAAAGATATTCAAACAGCATCTAGGCGGTATATTTGGTATATTCAAGGTGAGGCAGTGGGGTAGTGGTAATGTCACTGGACTAGTAATCCAGAGACTCAGGGTAATGATCTGGGGACCTGGGTTCAAATCCCACCACGGCAGATGGTGGAATTTAAACTCAATAAAAATATCTGGAATTAAAAGTTTATTGATGGCCATTATGGGGCAGCAGGGTAGCATTGTGGATAGCACAATTGCTTCACAGCTCCAGGGTCCCAGGTTCGATTCCGGCTTGGGTCACTGTCTGTGCGGAGTCTGCACATCCTCCCCGTGTGTGCGTGGGTTTCCTCCGGGTGCTCCGGTTTCCTCCCACAGTCCAAAGATGTTGCCCTTAGTGTCCAAAATTGCCCTTAGTGTTGGGTGGGGTTACTGGGTTGTGGGGATGGGGTGGAGGTGTTGACCTTGGGTGGGGTGCTCTTTCCAAGAGCCGGTGCAGACTCGATGGGCCGAATGGCCTCCTTCTGCACTATAGGTTCTATGATATTCAAACAAAAAAGCCTCAGTTCCCGGGCACATCTGTTAATTTTATTTCAGCCCTGACATTTCATCTCGTCCTGGATCAAGGGTGCGGCTAAACAAAACGGCAGTCTGGCCAATCAGTCTGCCCGCCACTAAACACAGGCAAGCTGTCAGTGCATGTCTGCACCCGCCTTGTCAATCGCCCATCAAGAGATAATCGATCCTAGTAATATGCACCGGTCTATTGTCAGTAGTCCAAATCGAGACAGTCTCTTGGGTGCCCAGAGTCCCCGCCGTTGCCTTATTTGGTAAGGGGTTACATGCAGACCACACCACCGGAGCTGGGCACCTGGGGCGGGCTCAGGTATCCTGTCAAACTATCATCAACTGCACCAGGTGCTGAGACTCCCTCCTGAGGCCTCATTGGCAGAAAGCCAGAGGAAATGGCAAAAGGGCATAAAGAAAGGAGGATGAAAATAGGCACCCGAGGCACTTCAGCAGCGAAGACTCAACGCGGAAGGTGACCTTGACCATCCAGAAGACTGACCAGAGAAGGAAGGAAGGAAGAAGCTGCCAGTGAGACTCACCTTCGTGGCGACGGACCAGAGGGACTCAAGAATGAGACCCACAGATCAGCCAAACCATGTTTGCGGGAGTATCACCAAATCTTGTGTGTTTTGTGTATTATATTTGTGGGTTAATATTGTGTTTAATAAAGTTTGTTGAATTTATACTTGAGTTTGTCCTTTGTTCTCCATACTAATAAATACACCGAGGTAAAACCTTTGAGCAAGTAAACTGGTCGAAAGTATCTGAGATTTTACGGAGTCAACAACGTCATTCGGCCCATCGAGTCAACTCTGCCATTCATTGACATAAAGTCAACCGGGCAGGTTTTTTTCCCAGCAATCAATTGTTGGTTCCTGGCACCATTACTGAATCTAGCTTTCAATTCCAGATTGTCTCATTGACTAACTGAATTAATTAATTCAATTAAATTCACCAGCTGCCATGGTGGGATTTGAACCCACCGACCAAAAACATTAGTCTGAGCCCGACTGGTCCATAAGAACATAAGAATTAGGAACAGGAGTGGGCCATCTGGCCCCTCGAGCCTGCTCCGCCATTTAATGAGATCATGGCTGATCTTTGTGGTCTCAGCTCCACTCTCCGGCCCGTACACCATATCCCCGAATCCCTTTATTCTTTAGAAAGGCATCTATCTTTTTCTTAAAAACGTTTAAAGAAGGAGCCTCAACTGCTTCACTGGGCAAGGAATTCCAGAGATTCACAACCCTTTGGGTGAAGAAGATCCTCCTACACTCCGTCCTAAATCTACCTCCCCTTATTTTGAGGCTATGCCCCCTAGTTCTGCTTTCCCCGACCAGTGGAAACAACCTGCCTGCATCTATCCTATCTATTCCCTTCATAATTTTATATGTCTCAATAAGATCCCCCCCCCCCCCCCCCCCCCCCCCGCATCCTTCTAAACTCCAATGAGTACAGTCCCAGTCTACTCAACCTCTCATAATCAAATCCCCTCAACTCTGGGATCAACCTAATGAATCTCCTCTGCACTCCCTCCAGTGCCAATATGTCCTTTCTCATGTAAGGAGACCAAAACTGAACACAATACTCCAGATGCGGCCTCACCAACACCTTATACAATTGCAGCATAACCTCACTAGTCTTGAACTCCATCCCTCTAGCAATGAAAGACAAAACTCGATTAGCCTTCTTAATCACCTGTTGCACCTGCACACCAACTTTTTGCGACTCGTGCACCAGCACACCCAGGTCTCTCTGCACAGCAGCATGTTTTAACATCTTACCATTTAAATAATAATCCATTCTGCTGTTATTCCTCCCAAAATGGATAGCCTCACACTTGGCAACATTGAATTCCATCTGCCAGACCCTAGCCCATTCACCTAACCTATCCAAATCCTTCTGCAGACTTCCGGTATCCTCTGCACTTTTTGCTTTACCGCTCATCTTAGTGTCGTCTGCAAACTTTGACACATTGCACTTGGTCCCCAACTCCAAATCGTCTATGTAAATTATGAACAACTGCGGGCCCAATACTGATCCTCGAGGGACCCCACTAGTTACAGGTTGCCAACCAGAGAAACACCCATTTATCCCCACTCTCTACTTTCTGTTAGTTAACCAATCCTCTACCCATGCTACCACTTTACCCTCAATGCCATGCATCTTTAGTTTATGCAGCAACCTTTTGTGTGGCACCTTGTCAAAAGCTTTCTGGAAATCCAGATATACCACATCCATTGGCTCCCCGTTATCTACTGCGCTGGTAACGGCCTCAAAAGATTCTACCAAATTAGTCAGACACGACCTACCCTTTGTGAACCCATGCTGCGTCTGCCCAATGGGACAATTTCCCTCCAGGTGCCCCGCTATTTCCTCCTTAATGATAGATTCCAGCATTTTCCCTACAACCGAAGTTAAGCTTACCGGCCTATAATTACCCGCTTTCTGCCGACCTCCTTTTTTAAACAGTGGTGTCATGTTTGCTACTTTCCAATCCTCTGGGACCACCCCAGAGTCTAGTGAATTTTGATAAATTATCACTAGTGCGTTTACAATTTCCCTAGCCATCTCTTTTAACACTCTGGGATGCACCCCATCAGGGCCAGGAGACTTGTCTACCTTTAGCCCCATTAGCTTGCCCAATACTGCCTCCTTAGTGATTACAATCATCTCAAGGCCCTCACCTATCATATCCTTATTTCCATCAGTCACTGGCATGTTATTTGTGTCCTCCACTGTGAAGACTGACCCAAAAAGCCTGTTCAGCCCCTCAGCCATTTCCCCGTCTCCTATTATTAAATCTCCCTTCTCATCTTCCAAAGGACCAATATTTACCTTAGCCACTCTTTTTTGTCTTATATATTTGTAGAAGCTTTTACTATCTGCTTTTATGTTCTGAGCCAGTTTACTTTCATAGTCTACCTTACTCTTCTTTATGGCTTTTTTAGTAGCTTTCTGTTGTTCCCTAAAGACTGTCCACTGTTATTACCACTACTCCTCCACCGTAATGTGTGCCCATTTAAATACTTTATCATTTTGAGCGGTACAGTGGCACAATGGTTAGCATTGCTGCCTCACAGTGCCAGGGACCCAGGTTCAATACCGGCCTTGGGCGTGTGGAGTTTTCACTTTCTCCCTGTGTCTGCGTGGGTTTCCTTTGGATGCTCTAGTCTCCTCCCACAGTCCAAAGATGTGCAGGTTAAGTGAATTGACCATGATAAAATTGCCCCTTAGAGTCCAGGTTAACTGGGGTTATGGGGATAGAGTGAGGGGGGAGGGGGTGTGTGGGTAGGGTGCTCTTTCAGAGGGCTGGGGCACACTCGATGGGCCAAATGGCCTCCTTCTGCACTGAAGGAATTCTATAATTTTGAAGACCTCAATCAGGACACCTTGAAGCCTTCTATCTTCACGATAAATAAGTCCCAACCTATTCAGTTTTTGCCTGATAGTTATATCTCTCCATTCTGGTATCATCCGTGTAAAAGGTTTTGCACTTTTTCCAGCGCTTTGACCTCCTAATAATGTGAAGAAATGAGTCGTGTACAAGTACTCTTAAGTATGTTCTAACCAACGTTCTATTGAACTCAATCGTAGCTTCCCTGCTTTTGGATTCTGTTACTCTTGGGAAGTCTGGTGACTGTGAAAAGCTCAATGTAAATGCAAGTCTTTCTTCCTTCCTTCTTTTGTTCTAGAAATAAACCCTCGTGCTTTGTTTGTAATTTCATCCGAATTTTAATAATACGTGAATTAAATAATATTGTACGCTTCATCCTGAGATAGATGACATCTACACAGCACAAAATTCCTCCAGAGCCCAATACACCAGGCCGGCCAGGAGGGCTTGCAAAATTACTTGAGGATCTGAGCCCACCCATGAACTCCCCATGAATAAAGTTTCAATTTGTTTTCCCAGTTTATTGCGAGTTGGTATAGACTCACTTGTGTTGTTTATGCCAGTAGAATTCCTGTTCATACTCTCACTTCCTGAGGGAAATGGAATTCCCAAAGGAACGTCTATCCTGTGAGAGGACGGCTGGATTCTCTGTTGCTGAGATTAAGTGTTGACACGGGGACAGGGTTTGTGGACATGCACTCCAGCAGAACTGCCTCCGCACCTGGACCCATTCAGCAACTATTCAGGGGCTAGCACCGGCGCCACCTGGAACACGATCGCTTCCAGTGGGAAAAGGTGTCGGATTCGCTGGGGTCGGGATTGACACCCAAGAGGCTGACAAGCTGCAGCCGTAGATTAGCACTCCACGCTCCCCACACACACACATCCCGGCCAACAGGGTGACACTGGTTGCGCTGGAGCGAGCCCTGGTTGCTGGGTCGGCTGGGGCCAGAGGTTACCTCGGAGAGGTGGCCTGCGGGGGGGGGGGGGGGGCACCCATACGATCCGTGGCACTAAGTTCACAATGGGCAGTCAGCATGACTGCCTTGCCAGCTGCAGCAACGGTGTTCCATGCCCGTCCACCCCGATCCCACAGCCCACGTCCTGGTCACCTCCCGCTACTCCCGCCGGCCCGAGCACCTAATTGCCTTTCCCGATTTCGGCGTTGGCCAACCGAGATTCCCAGAGAGATAGTTCTAGATAGATACCAACTCGGCAGAAAGGCAAGTGAAGATTTATTCAAATCAGCTCTAAACTGAGACCTGTCCTCATACACAAGGAAACGTATGGTAAGACTCGACAACCTAACTCTAAATGTCCAAAACAATATCTTCCTGTCACTTATATCTTTATGAATGTGATTGGTGCACCAATGTTAAAGAGCATCTGCTTTGTACAGACACATGCGTGCCCATGGAGTACCACAACTGGACATTACCATTGGGAAAGACAAGGCAGGGAAGCCCCCATCCTCATTAAGATGTTTCCAGTATTTTGCAACAGGTTTGTGTAGATTAACACCTAACACAAGTCTCCTGTATCCCCAGCAATGCCTGCTGCATTTCCGACCACTTTCTGCTGCCCTGCATCTCTGCAACCTCCCCACCAACCTCCTGTTCCCCCATGTTTGCTCAACCAATGCACAGGTTTTGGAAAAACTTCCCTAGATTTTCCAAATTACGGCAGAGTCTGTACGAGGTAATGGCACGCATTCAGCACCAGCGTTTTCTACTGAGGCTTACACGGTAGCACCGTGGTTAGCACTGTTGTTTCACCGCTCCAGGGACCTGGGTTTGATTCCTGGCTTGAGTCACTGTCTGTGCAGAGTCTGCACGTTCTCTCCGTGTCTGCGTGGGTTTCCTCTGGTGCTCCGGTTTCCACCCATAAATCCTGAAAGACATGCTGTTAGGTAATTTGGACATTCTGAATTCTCCCTCTGTGTACCCGAATGATGAACCATCAATGACCACGAGACGAAATAGTGAACAATTTGAGGCTTTATTGCGCTAGATGTTAAGCCCCCTGCAGCTGGAGGCAGCGCAGGAGAGAGCACACTTTTATACACAGAGCCTGCTGGGTGGAGCCAGCAGGCCGGGATTTACTGTATTGACTGTAGTACAGTGGCAGTACCGTAATACATGTAATGTATAACCAGTGGTGTTTACCACATTCACCCCCTGTTTAAAAAAGAGTCCAGCGGGGGTGAAGCAACATTACAGGTCGAGTCTGTCGGGGGCTTTGACCCTCCGCCGCGATCTCCTCAGTCTCGGTTGTGGTGTGGACGCCGATGTGGGTACCTGCGACTCCGGGAGCGTGTTGTCCTCCCCTTCTTCACCCACTAGTGGATCCGGCGGGGGGACAGGTGCTGCTGGGGTGGGGGTTGCAGTGATAGTCGCTGGTGTGGGGGGGGGTAAATGGCGCAGGGGCAGGCGTGGCAACCGGAGGGGGAGGGGACGGTACCAGGTCGGCGGTCGTGGTGATTGTGGATGGGGAACCAGCGGGTGCCAGGTCCCGGTGGGAGACTGTGTCCTGCCGCCCGTCATGGTGTGCCACGTAGGCGTACTATGGGTTTGCATGGAGGAGGAAGACTTTTCCGATGAGGGGATCTGATTTGTGACTCCTCGCAGGCTTCCGGAGGAGGACAGGCCCAGGCACTGTCAGTCAGGTTGGGAGCGAGACCCCGGACGTGGACTTCCTAGGGAAGGCAAACACACGTTCGTGAGGGGTCTCATTGGTAGCAGTGCACAGGAGCGACCGGATGGAGTGGAGCACATCGGGGAGGACCACCTGCCAGCGGGGGACCGGGAGACACCCAGACAGAAGGGCCAGTAGGAAGGCCTTCCAGACCATCGCATTCTCCCTCTCCACCTGCCCGTTTCCCCGGGGGTTGTAGCTGGTCGTCCTGCTGGAGGCGATGCTGAGGCGCTCAAAGGGGCGGGAGGCCTTCACCAGATGCGCCCTGTCCGGCCGGTAGAAGTGCGGTTTGCACTCCGCGTAAACTTGGCAGTCCCTGGTCACAGTCCTGACCTCCTCGATGAAGTAAGGCAGGTTGCGGGCCTTGATAAAGTGGAATAACCGGGTGACCCCCAGGTGACAAAGGTCATTGTGGAGAGCCCGAAGTCGATCTGCTTGTGAGCTGGCACAGGTACCGCGGGATAGGGCATCTGGGGGCTCATTGAGCTTCCCCGGGCAATACAAGATCTCGTAGTTATAGGTGGAGAGTTCGATCCTCCACTTCAAGATCTTGTCGTTCTTGATCTTGCCCCGCTGTGTATTATTAAACATGAAGGCAACCGACTATTGGTCAGTGAGGAGAGTGAATCTCCTGCTGCCCAGGTAATGCCGCCAATGTCGCACAGCTTCCACAATGGCTTGGGCCTCCTTTTCGACAGAGGAGTGCCGAATTTCAGAGGCATGGAGAGTGCGGGAGAAGAAAGCCACGGGTCTGCCCGCCTGGTTGAGGGTGGCGGCCAGAGCAACGTCCGATGCGTCGCTCTCCACCTGAAAGGGGAGGGACTCGTCGACCGCGTGCATCGTGGCTTCAGCAATGTCTGCCTTGATGTGGTTGAAGGCCCAGCGGGCCTCAGCCGTCAGAGGGGAAACGGTGGACTTGATGAGGGAATGGGCCTTGTCCGCATAATTAGGGACCCACTGGGCGTTAAATGAGAAGAAGCCCAGGCATCGTTTCAGGGCCTTGGGGCAGTGGGGGAGGGGGAGTTCCAGGAGGGCTAAACGGGTAGTGCGGAAAACGCATTTCTCCTTATTATAGGTAAGGTTAAGGAGTTTAGCGATATGGAGGAATTTCTGGAGATTCGCGTGGTCCTGCTGGTCGTGGCCGCAGATGGTGACGTTATCCAGATACGGGAACGTGGCCCACAACCCGCACTGGTCAACAATTTGGTCCATCTCTCGCTGGAAGACTGAGACCCCATTGGTGACACCGAAGGGAATCCTAAGGAAATGGGAGAGGTGGCCATCTGCTTCGAAGGCAGTATATTGGTGGTCCTCCGGGTGGATGGGGAGCTGGTGGTATGCGGTCTTCAAGTCAACTGTGGAGAAGACTCGGTACTGCGCAATCTGGTTGACCATGTCAGATATGTGGGGAAGGGGGTACGCATCGAGCTGCGTGTACCGGTTGATCGTCTGACTGTAGTCGATGACCATCCGATGTTTCTCCCCAGTCTTAACAACCTCCAATTGAGCTCTCCAGGGGCTGTTACTGGCCTCAATGACCCCCTCCCGCAGAAGCCGTTGGACTTCCGACCTGATAAAGGTCCTGTCCTGTGCACTGTACCGTCTGCTCCTCGTGGCGACTGGCTAACAGTCCGGGGTGAGGTTCGCGAAGAGTGAGGGCGGATCGACCTTAAGGGTCATGAGGCCACAGACGGTGAGGGGGGGCTGCGGTCCGCTGAACTTCAGAGTAAGGCTCTGGAGGTGGCACTGGAAATCAAGACCCGGTAACAGGGCAGCGCAGAGATGGGGGAGGACGTAGAGTCTGAAGTTACTGTACTCTACGCCCTGTACAGAGAGGGCCGCGACGCAGTACCCCCGGTTCTGTACGGAATGGGATCCGGAGGCCAGGGAGATTTTCAGGGTGACGGGGAGGACCGGGAGGGAGCAGCGTCTGACCGTAGCAGGGTGGATGAAACTCTCTGTGCTCCCGGAGTCAAAGAGGCAGGTCGTCTCGTGCCCGTTGATCCGTACAGTCGTTGTAGCGGTCGCGAGGTTGCGGGGCTGAGACTGATCGAGGGTGATGGAGGCGCGCTGCGGAAGTTGGTGGGAGGGCTGATCGGCGGTGGCGGAGGTATCGGTGGCCCGCGAACGGCCAGGCGAGCAGAGGTCCTGGGGTGCGGTCCAAGATGGCGCCGAAGATGGCAGCACCCACGGGGCGCACATGGCAGGCGGCGGCGAAGATTGCGGCGCCCCTCGATCGCACATGGGGGGTGTAGCGATGCTGGACCTGGAAACGGCAGTGACCGATCGGGCCTGGCAGACGAAGACGAAGTGGCCCTTCTTGCCACACCCGTTGCAGGTCGCGCTCCGTGCTGGGCAGCGTTGGCTGGGGTGCTTGTTCTGGCCACAAAAATAGCATTTGGGGCCTCCGGAGTTAGCTGGCTGCCGCGTGGCGCAGGCTTGCGTTGTACCCGGGTCGGATGATGGTGGGGCCCATGACGGCCATGAGGGTCGGCGCAGTCGGAGGTGTAGGACTCTAGATTGCGGGAGGCCACTTCTAGAGAGTTAGCGAGCTGTACAGCCTCTGTAAGGTCGAGTGTACCCCCTTCTAATAGTCGCTAGTGGACGTAATTGGATTTAATGCCCGTGACATAGGCGTCTCTGATCAGCAGTTGCGTGTGTTGGACTGCCTACACCGCCTGGCAATTACAGTTTCTACCAAGTATCCGCAAAGCACGCAGGAAATTGTCCTGAGACTCCCCCGGGAGTTGCCGTCTCGTGGCCAGGAGGTGCCTGGCGAACACCTGATTAACAGTCTTGATGTATTGTCCTTTTAGGAGAGCCATCGCTTCCGTATAAGTGGGAGCGTCCCGAATGAGGGGGAAGACTTGTGGGCTCACCCGAGAGTAGAGTATCTGGAGCTTCTGTGGGTCTGAGAGGACTTCTGTGGATGCTCCGAGATATCCTTCAAAGCAGGCTAGCCAGTGCTCGAAGGTGGATGTGGCGTCGGCTGCGTGAGCGTTCAGCTCCAGGCGATCCGGCTTGATTAAGACGTTCATCTTTAAAATTCTAGCGCAATAAATTGATCCACCATCAATGACCACGAGACGAAATGGTGAACTATTGAGGCTTTATTGCGCTAGATGTTAAGCCTCCTGCAGCTGGAACCAGAATGGAGGCAGCACTGGAGAGTGTACACTTTTATACAGAGCCTGCTGGGTGGAGCCAGCAGGCCGGGATTTACTGTATTGACCGTAGTACAATGGCAGTACCGTAATACACGTAGTGTATAACCAGTGGTGTTTACCACACCGAACAGGTGCCGGAATGTGGCGACTAGGAGTTTTCCACAGTAACTTCATTGCAGTGTTAATGTAAGCCTACTTGTGACAATAAAGATTATATTATTATTGGGAGGGTGGTCAGTTGGCTGAGTTTGCTAGAATGGTGCAGTGTAGTTCAATATTGCCTGAGGCAATGCTTGGGGTCGGCCTGCTTACCTTGCCCCGTAGTTCTAACAGGACTAGACAGGGCAGAAGGAAGCAGGACATTCCCGATGGTGGGTGTGTCCAGAGCCAGGGCCCACAGTCTCAGGATACAGGGTAGACCATTCAGGACAGAGATGAGGAGAAATTTCTTCACCCAGAGAGTGGTGAGCCTGTGGAATTCTCAACCCCAGAAAGTAGTTGGAGGCAAAACAGTGTGGGTGCGATTCAAATACCGCGTTGCACCCGGCGCGAGTCTGGGCGAGCAGGGGAAATAGTAGGAAAGGCCAAAATCGAGATTTATCCAGGGCGCAAACAAGTTTACAATTCACCCGGCCCGCACCCGATGGCGAGCTCCAGATATCGCCCAAAAATGGCGAGAATATCATTAACCCTCAATGAGCAAGGTTTGCCAGCACAACTGGCTCACTCGGTGGCACTCTGAGAGGAGGCGGGACAGTCATGGTAAGGATAAGGAGGGTGGAGTTTGTGGGATTTGAGGATTCCCAGGATGGAAGCCCTAACGGATTGTCGGTCTCCCTCCTTCTCCAATTCCTTACAGATATCAAAAGGAATGGAGGTGTCTGTCTCACAATGGCTGCGCTCTCCATGTCACCTGTTCTGCCCACTGCCCTTGAAATGCGCCAGTGTCAGGAGGGGGGGGATTCAGAAGAACTGTAGACCGCCAACGTCTCCTTGGTGGAAGGCCCCGGGTTGGCCTCCAGCACTTCCTCCTCTCTGGTGGTGCCCATAGGGCCCTGGGGGAACTCCATGGGATGGAGGGACAGCTGGAGTGAGCTCCAGAGGCCTTGAAGTCATCTGGCTCTGCCAGTCCTGGAGGCTCCTCATTGTTTGCACCATGGTGGCCATGCCCTCAGCAATGATCCTCAGTGAATGGGCCATATTCTGCAGTGCCTTGGCAATGTCCACCTGCGTCTGGGACATGTCCCTCAGCAACTGGGACATGATGTCGAAGCCCTCAGCCATGGTCGTCACAGACTGAGCAATGCCTTGGGCACCACTACTAAAGACACGGATATCGTGCTCCAGGTTTTCTACAGTGCAGCAGAGCACCTTAGCAGTGTTGGCCTCCATGCCACTCATTATCAGCAACATCTCCTGCAACCAAAGCCTTTGGGACTCCTCCAATCCGCTATGTAGTCACTGGAATGTACCTGACACCCCCTCCTGAATGTGTCACGGCTCTGGCCTGTCACCTGCACCAGCTCCGGGAGAACCTTGTCCAGAGGCTCAGCATTTTACTGGCACCCAGCTGTGTCCTGAGATCCAGCAGACCTCTGACTGCTGTCTCCTATGGATGTTCCTGCCCCGATGGTGATCTCCTCGGAGGTCTCCTCTGAGATGGTCTCTTGGGTAGTGGGTGGGGGAACAACTCCGCATGGCCTGGCGGAGATCCTGCGAGACTGTGGTCAGTGAGAGGGAAGGATCACTTCATCTGACATGAACCTTTCACTTGGGACAGGTCATCTGGGTGAAGGGGCAGTGGATCCTCACCTCTGTGGCACAGGCCAACCTTGCTGTTGTTGACTGCTCTCTCCTTGGTTAGCCCCGCGATCTCCAGGACACGTTCCCCATACGGGATGAGGACTCGGATCTCTGGGATTCCACCTCTTATCTTGGCTCTTTCCTGTTTATTGTGGCTATCTTGTCCTGCGGGAACAAAGAGGGGGCTTTGTGAGCCGCACGCTTGAAGGGTCGGGCAGGGTGGGGGGTCTATAGCAGGTGTGGGCACCACACCTGGTCATGAAGGGGCTGGGCCGGAGGGTGCCAGGGGTTTATGAGGAACAAGCACGGAGTTCAGATATGGGGCGGGTGCAAGGTGTCAGCCAGTGATCTGGGGGGGGAGGGGGGGGGGTTGGGATTTTGAGGGGCGGCAGGCGGAACTGATGCCAGGAGAGAGGTGGTAACTTACCCTTGCAGCTCGGTGGAGGTCGTTGGTCTTCTGACAATGGACGGCGGTCCTCCTGGTAAAGCTGCCCGCACTGACAGCTGCTGCCTCCCAGGCGGCATTGCTGACCCTGCGGCTGGCCCTCTGACCCCCCTCGGGGAACAGGGTGCCCTGCCTCTAGCCACAACATTGAGAAGCCTGGACAGGTCAGCATCCCCAAAGCGAGGAGCAGCTCTGCGTGCTGCCATGCTTGTGTGTTTGAATGGGAGTAAGTGCTGAGGGAATGTTTAAAAGCAGCTATCACCTGTTTGCAGCGAGAAGCTGTGGCACATGTCAGGCGAATCAGACAGCTCGACAGCCAGTAATGGCAAGAAGCGCGAGGAGGTGGGGTGCATTTTCGGTACTAAGCAGCCATCGAGAAACACCCCGCCAAAACGCACCCAAAATGACCCCCCCCCCCTTCCCCGATGTCGAGCTTCTTGAGTGTTGTTGGAGCTGCACTCATCCAGGCAAGTGGAGAGTATTCATGACATTCCTGACTTGTGCCTTGTAGATGGTGGACAGGCTTTGGGGGGTCAAGAGGTGAGTTACTCACCGTAGGATTCCTAGCCTTTTGACCTACCCTGGTAGCCACAGTATTTATATGGCTAGTCCAGTTCAGTTTCTGTACTGAAGTAACCTCGCAGGATGTTGATTGTGGGGGAATCAGCAATGGTAATACCATTGAATGTTAAGGGGCGGTGATTGGATCCTCTCTTGTAGGAGATGGTCATTGCCTGGCATTTGTGTGGCATGAATGTAACTTGCCACTTATCAGCCCAAGCCTGGATGTTGTCCAGGTCTTGCTGCATTTGGACACGGACTGCTTCATTATCTGAGTCGCGAATGGTGCTGAACATTGTGCAGTCATCCGCAAACATCCCCACTTCTGACCTTGTGATGGAAGGGAGGTCATTGCAACTGAAGATGGTTGGGCCTAAGACACTCCCCTGAGGAACTCCTGTAGTGATGTCCTGGAGCTGAGATGATTGACCTTCAACTATCACAACCATCTTCCTTTGTGCAAGATATGACACTAACCAGCGGAGAGTTTTCCCCCTGATTCCCATTGACTCCAGTTTAGCTAGGGCTCCTTGCTAATATGGCTATGGAGCATGGCTCCTATGCCATACTCGGTCAAATGCTGCCTTGAGGTCAAGGGCAGTGACTCTCACCTCACCTCTGGCATTCAGCTTTTTTGTCCATGTTTGAACCAAGGCTGTAATGAGGCCAGGAGCTGAGTGCCACTGGCTGAACCCAAACTGAGCGTCAGTGAGCAGGTTATTGCCGCTTTATAACACTGTTGATGACTCTTCCATCAAAGGATATGGGGGGGGGAAGGCAGGATTAGGCTATTGAGTTGGATGATCAGCCATGATCATAATGAATGGCAGAGCAGGCTCGAAATGCCGAATGGCCTCCTTCTGCTCCTATTTTCTATGTTTCTATTTATTGATATCCTGGCATAATCAGCAATCCCCGGAGAACAAGGAAGGAATATTGAGGTGCATTCCTTCTGCTTTCCTGGCACAAACATGTGGGTTTGTCTTCAAACACTATCATCACAGCACTTGCAGTTATAGTATTTTCTTTTATAAATGTTTTTTATTAGTTTTTTTTAACAAAGTATATTTGCCGTTATGTACACAGGATATGGCATATAGAAGATTGCAGTTATAGTATTGCGAAGCACTGACAGCTTGGTTACAATGCTCAGCGTTGTCGAGGTCAGTGTCTGACACACTGCATCAGGTATCTCTCCAGCGATAAAACAATTTGGCCACTAATCATTGAAAGGGTGGGGTGGCTAAGTAAATCTCTAGCAGCCCTTGCTACAGTTGCACAAGATAACATAGTAATACATATGACACAATTCGATCATCAATTGTACATGTTGGGATGGATTACTCATTGCAATAAAGATTGGCCTGCGGCTAACAGTGTTCACAAAGCTTGCACACTGAGGGCAGAGCGGTATTTAAATGATACCGCCCGGATTATTAGGTTCAGCTTTCTGGTGACTGAGGCGAAATTGCACTTCCTGAAACTTAACGGAAGAAAGTTGCTTTGATCTGTCAAGGGAGAGAGAATTGAAGCAGAAGATATAAACAACGTGGCCTCTCCTTCAAGCAGCCTGGTAATGGAATTTGATAATGAAGGATCCTGAGAGAGTTTTCGTCTGCAGTTGTTAAGCCCTAAATTGACCTAAAGGAAACAGTTTTGGTGCTATTGGATATGTCCATGGCACACTTGAATTAATAAACGTCAAACAGATTGAAATAGTCGTACAAAAATATTTACCTCCGAGCGAACGAGCTTATGCAGAACATTCTCATTAAGTGCTTAGCTCATGTAGACATTGATCCAATGCAGATTTTAAAAAGAGCTTAAATTTCAAAAATAAGATGCTTGCAGCGGGTTTGGGCCCACTCAGAGTTTGTAAGGTTAACCCGCGAATGGGACATTGTGCATTCAATTGTGCTGGAGAGCATTACCACATCAGGCCTTATGTCCTAATCCCACATGACATCCATCATTTCCAGGGAGAGTAACTGGATAGCAGTCAAGACCAGAAATACTGGATGATTTTCCACTTTTCCAGCCCGAGGACACTAAACCTCATTGTATGACAACCCCCCATCACCCCTCATATTCCCCCTCCCCCCCCCATGTCTCCCAATCTCCTAATTGGCTTCCTGGCTCAGCTCAGCTATATTATCAAAGACCGGTGATGGGGTCTGAACTTTCTTAAGTTACATTCCCCAGAGACCAACAGTGTTTAAAGAGAGATATGCTAACCAACACGGAGGACTTTTACACTTTCCACTGCTCGCCCAGCTAGTATGACCATTAAGGTGGTGAGAAGGCTAGAAATCCCTGGCTCAGTTAAGGTGTTGGTAAATTATCAACGGTTCTGATGGAGCTCTGATGAAAGGTTGTCGACCTGAAGCACTAACTCTGGGCGTGATTCAGCAGCCTCGTCGCGCTCAGCTTGGTGTCGGGACAAGGCCGTTGAATCTCGTGAGAGGCCTGCATTGAGATTGAAGAGATTCAACGGGATCTCACAGCGCATCACGATCTGGATCTCGCTCTCGCTGGGCGAGATCCAGGCGGGCATATTTAAACAAGCCAATTTGCCAGCCTTGCCGGCGAGGCCTCAGACAGGTGCCATTTGGTGCTGGTTCACTAAGTCGTGAACCAGTCGTGATGGCACCCCTGGGGGTGGGGGGGGGGGGGGTTGAAACAACCTTTTTTAAGAAAGATGCCCTGAGCTGAGCTCGCCAGTACAGTAAATTACCTAAAGTATGGCGTCGACGAGGAGTTCCTCACTTCGGACAAAAAAAAAACGGCAAAGTGCTGTTGAATAGCCTGGTCTTTATCGGTGCTGCTGGCGCCCGGAAATACCCCGCTAATCGTGCCGTTCATCGGACTTCAACGCGAGTCTGCTGATTCACACCCTGTTTCTCTCCACAGAGGCTGCCTGAGATTTCCCAATATTCTTTTGATCTTATTTCAGATTTCCAGCACCTGAAATGTCTTGCTTCTGAATCTTTAACAATGTCCAGGAGTATTGCAGGCCTGCCTGTCCCAGGTATTTAGTTAAGGACTCAGGCTCGGAGGCTTGGCTCACTTCCAAAACTTCCATTTCCAGACATTTTAATCTTGGCCGAATGGCCTCCTTCTGCGCTATAAATTCTATGACTCCAATATGGTATCATTATTCAAAAAGGGAATAGGGAAAAAACAGGTCAGTGAGGCTAACATCAGAGGTGGGGAAATTATTGGAAAACATTCGGAAGGACTATTCTCCACTTGGAGAGGCAAAGATTAGCTAGGTATAGTCATCATGGCTTTGTCACGGGGAGATCGTGGGCAGGATTTGCCAGCTGTCCACGCCGGCACACTGGTTTCCCGGTGGCGAAGGTTGCTATCAAAGGGAAATCCCATTGACAACGGCGGGACCGGTAGATTCCGCTGGCAGGCCCCTCCCCCCCCCTCCCCACTGAAAACACATGGCAGGGTGGTCGTTAAATCCCACCCCTTGTCTCACAAATTTGATTGAATTTTTCAAGGGGATGATTAGGTGTGTAGATGAGGGCATTGCAGTTGATGTAGTCTACATGGACTTCAGTAAGGCTTTTGATATGAGAAATCGATCAAGAAGGTAAGAGCCCATGGGATCCAAGGAAATTTGGCAAATTGGATCCAAAATTGGCTTAGTGGCAGGAAGCAGAGGGGGACGGTCGAAAGTTGTGTTTGAGACTGGAAACGCCGGGATCGGTGCTGGCTCCCTTGCTGTTTGCTGTGTATATTAATGATCTAGACAGGAAAGTAGGAGGTATGATCAGTAAGTTTGTAGATGACATGAAAGTTGGTGGGGTGGTAAATAGTGAGGAGGAAAGCCTTAGATTACAGGATGATATAGACGGGCTGTCAGATGGACAGAACCGTGGCAAATGGAATTTAACATTGAAAAGTGTGAGGTGATGGGTTTCAGGGGACTAACAAGGCAAGGGAATACACAATGAATGGTAAGATAATAATAATAATTGCTTATTGTCACGAGTAGGCTTCAATGAAGTTACTGTGAAAAGCCCCCAGTCACCACATTCCGGCGCCTGTTCGGGGAGGCCGGTACGGCAATTGAACCCGCGCTGCTGGCCTTGTTCTGCATTGCAAGCCAGCTATTTAGCCCACTGTGTTAAACCAGCCCCTACCTAGGGAATACAAAGGGTCAGGGGAACCTTGGGGTGCTTGTCATAAATCGCGGAAGGCAGCAGGATAGGTAGATAAGGTGGTTAGATCTAGTTAGTCCACACAGCAGCTATATTCTGTAAGGTAAGAGGGGATGGAGGCTAGACCAGTTACATGCTCCTCCTGTAGAATGTGGGTGGTGAGGGATACAACTGGTGTCCCCGCTGACTATACCTGCGGGAAGTGCACCCAACTTCAGCTCCTCAAAGACCGTGTTAGGGAACTGGAGCTGAAGCTGGATGAACTTCGGATCATCCGGGAGGCAGAGGGGGTGATTGAGAAGAGTTACAGGGAGGTAACCACACCCAAGGTACAGGACAAGAATAGCTGGGTTACAGTCAGGGGGAAAAAAACAAACAGGCCGACAGTGCAGGGATCCCTCGTGGCCGTTCCCCTTCAAAACAAGTATACCGTTTTGGATGCTGTTGGGGGGGATGACCTACCGGGGGAAGGCCCTAGCGGCCAGGTCTCTGGCACTGAGTCTGGCTCTGGGGCTCAGAAGGGAAGGGGGGAGAATAGAAAAGCAATAGTTGTAGGAGATTCAATGGTTAGGGGAATAGATAGGAGATTCTGTGGTCGCGAGCGAGACTCCCGGAAGGTATGTTGCCTCCCGGGTGCCAGGGCCAGGGATGTCTCGGATCGTGTCTTCAGGATCCTTAAGGGGGAGGGGGAGCAGCCAGAAGTCGTGGTGCACATTGGTACCAACGACATAGGTAGGAAAAGGGGTGTGGAGGTAATAAACAAGTTTAGGGAGTTAGGCTGGAAGTTGAAAGCCAGGACAGACAGAGTTGTCATCTCTGGTTTGTTGCCGGTGCCACGTGATAGCGAGGCTAGGAATAGAGAGAGAGTGCAGTTGAACACGTGGCTGCAGGAATGGTGTAGGAGGGAGGGCTTCAGGTATTTGGATAATTGGAGCGCATTCTGGGGAAGGTGGGACCTGTACAAGCAGGACGGGTTGCACCTGAACCAGAGGGGCACCAATATCCTGGGAGGGAGGTTTGCTAGTACTCTTCGGGAGGGTTTAAACTAATTTGGCAGGGGAATGGGAACCGGATTTGTAGTCCAGCAACTAAGGTAGCCGATATTCAGGACGCCAAAGCTTGTAATGAGGCAGTGGGGAAGGGAACATTGACAAAGGAGAGTATTTGCAGGCACGGAGATGGGTTGAAGTGTGTATACTTCAACGCAAGAAGCATCAGGAATAAGGTGGGTGAACTTAAGGCATGGATCGGTACTTGGGACTACGATGTGGTGGCCATCACGGAAACTTGGATAGAAGAGGGGCAGAAATGGTTGTTGGAGGTCCCTGGTTATAGATGTTTCAATAAGATTAGGGAGGGTGGTAAAAGAGGTGGGGGGGTGGCATTATTAATTAGAGATAGTATAACAGCTGCAGAAAGGCAGTTTGAGGAGTATCACCCTATTGAGGTAGTATGGGTTGAAGTCAGAAATAGGAAAGGAGCAGTCACCTTGTTAGGAGTTTTCTATAGGCCCCCCAATAGTAGCAGAGATGTGGAGGAACAGATTGGGAAACAGATTTTGGAAAGGTGCAGAAGTCATAGGGTAGTAGTCATTGGCGACTTTAACTTCCCAAATATTGAGTGGAAACTCTTTAGATCAAATAGTTTGGATGGGGTGGTGTTTGTGCAGTGTGTCCAGGAAGCTTTTCTAACACAGTATGTAGATTGTCCAACCAGAGGAGGGGCAATATTGGATTTAGTACTGGGTAATGAACCAGGGCAAGTGATAGATTTGTTAGTGGGGGAGCATTTTGGAGATAGTGACCACAATTCTGTGACTTTCACTTTAGTAATGGAGAGGGATAGGTACGTGCAACAGGGCAAGGTTTACAATTGGGGGAAGGGTAAATACGATGTTGTCAGACAAGAATTGAAGTGCATAAGTTGGGAACATAGGCTGGCAGGGAAGGACACAAGTGAAATGTGGAACTTGTTCAAGGAACAGATGCTACGTGTCCTTGATATGTATGTCCCTGTCAGGCAGGGAAGAGATGGTCGAGTGAGGGAACCATGGTTGACAAGAGAGGTTGAATGTCTTGTTAAGAGGAAAAAGGTGACTTATGTAAGGCTGAGGAAACAAGGTTCAGACAGGGCATTGGAGGGATACAAGATAGCCAGGAGGGAACTGAAGAAAGGGATTAGGAGAGCTAAGAGAGGGCATGAACAATCTTTGGCGGGTAGGATCAAGGAAAACCCCAAGGCCTTTTACACATATGTGAGAAATATGAGAATGACTAGAGCGAGGGTAGGTCCGATCAAGGACGGTAGCGGGAGATTGTGTATTGAGTCTGAAGAGATAGGAGAGGTCTTGAATGAGTACTTTTCTTCTGTATTTACAAATGAGAGGGGCGATATTGTTGGAGAGGACAGTGTGAAACAGATTGGTAAGCTCGAGGAAATACTTGTTAGGAAGGAAGATGTGTTGGGCATTTTGAAAAACTTGAGGATAGACAAGTCCCCCGGGCCTGACGGGATATATCCAAGGATTCTATGGGAAGCAAGAGATGAAATTGCAGAGCCGTTGGCAATTATCTTTTCGTCCTCACTGTCAACAGGGGTGGTACCAGGGGATTGGAGAGTGGCGAATGTCGTGCCCCTGTTCAAAAAAGGAACTAGGGATAACCCTGGGAATTACAGGCCAGTTAGTCTTACTTCGGTGGTAGGCAAAGTAATGGAAAGGGTACTGAAGGATAGGATTTCTGAGCATCTGGAAAGACACTGCTTGATTAGGGATAGTCAGCACGGATTTGTGAGGGGTAGGTCTTGCCTTACAAATCTTATTGAATTCTTTGAGGAGGTGACCAAGCATGTGGATGAAGGTAAAGCAGTGGATGTAGTGTACATGGATTTTAGTAAGGCATTTGATAAAGTTCCCCATGGTAGGCTTCTGCACAAAGTAAGGAGGCATGGGATAGTGGGAAATTTGGCCAGTTGGATAACGAACTGGCTAACCGATAGAAGTCAGAGAGTGGTGGTGGATGGCAAATATTCAGCCTGGATCCCAGTTACCAGTGGTGTACCGCAGGGATCAGTTCTGGGTCCTCTGCTGTTTGTGATTTTCATTAATGACTTGGATGAGGGAGTTGAAGGGTGGGTCAGTAAATTTGCAGACGATACGAAGATTGGTGGAGTTGTGGATAGTAAGGAGGGCTGTTGTCGGCTGCAAAGAGACATAGATAGGATGCAGAGCTGGGCTGAGAAGTGGCAGATGGAGTTTAACCCTGAAAAGTGTGAGGTTGTCCATTTTGGAAGGACAAATATGAATGCGGAATACAGGGTTAACGGTAGAGTTCTTGGCATTGTGGAGGAGCAGAGAGACCTTGGGGTCTATGTTCATACATCTTTGAAAGTTGCCACTCAAGTGGATAGAGCTGTGAAGAAGGCCTATGGTGTGCTCGCGTTCATTAACAGAGGGATTGAATTTAAGAGCCATGAGGTAATGATGCAGCTGTACAAAACCTTGGTAAGACCACATTTGGAGTACTGTGTACAGTTCTGGTCGCCTCATTTTAGGAAGGATGTGGAAGCTCTGGAAAAGGTGCAAAGAAGATTTACCAGGATGTTGCCTGGAATGGAGAGTAGGTCTTACGAGGAAAGGTTGAGGGTGCTAGGCCTTTTCTCATTAGAGCGGAGAAGGATGAGGGGCGACTTGATAGAGGTTTATAAGATGATCAGGGGAATAGATAGAGTAGACAGTCAGAGACTTTTTCCCCAGGTGGAACACACCATTACAAGGGGACATAAATTTAAGGTGAAAGGTGGAAGATATAGGAGGGATATCAGAGGTAGGTTCTTTACCCAGAGAGTAGTGGGGGCATGGAATGCACTGCCTGTGGAAGTAGTTGAGTCGGAAACATTAGGGACCTTCAAGCAGCTGTTGGATAGGTACATGGATTACGGGAAAATGATATAGTGTAGATTTATTTGTTCTTAAGGGCAGCACGGTAGCATTGTGGATAGCACAATTGCTTCACAGATCCATGGTCCCAGGTTCGATTCCAGCTTGGGTCATTGTCTGTGCGGAGTCTGCACGTCCTCCCCGTGTCTGCGTGGGTTTCCTCCGGGTGCTCCGGTTTCCTCCCACAGTCCAAAGATGTGCGGGTTAGGTGAATTGGCCAATGATAAATTGCCCTTAATGTCCAAATTGCCCTTGGTGGTGGGTGGAGGTGTTGAGTTTGGGTAGGGTGCTCTTTCCAAGAGCTGGTGCAGACTCAAGGGGCCGAATGGCCTCCTTCTGCACTGTAAATTCAATGATAATCTATGATTAATCTAGGACAAAGGTTTGGCACAACATCGTGGGCCGAAGGGCCTGTTCTGTGCTGTATTTTCTATGTTCTATGTTCTATATGGGACATTTGCCTTAATTAGCTGAGGCACAGAATATAAGAGCAGGGAGGTTATGATGGAGCTGTATAAAATGCTCGGTAGCTGGTGTACTATGTGTAGTTATATTCACCACACTATCGGAACTTTGTGATTGCACTAGAGAGGGTGCAGAGGAGGTTCACCAGGATGTTTACTGGGCTGGAGCGTTTCAGCTATGAACAGACACTGGTTTGGCTGGGGTTCTCTTCTACAGATTAAAGAAGGCTGAGGGCAGACCTGATCAACATGTATAAAATTATGAGGGACAAGGCAGGGTAGATAGGAAGGCACTTTTCCCCTTAGAAGAGGGATCAATGACCAAGAGGCGTAGATTTAAGGTAAGGGGCAGGAGATTTGAGGGTGGTGGGAATCTGGGGCTCACTGCCTGAAATGGAGGCAGAGGTGGGAACCCTCACAACATTTAAGAAGCATTTAGATGAACATTTGAAATGTCGTAGCATACAAGACCAAGTGCTGGAAATTGTGGGTTAAATAGATAAGACTTTGGTGCCCAGTGCAGCCACAATGTGCCGAAGGGCCTCTTTTTGTGCAGTATAACTCTGTGATTCTATAACACTATGGCTACAACAACCGTCCTTCATGCTCTGCATAACTCTAACCAGCGGAGAGTTCATGAATTTTCCCTATTGGATGGTATTGATTGGAAGCTACCTTCAATAGGTCTGAAGATTAGCTTTCAAAGAAAATGAGGTCCTCTCCCTGCTCTGTGATCTCCCTGCCGACCAGCTCTTGCAGTTGGATAGGCTGATCCATGTAAGGGAGTGGGGGAAGGATTGCCAGCAGGGACTGAAACAGACGGCTGAGCTGGAGGGAAAGTATTGAACATGTCGCCTCAGCGACGGGCACTGGAACAACACCACTAGTTTCTATTGGATTCAAGGGTGGAGTGCAGGCTGGTTAAATCTGCAGTACGTCCAAACTAGAAAAGGGTAAGCTCATAAGTAAGTGTATTAGACCATAAGACCATAAGACATAGGAGCGGAAGTAAGGCCATTCGGCCCATCGAGTCCACTCCACCATTCAATCATGGCTGATTTCAACTCCATTTACCCGCTCTCTCTCCATATTCATTTGTTATTCATTCAGGATGTGGGCTAACTGACAAGACCAGCATTTGCTCTCCATTCCCGATTGCTTTTGAGTACAACTGAGAGGTCATTGGGCAGAAGCAGTTAAGAGTCTACCACACCTGTGGGCCGGGAGGGGGGGGGGGGGGGGGTGTCACGTCATGGCCAGGCCGGGGAAGGATGGCAGATTTCCTTCCCTAAAAGACACGAGTGAACGAGATGACTTTTCATGACAACCTGGTAATTTCATGGTCACCATTACTGACACTACCTTGTTATTCCAGATTTTATTTAATTAATTGATTTTAAATTCCACAGCTACCATGTCTCCAGGCCATTTGTTCGAACGCCTGCATTGCTGGTCCAGCAACATGTATCCCTGCTCCTATACCCTATATTTAATTCCTCCTCCAGATACCTGTCCCTCAGATGGCATTGGCAACCATGGATACCCATTGGATTGGTCCAGGATTATGCTTGGCCAAACATGGCAGGGTTTACCATTGCCTTCTGCAGTATGGCTGACCAAGAGAATTCCCACTCTTTACTGCCAACAGCCAAATTGGAAGGATTTATAAGCTGGTAATCAACCTGTTTGGTCGCGTTCTGCACACACCTTTCATGGCCATCAAAGGGGACAGGGGCAAAATGGTATTGTCACTGGGGTAGCCCGGGGGTTTCCCGACGGCGTGGGGATGTCCCACAATGAGAAACCCCCATTGACCAGCCGGCAAAACGAAGCATCCCGCTGGAGTGCTGAACCAGAAATCCGGCGCGGCTGGACGGATAATCCAGCCCCCGACCTGGTTCATTAATGTTCTTTAGGGTTGACTCTTAAATGCGTTTATCTGAAAGGCAATTAGGGATGGGTAATAAATGCTGGCCCAGTCAGCAACGCCCACATCCCCCAAATGAATAAAGAAACGAAAAAGTCCAAAGTGGGACTTGATTCCCAGAGCTTATGACCCAGAGATATTGATGCAACTACTGCGTCACATGGCGTCTATGAATATTAAACTATATCATCGAAATATTAATGCAAGTCAATATAGAAGTGACACAACTTTATTCTCCTCTCACCATATCTCATCATATCCACCTTGCTGCATCTGGTTCTAGTCACCCAGAAGCAAGATAAACATGAAGGGCTGCAGAAAGTGCAGAGAACAGCCAGAAGGCTGAACTCATCTGTCAGAGGCCTGTGTTCAGAGGAAAATACCGGAGAAACCTGGTCCCCTTGTGAACTCGCTTCACAGGAGGAAAGGGAAGATATAATTATCGGCTGGAATTTCCGCAGTCCCAGGGCCATTGGGAAAATTTCCCCTCAGTGCTGAATGTGTGATCGGGGCCAAGTTGGTGTTTTTCCTTTGTTTTGATGCTAGACGGTGGGTTACTGCATGCAATCATTTGTAAATCTGACAAGAGAGAATGCTGGAAATACACAGATGGTCAATGAGCAGAAAGAAAAATTAGGTAATTGCTGAAAAATTAGACTTCTCAAAAGGATCGCGACCTGTATTTTACGATGCATGGGGCGGGGGGGCGGGGGGGGGGTTGTGTCTAGTTTTGTGCAATGAAAAAGGGAAAGTAAAACTTTTCAAACATTCTTTGGAATGTGGTGACATGTTGGAACGCACAGCTGACATTCTGGGTGTGAAAGATGCCCTCTGAAGCGTACATTCGTTTGAAATGAAGGAAATGCGTAGCTGTCTGCTCACCCTGATTCTAGGGGTCTTAAACATGTAAATCGAGGCCCTGCATTAGTGGAGGACCATTGCTGCATCCCAGGTACAGAGGGGCGAAGCACCGTCCTCTCTGAGTCAGATGTTGTGGTTTAAACTCCCACTCCTGAAAGTTAAGCCCAACAATCTCAGCTGACACCACAGTGCAATACTGAGAGAGTGCTGTGCTGTTGGAGATGTTATAATAAGGACATCCCTGAGCGGCTGCTGGTGTCAGCAGGATTAGCTAAACCCAGGGCCCTAACCATGTATGTTTTGCCTACCCTGCTTTGCACACCCTGCCCCAAACAAACACCAACAAGCCAATGAGGCTGGAAGACAGAATCATTTTGTCCTACCCAACAAATACTGAAAACAGGGGCAGCATGTGCTCAACCAGTGTGTTTTGTTTAAATAGTTTAACACCTTTTGAGGTTGCAGAAGATCAAAACAATCAGAAATGGATCCAAAGCTTTATCCAGGGAGGAACAATGCGTTTTTTATTTCGGAAAGAAATATGAGGAGGTTTCGCAAGGTCAGTTCAATGTTGGAAAATTTCCGTCAGCCTGGATTTATTATTATTATTATTTACCGCTCCCATTTTTCACGGGCAGGTTTGGGGATAGGAGCCGAATATCTGCGAGACGTCCAAATCATGTTTCACGCCGACATGAACATATAACGCAATTGTCCCCTCCCCCCACCAGTGATATAGCACGTTTCCTGACATTCAACATCAGGAACATCACTTCCATGCATTACCATATCATTATCGGGCCTGTACGCCTGAATCATCACCTCACCTCCGTAGGAAAATCCATTCACGTCAGCGTAAGGGCAGACCGAAGGGGAACACGACTGGTCTCCCAAGGCGTGTGCCTGGCGAGCAGGCCTCCCACAGAAGTTCAGGGGGGGAGAGGTCCATGCTACTTGCTGGGCACAACCCTTGGCATTACCTGCGCTGGGAAACTCTGGGGCTGTTTGGGGGGGGGAGGTGCATAGTAGTGGGGACGAGGGAGGAGTGGACACGGGTTGGTTATGGGGGAGGGAGGGAGGGAGGGAGGGAGGAAGGTTGCGTCTAGGTTCCTGGTGAATTATTGTGCACTGGGGTGGTCCCCCAATCTTCGAGGGATTAAGTTGCTGGCCACCAGCGTTACGTCATGGGGCCCACCCCTTGAGGCTTTTTGAGTCTAAGTTGCGAACGATGCGAAAGAGAAAGCCACCATTGCTTTTTGTGGTATCAACGCCGCTTTTCCCACCCGCCTTTGCCGATTTCTGGGAAAATTCAGACGAAATGTCTGGCAAAATGTTTTCTGCAGCATGCAAATAATTGTGTCCAGGGCAGCACGGTGGCACAGTGCTTCGCCCTGCTGCCTCACGACACCGAGGTCCCAGGTTCAATCCCGGCTCTGGGTCATTGTCTGTGTGGGGTTTACACATTCTCCCCGTGTTCACGTGGGTTTCGCCCCCACAACCCAAACATGTCCCTTAATTGTCCCTTAATTGGAAAAAATGGATTGGGCACTCTAAATTTGTATTAAGAAAAGAATTGTGTCCTGTGTTGCGAGAATGTGAATCTCCAATTATACGGCATACAATACTGACACTGGGCCCATAATCTAGGCTGACACTCCAGTGCAGTACTGACAGTGTGCTGCATTGTCCAAAGTGGCATCTTTCAGCTTAGACATTAAACAGTGCCCCCACCAACAGTGCCACCACCTCCCTCTCACCGACACACCCAACCATTTAAAATGGACGAAGAGGTTTCAGCGGAAGGAGACAGTGGACTCCCCCAGCATCTTGGCTGATATTCTTTCCTCAAGCAAAAATGACCAGAAACAGTGCAATCAGTTATTTATCTAGCGTGATGTTTACAGAATCATGTTGTGAGTACATTGGCAGCTGCATTGGCAGACTTAACAACGGTAAGCACGCTTCAGAAAATAACTAATTGAATGTGAAGTGCTTCCAGCTGTGAAGAGAAACCGATAAGGTGCTACGTGATTGCATGTTCTTTCTTGTACCATCAACTGCAAGCAATTTACATTCATTGTACCCACTACACTCTCCCCTCAAACCAAATGGAATTCTGCAGTTTTGCACAAAGGCACCAAACCCCATCTGTGTTTTGGCCTTATGCACAGTCAGCGATAATACAGCCCTCAGACTATTTATATAAAAATGTTAAGTGCATTCCTGAAGCATTTATCATTTGGAGGACTCGCGCAGCACATGCAATATTATTCAAAGAAACACTTCTAAACGATGGGGCAATTTTAACTTCCATCGGGGTAAATGGGATATTGTAATTTACACAATATCACAAATCCACCAGCTCACTATGCATTTTAACAGGAGTGCGTTGGGGTCAGAGGTAACATATCTACCCTCACACGCAAACCTGTCAGTAAAGTATTTAAGGAGCTGGGGATTCAAAGGGCTTGGGGAATCTAGAAAATAAAAGGCAGATAAATGCTTTTACGGCACTGCTTGTGGGCCAGGAGGAACAGAAACCTTTCTTCCAGGCCCAACATCTATTCACAGACATCATTATCGCTGGCCACCCTCTGCAATCTCTGGCACTCCCACCCTGATCTCCCATTCCCTCAGCTCACCTCCGATTGTCAACTCCCCCCACAACATTCCCACAATCTCCAAATCCCCCCCACCCCCAATCTCCTCCGCCCTCCCTAATCTACCCAAATCTCCATGACTATGACATCCATCTCCACACTCTCTTCGCCCAAATGCATCTGAACAACCCACCAACAAAATGAATAGCTCAACTACGATTTCTCCCCTGTGATCTTTCAATCCCTCCCCTCCCTCCTCCCCTCAGCCGTGGCCTTGTCACAGGCTTCCCGGCCTGACAAGCAGCCAGCCTGTCAATCAGGGTGACTGTCAAGCAGGAAACTTGCTGAAAGAGTTATAAAGACATTCTGCTTCTGATTTTAGCAGGAGGCCCTGAAGGCTCATTCTTCCTCCTTCCTGCTCGGCCCCAAGTAATAAACCATGCCGATACGTCCATTATAATGAACAACCTTCTCCCCCAGCCTTGCCTCCTGGCAATATATATTTGGTCATTAAGACCTTCACTCCACCCCACACCCCCAAAGTCCTTTCCCCAGGATGTCTCTTCCCACCTCTCTGAAACCCTAAGCCTGGATTTTCCATTCCCTTCCACCACGGGACCAGAAATTCCCGCCCAGAGTCAAATGGGGCGTCAAATTTTCCCTCCCGCCAATGGCCATTCCTGCCACAGATTGGACAGGAAAATCCCAGGCCTAGTGTTAAATACTGAAGGACATATCCCTGGCAAAAGCACCTTCGACAGCCCTGGTGAAGCTACCGTCTGAATGTCAAAGAACATAGAACATACAGTGCAGAAGGAGGCCATTCGGCCTATCGAATCTGCATCGACCCACTTAAGCCCTCACTTCCACCCTATCCCCATAACCCAGTAACCCCTCCTCACCATTTTGGACTCTAAGGGCAATTTAGCATGGCCAATCCACCTAACCTGCACGTCATTGAACTGTGGGAGGAAACCAGAGCACCCGGAGGAAACCCACGCAGACACGGGGAGAACGTGCAAACTCCGGACAGACAGTGACCCAGCAGGGACCACGGCTCTGCGAAGCCACAGTGCTAACCACTGTGCTACCGTGCTGCTGTCATCCCCGATCGTTTTGTTCCGTATCAGGGGTGGGATTCAGCTCCCCGTGTTCCGGCATGGCGCGCCCCCGCCGGCAGTGGGATTCTCCGTTCACACACACAGCCGGCCAATGGGGTTTCCCATTGCGGGCCATCCCACGCCGCTGGGAAACGTGCGGACGTGGGTGCGCTGCCGGTGGGGCGGAGGATCCCTCCGACATAGAATCCCAGGACTTTCATCGCAGATTAGTGGCACAGCAAGGAAGGAGGCCCTTCAGCCCACTTGTGCCAGTGCTGGCTCATTGGTGGAGCTATCCAATTAATCCCGCTTCCCTGCTCTTTTCTCATAACCCTGCACACTTTTTTTATTTTCTTTCCCAGTTGGTTTTGAAAGTGACGACTGAATCTGCTTCCACCATTCTTACAGGCAGCTCATTCCTGATCCTAACATAACACTTTGTGAAAAATATTTCCTCATCCTTCCTTTGCCAAGTCCCAGTAAATCAGTATCCTCTGGTTACTAATCTTTCTGCTCGTGGATTCTGCTAGTCTTTCCTCACATCATCAAAATCGCCCATGGTTTTGAATTAAATCCCTTCTTAATAAACTTCTCAGCTAGTGAAGAAAGATACAATGGACACAATTTCTTTCTGTAACTCAGTCCCTCTCAGTAGGGCCTTAAATTTGGGAGGAACATTTTCTTTATATTAGTACAGTAGCGTTCATGTCAGTCTGCCACATCCTGGTTCTCCGTCTAGTCACCATATGCTCGTACGCCACTCAACCATTTTCCTCCTCGGGGTTAAACAACAGATTTCCTTTCTGCTCTGGGTCAGGAAGCAGGACACTTTGGAAACAACACCCCAGCAGAACTCCGAGTGGAGGACTGGGATTGCGCTGTAGGCTCCAGGACCTCCAATGGGGAGGTCCTGGGCAGAGCCGATTTATGGAATAGCCAAAAGAATAGGAATGTAAAATCTCTGCGAAGAAAGAAAACAGAAAAGTCTAAATCTCAAACCAAAGCCATGTGTTTGTGATTCACTGCGGGGCGGGCTGGACTTAGAAAAATCATCCGAGGAGTAAGTCGTCAGACGAAACAGCATAAAAATAATCATCCAGAAAAATACTGTTAGCGGAAGATAGGTTAACAGGATTAATGCCTCAAAGCAACATGAAACATTTTATAATAAAATAAAAGCAAATTACTGCCGTTGCTGGAATCTGAAAGAAAAACAGAAAAATCTGGACAATTTCAGCAGGTCTGACAGCATCTGTGGAGAGAGAAGGGAGCTAACGTTTCGGGTCTGGATGGCTCTTTGTCAAAACATTTTATGAATGCTAGTGCTGCGTATGTGTAATGTCAAGTATTACGCAATTACATCATTGAAGTATTTCATAGACTTTTAATAGCACCACATCCCCGAGCCTCTGAAAGAGCATCCTACCTGGACCCACTCCACTGCCCTACCCCTGTAACCCCACCTAACCGTTGGACACTAAGGGATAATTTAGCATGACCAGTCCGCCTAACCTGTCCATCTTTGGACTGTGGGAGGAAACCGGAGGACCCGGAGGAAACCCACCGAGACACGGGGAGAACGTGCAGACTCCGCACAGGCAGTCATCCAAGGCGGGAGTTAAACCTGGGACCCTGGCGCTATGAGGCAGCAGTGCTAACCACTGTGCCACCGTGCCGCCCACCTAAAATATCTTGTAAATAAACCCCTTGCATTATGTTATACAAACTCGTCGTGTGCCACCTCTGATTCTTTCTCTTTGCGGCTACAACAAAGAATATAACAATTTAGGAAACACATTCTTTCCAAGAAATGGAAATTCTAGAGAAAGTCAAAATTACAGAGTTCCCGAGGGGAAGTAGATAGTCTTAATCCAGAATATTGGTCAGTTACAGTCCAAGTTTAAGACCTCAATACTACCTTTAAAATTGATACTGGAGCTTTTGGTAACATGTTAGCGGATGACCTTGACCGGGTTCAGCCAATGACCCTTCATTCATCAGACATCAAGGGCAGGATATTCCCAACACCCCCACAGTATGTTTAATGGCGGCCAGGGCAGACAATGCAGTGGGAGCTCCAGACATCGGTTTCACACAGGAGTAAATTGACGATCAGACCTTCTGCTCCCGCTCACCATGGTGGGTTATCATTCAGGTTGGTCCAGAACACATCTGGACCAAAGTGGTGTGTACATGTCAGCGCTTACCTGAAGAAGGCCTGAGGGTAGCTACCTCCAGAACCCAGGGTGGAGGCCTCCAGGGACTGTGGACCCTGGAACATGCAGCAGTGGGGCATCTGTCGGGTGGATCTTCTAAATTCAGTGTCTTCGAGAAGGTCCATCTTCCAGCCTCAGAGTGTCTCTGGAGATCCATCTTCTTTTTTCAATGGTGGGTCAGTTAACTCCAGAAGCCTTTTAAAAATGGTGCCCAGATATGATTGCGGGTATTTGGGGGAAATTCTGTGAGAGTAACAAATGGATTCCGATGGTAGAGAGTAACACGTCTATTGGTAGGGGCGGGGAGACCTCTAGCTCCTCCACATTGCCCACCAGCAGTGCTGTGAATTAACCACTTACCATTTCCTCACAGCTGTCCTAGCCACCAGGGCCCTGCTCACATCCATAAAACGTGTTCAAGCGAGGGAATGGACGGGGCTCCATAAGTGGAACTTAACAAAGCTGGTGAAGGAGTCCAGGGAGGATCTTAAGAGGTGGGATAAACTGCACTTAGCGTTGGTGGGGAGGGTCCAAGTGGTGAAAATGAATATTCTGCCGAGGTTCTTGTTTATTTTTCAGGCACTCCTGATCTTTATACCAAAGGCCCATTTTCGGAAATGGAACAAGATCGTTTCGGATTTTGTATGGGCGGGGAAGGTGCCAAGGGTGGGGAGGACCCTGCTACAGGGGCAGGGACAGCAGAGGGGGTTGGTGTTGTTGAACCTGCTTCATTATTATTGGGCGGCGAACGTGGATAAGGTGCGGCGATAGTGGGAAGGAGAAGGGGTAGAGTGGGTTAGGATGGAGGAGGAATCTAGTTTGAGGGCTATGGTGACGGCAGCATTGCCAATGGCTCCGAGGAGGTATTCAGGGAGCCTGGTGGTGCAGCCCACGGCGAAGATATGGAATCAGTTGAGGAGGCATTTTAGGGTGGAAGGGATGTCGGTGCTAACGCCGCTGTGCAAGAATCATGGGTTTGAGCCGGGGGAGGGATGGATAGTGTAGACAGGAGGCGGAGGGAAGTGGGGCTGGTCAAGGTGAGGGATTTGTATTTGGAGGAAGGGTTCGCCAGCCTGGAGGAGCCAAGGGAGAGGGTAGAGCTGCCGAGGGGTAGTAAGTTCAGGTATCTACAGGTTAGGGACTTTGTGCAAAAGGTCTGGAGGGGGTTCCCTCGGTTGCCGGGATACACCCTGCTGGAGTGACTGCTGCTTCTGGATGTGGAAGGGGAGGGAAGAATTGGGGATACATACAAGTGGCTGGGGGAGCAGGGAGGTGAGCGGGTGGTGAAGATCAAGGAGAAATGGGAAGCGGAGTTGGGAGAGGAGACCAATTGGGGAGTATGGAGTGAGGCACTGTGAAGGGTAAACGGGACCTCCTTGTTCAAGGATGAGGCTATACAGTTTAAGGTGGTGCACAGGGTGCATATGACTCGGGCGAGAATGAGTGGGTTATTTCAGGGGGTATCAGATGAGTGTGAGAGGTGTGGGCGGGGGCAGCGAATCATGCGCACATGTTTTGGGGTTGCGAAAAATTGGGAAGATTCTGGGTGGGAGTGTTCCCGGTCTTAGCCAGGGTAGTGGAGGAGGAGGTGGACCCGGACACTTTGATGGCGATATTTGGGGTTTCAGAGAAGCCGGAGCTCATGGAGAGGAGGAAGGCCGATGTCATGGCCTTCGCTTCTCTGATTGCACGGTGCCGAATTTTGCTGGAGTGGCGATCAGCATCGCCACCAGTTGGTTGGGTGACCTGTACGACTTCCTGTGGTTGGAGAAAATAAAATATGAGTTCAGGAGCTCAGCAGGGAAGTTTGAGAAAAGGTGGGGGATGTTTGTGATGTTTGAGGGGCTGTTCGTCGCGGGGTAGGGGGGGGTGAAAATGGGAAAAAATCTGTACAGACTGTATAGTTGATTGCTGGGAAGTATGCTTCCCGGGGTGTTTATGTGTTCTAACCTGTTTTGATACACGTTTGTAATAAAATACATTTAAAAAAGAAATAAAATGTGTTCAGTTTGAGACACATTCCCTCATTATATTTAAATTGTCAACTCACCTCCTGGGAGCGATTGGCTGCCCATTCCCGTCCAGCCTCCATTAAACACAAAAGAGATTGGAAGTAAGTTGGGTTTGCATATGAGAATTATTTTAAATTTTTTTATATCTCATCTGACCCTAATTCAGGCATTTGTGTGGGTTAAAATGAGCTCCAATGGTTCTGGGTCCATCGCCTGCTGACAACAGGCCATATATACTCTGGCCTACAGGGCCGCACATTGTTATGTTTTGGTATCCGCTGGAAGGATATGTTAGTAAAGGTCAAGATCTCAGTGTGAAGTGACCATGAATGAAACAGGCATTAGGCCTTTTGGATATACAATTGAGAGGCCTAATGCCTGTTTGAGGCTCCCTCTGTTTTGCCCTAAGGCAGCCTGATGCACGATCAATTGCGCAAAGACGAGAGTTGAATACAACTGAGGCTTTATTGCTCTAAGGTGTGTGGCTTCCCACAGCAGCTGGCGAAATGGCTGCTGCACGGAGGACACACATATTTATACTCCGCCTACTGGGCGGAGCCAGCAGGCAGGGACTACTGTTGTACCTGTAGTTCAGGTCCTACCATACATCACCCATACCATACATGTCTAATATAGGTGCAACAGTGGTTTACCACATTCACCCCCTGTTAAAATTGAGTCTGGCAGGGGGATGGAGAATTATATACAACAACTGAATTTTACATGTACACATTTTGTGAGAAAAAAAATGTCTTTTGAAGTCCAGTGAACCAGTTAGAGGTTTAACCGGTCCGGGGCCTTGATGTGCCACTGGGAGCGATGCAGTGGTGGCAGCGATGCCGATGCTGGTCTGGTCTTCGGTGACTCCGGGAGCGTGCCAAAATCCTCTTCATCTTCGGGCAGCGGGAGGACGGATGGTCCTGGGGGGGGTTGCTGCTGGGAGCGCCAGGGGAGGGGAGGGTGGCGCCGGGCCGGAGGGGTGTGTGTGTGGGGAACCTGCTGGTGCCAGGTCCCTGAGGGAGACAGTATCCTGGCGGCCGTCGGGGTACGCTACGTCGGCATACTGGGGGTTTGCATGGAGCAACTGCACCCTCTCCAACGTGTCCGCCTTGTGGATTCGGACATGCCTACGGAGAAGGACGGGTCCTGGAGCTGCGAGCCAAGTCGGGAGGGACACCCCGGATAGGGACTTCCTGGGGAAGGCAAAGAGACGTTCATGGGGTGTGTTGTTAGTGGCGGTGCAGAGTAATGACCGAATGGCGTGTAGTGCATCAGGGAGGACCTCCTGCCAGTGGGAGGCCGGGAGGTTCCTGGACCGGAGGGCCAGCTGGACGGCCCTCCATAACGTCCCGTTCTCCCTCTCTACCTGTCCGTTTCCCCGGGGGTTATAGCTGGCCGTCCTGCTGGAGGCGATACCCCTGCTGAGCAGGAACTGACGCAGCTCATCACTCATGAATGAGGATCCCCTGTCACTGTGGATGTAGGCGGGGAAACTGAACAGAGCGAAGCTTGTGTTGAGGGCTTTGATGACGGTGGCAGACGCCATGTCGGGGCATGGGATGGCGAAGGGGAATCTGGAGTACTCATCGACCACACTGAGAAAATACGTGTTACGGTCGGTGGAGGGGAGGAGCCCTTTGAAATCCACACTGAGGCGCTCAAAGGGGCGGGAGGCCTTCACCAGGCGCGCACGGTCCGGCTGGTAGAAGTGTGGCTTGCACTCCGCACAGACCTGGCAGTCCCTGGTGATTGTCCGTACTTCCTCGACGGAGTAGAGCAGATTGCGGGTCTTTATAAAATGGTACAACCGCGTGACTCCCGGGTGACAAAGGCTGTCGTGTAGGGCCCAGAGTCGGCCTACTTGTGCGCTGGCACATGTACCTCGGGATAGGGCGTCAGGGGGCTCGTTGAGCTTGCCGGGGCGATACAAAATCTCGTAATTGTAGGTGGAGAGCTCGATCCTCCACCTCAAGATCTTATCATTCTTGATCTTGCCCCGCTGTGTGTTATTGAACATGAAGGCTAGTGAAGTTGGTCAGTGAGGAGAGTGAATCTCCTGCCGGCCAGGTAATGCCTCCAATGCCGCACAGCTTCAACGATAGCTTGGGCCTCTTTTTCGACAGATGAGTGCGAATTTCTGAGGCATGAAGGGTGCGGGAAAAGAATGCACGGGTCTGTCTGCCTGATTGAGGGTGGCGGCTAGGGCGACGTCTGATGCGTAGCTCTCCACTTGAAAGGGCAGCGTCTCGCCTACTGCTTGCATCCCGGCCTTGGTGATATCGGCTCTGATAAGGGTGAAGGCCTGTTGAGCCTCAGCCGTCAGGGGAAAATGGGTGGACTGTTTGAGTGGGCGGGCCTTGTCCACATAGTTTGGGACCCACTGTGCGTAGTATGAAAAGAACCCCAGGCAGCGTTTGAGGGCCTTGGGGCAGTAGGGGAGGGGGAGCTCCATGAGGTGGCGCATGCGGTCGGGATCGGGCCCCACAACTCCGTTCTGGACCACATAGCCGAGGATGGCTAAGCGGTTCGTGCTGAACACGCACTTCTCCTTGTTGTAGGTGAGGTTTAGGAGAGTGGCAGTGTGGAGAAATTTGGCAAGGTTGGCATTGTGGTCCTGCTGATCATGGCCGCAGATGGTGATGTTGTCTCGGTACGGAAAGGTGGCCCGCAAACCTTACCGGTCGACCATTCGGTCCATCTCCCTTTGGAAGACCGAGACCCCGTTGGTGACGCCGAAGGGAACCCTGAGGAAGTGATAGACGCGACCGTCTGCCTCAAAGGCAGTGTATGGATGGTCCGCTTTACGGATGGGGAGCTGGTGGGAGGCGGATTTGAGGTCTACCGTTGAGAAGACCCGATACTGTGCAATCTGATTGACCAAATCAGATATGCGTGGGAGGAGGTACGTGTCGAGCTGCGTGTACCGATTGGTGGTCTGGCTGTAGTCCACAACCATTCTATGTTTCTCCCCAGTTTTAACTACTACCACTTGGGCCCTCGAGGGGCTGTTGCTGGCCTCGATGATGCCTTCCCGAAGCAGCCGCTGGACCTCGGACCTGATGACGGTCCTGTCCTGGGTGCTGTACCATCTGCTCCTGGTTGGATCCGGGGTTGGATTTGAGAAGAGGGAAGGTGGATCGACCTTTAGGGTCACGAGGCCGCACACAGTAAGGGGTGGTAGGGGCCCTCCGAATTTCAGGGTTAGGCTCTGGAGGTTACACTGGAAGTCCAGGCCGAGTAGCAGGGCAGTGCAGAGGTTGGGGAGGACGTAGAGGCGGAAACCACTGAATTCTATGCCCTGGACCGTGAGTGTGACGGTACAGTACCCCCGGATCGCCACGGAATGGGATCCGGAGGCCACGGAGATTCTTTGATAGGCGGGGTGTACCACAAGGGAGCAGCACCTTACCGTATCCAGGTGGATGAAGCTTTCAGTGCTCCCGGAGTCCAGCAGGCAAGAGGTCACGTGTCCATCAATTTTAACACTGGTCGATGCGGTAGCCAGGTTGTGCGGACGAGACTGGTCGATGGTCACTGTGGCGAGTCGTGGTTGGTCGTCGCTGGTGTCGGATGATGGGGTGCCCGGGGGGCATGGGTCCTGGAATGCTGGTGGTGCCCATGTGCCATGGGGGAGACAAGATGGCGGTGCCTGAAGACCTTGGGGAGGACAAAATGGCTGCGCCCATGTGCCGCATGTGGCGGGGGTTGAAAAAGATGTTGCACGGACGGGAAGACGGCGGCGCCCACTGGCCGCGCTTGGTCTGAGGGGGAGAAGATGGCGGCGCCCACTGGCCGCGCGTGGTCTGCGGGGGAGAAAATGTCGGTGCCCACTGGCCGCACGTGGTCCAGGGAGGTGACGATGGCGGCGCCCATTGTCCGTAAACAAGGGGGGTGGAGGCGATAGCGGCGACTGCGCGGGCCTGGCACACTGTGGTGAAGTGCCCCTTCTTACCGCAAGCCTTACAAAGGGCAGCGCGGGCTGGGCAGCGTTGGCGGGGGTGTTTCTGCTGGCCGCAAAAGTAAGAACGTGGATCCCCGGGGTTTGCTGGCTGGCGCGTGGCGCAGGCTGGGTAAGGCCCCCGCTGAGGCGGCCGTCTGTGGGGTCCACGTGCGTAGGAGGGGTGGGCCACCCGGCTGGGGGTGCAGGCCTGGATATTGCGCGAGGCGACCGTCATAGAGAGCGCTAGCTTCTTTGTCTCTGTGAGATTGAGCGTGGCCCCCTCTAGAAGTCGCTGGCGAATGAGGTCTGACCCAATCCCCGTAACAAAAGCGTCCCACATAAGGAGGTTTGAATGTTCCGTGGCCGTAACGGCCTGACAGTCACGGTCCTGGACTAGTGGGATTAGGGCCCACCAGAAGTCTTCTATGGACTCACCAGGGAGCTGAGAGCGAGTGGCGAGTACGTGCCTGGCGAAGAGCGTGTTCGTCTTCTGGGCGTAATTTTCATTGAGTAGCATCATGGCTTCGGCGTAGTTTGGCGCATCCTGGATCAGCAGAAAGACGTTGGAGCTCAACCTCAAGTACAGTATCTGTATTTTCTGAGCCTCCGGAACAGGGCTTGGCGCCGAGTTGATGTATGCCTCGAAACAAGCTAGCCAGTGCTGAAAGTCCTTTTTGGCGTCGCTTGATTGCGGATCCAGCTGCAGGCGATCAGGTTTGATTCGGAGGTCCATCTTCTGAAAATCTTAGAGCAATAAATGAATGCACGATCAATTGCACAAAGACGAGAGTTGAATACAACTGAGGCTTTATTGCTCTAAGATGTGTGGCCTCCCACAGCAGCTGGAGAAATGGCTGCTGCACGGAGGACACACATATTTATACTCCACCTACTGGGCGGAGCCAGCAGGCAGGGACTACCTGTACCTGTCGTACAGTTCTTACCATACATCACCTAATATAGCTGCAACAGTGGTTTACCACACAGCCTGACTGCATTGCAGGCAAACCCGGCCTGCTGTGTGACCGAGCCGACAATCCTGAAGGAGCTGCAATCAACAGGTTACATATTTAAGACAGAGTGAACCGGACTGTTACTTACAGTCTTGACATGAGAATAATGCAGGTCAGCAGCACACTCCCCACACTCTTTCACTTCCCTTCAGCTAACAATCCCCTTCCTCCACATCGGATTCCCTCCCGCCACCCCTCACACCCCCTGCAACCTCCTCCGCCACGGATCCAGCCACCCACACCGTCCACACCCAATTAATCAATTCAACCATACACCCCCCCCCCCCCCCCCCACCCGACTATGCTCCCTCATTCTCCGCAGGCCATGGATCAACTCTCTCACAGTCCTCCCACCCCTTCTTCACTTACCTGGAGGCTGCTTCTCGAGTTGCAACAGATGCCTTCACTGGACGAGTTGCCCATTGCTATCCAGAGGTCACCTACCTAATAGAAATGGAGCATGAGGTCCAGTAAGAGGGAGGCCCCGGACTTCAGCATTCCTATTCAGGGTTCATTCCTCCCTCTCCACCCGCTGGCCCAAATCTCTAAGACTGCTACTTGATTATGTCGTGGAAAGCCATGGCCACGCTGTCAATCATTTTCAGTGTTTTAACATTTAAACATAACCTTTGTTTTGGCTCAGATGCTGAACCGGGCAGGGCTATCGTACAACAACATATCTTTCATCATTATTATCAGTATTATTGTCACAGATTAATTTACAGGAGGCTCTGGAATGGGTCTCATTCAACAATGTCAACATGGACACCAGCCAGTATAAACTGGCAGCGGCCTTGTAGCCCAGATTCCTGCAGGTTGGCAATTGCAGACGTCTTCCTCCCAATCCCTGTTTCCCCTAATCCCACCCATCAATTGTCTTCAGCTAGACCACACCCCATCACAGGATATTGAAAAATAAAATGTGTTTTGAAATGTCTGGGTATGCATGTTGTATCAGTATCTGACATCGAATATGTGCTGTATCTGAATGTGAGCCCTTTTTAAAAACAATAATCCCGCTCTGGGTTTCTGTGCTTGCCTTACTCACAGAAACTCCCCATCATCTTTATACTCATTGACTTACACTGGCTCCCGATCAAGCAACGTCTTCATTTTAAAGCTCTTGTGATAGGGGAGCCCCCCCACCCCGGCATCCCCTGCCTAGAGGGGCCCCTTTCACAGTCACCCCCCACCCCCACATACACAGTGCCTCCGCCCAAAAAACGGACCTCAGTCTGGGAGCAAGAGAGCAGTCCAGCCAGGGGCAGTGGGAAGCATTATAGCCGTAATACTTATCCTCCAGCTCCACATTTCTATTCTTAGAAGGAGAGCAGCTGTCCCTATGCCTGGTTCACGCAGATCCACTATCTGCAATCCATTCATGGCTTTCGAGGAGTGGTCTGTGATTGACAGCTCGTCAAAACCATCTGCAGCATGGATCCATTCATATTCTTTCACGCTTCAGTGGCCTAAGTGGGGAAACAACAATGTTTGTAAACATTGACCACATCAAAGAGAGGTAACTGCAGTGAAATCACACGCTTGAGTGATTGGAATGTACTTAGTGCCTTTTATCTGTGCCGTGCGGTGGGGTTGTGTGGCCGATTTGCAGTACGGGGGGGGGGGTTGGTCAGGCCGACTTGTGATGCAGAGGGAGGGGCGGGGCCAACTTGCAGTGCAGGGAGTGTGGCCGCGGGACTCTGCTTTTGAGCCGCCTGTTAAAGATGGCAGCCTGATACCAGGATTCCCCGGGAATCCTTCGTATCCACGCCATGCACTGAATTGCTTCCCGCTTTCCGACCGCAATAGGATCATAAAATAATGCAATTCAGCTCCGGCGGGAGAGTCTCCCAAACGGAGAAACCTCCCCTTCACCTTTTTTTGCAAAATCCTCCATGGCCTCGCCATCACTGTAATCTCCACCAGCCCTACATCCCTCCACTAATCTGTGCTCCACTAATTATGGCCTCTTGTGCATTCCCAATCACAATCACTCCACCAGTGGTGACCATTCCTTCAGTTGCTTATGCCCCAAGGTCTGGAATTCCCTCCCTGCACCTCTCTGCCTCCATAGGAACAGGAGTAGGCCATTCAGCCCCTCAAGCCTGCTTTACCATTTAACAACCCAAAGATGTGCAGGTTAGGTGGATTGGCCCTTAATTGGAAAAACAAATAATTGGGTACTCTAAATTTTTTTTTTTAAAGTTGGACTTTGACATGCTTCCATACAATTGTTATGCATGTAATATTCACTGTATACAACAGCCGGAGGAGGTTCTATACACTGCTCAATAAACTTCTGAATTCTCCACCCCAGAGGCTGTGGAGGCTCAGTCATTGAGTCTGTTCAGAGCAGTGTTCGATAGATTTCTAGATACCAATGATATGAAGGGATACAGGGATCCTGTGGAAAGATGGTGCTGAGGCAGAAAATTAGCCATGGTCTAGTTAAATGGTAGAGCGGTCTCGAGGGGCTGAATGGCCTACTCCTGTTCCTACGTCCCTATGGAGGCAGAGAGGTATTTTCACTCCAAGGCCTCAGTATTGTCAGTTCAACTCCTGCCCACAATACAGGTGAAGAGGGGATATTGCTCGGCATAGATCGGGTGACTTTTAGCCTCTTTTACTTTGAGACCAGATGCAGATCTGATTCGACTCGAGGGTGTGTTGTGGTGTCTTCCCGATTCAGACCCCAGTTAAAATTAATATACATATATTAGGACCCTGATTTTCCTAAAGTTATGCCAGGATTGGTGCCCGGCACCGATCCCTTTTTTCAGCCAACGCTCGATTCTCTGCCTGATTAGGAAACCCACGATGGAGAATCCAACCCCAAGGGCTGGATTCTCCGCCCCGCCCCGCCAAATTCCTCCACTGGATTCTCCGCCCAGCCGGCGGGATGCTCCTTACGCCAGCCGGTCAATGGGGTTTCCCATTGTGGCCACCCCCCACGCCGTCAGGAAATCTTTAATAATAATAATCTTTATCGTCTCAAGTAGGCTTACATTAACACTGCAATGAAGTTACTGTGAAAAGCCCCTAGTCGCCACATTCCGGCACCTGTTCGGGTACACTGAGGGAGAATTCAGAATGTCCAATTCACCTAACAGCACGTCTTTTGGGACTTGTGGGAGGAAACCGGAGCACCCGGAGGAAACCCACGCAGACACGGGGAGAACGTGCAGACTCCGCACAGACAGTGACCAAATCCGGGAATCGAACCTGGGACCCTGGCACTGTGAAGCCACAGTGCTACCCACTGTGCTAACGTGCTGCCCCATCTGGGAGCGTGAGTGCGTTGCCGGCGAAGCGGAGGATCCTGCCGACTGAGAATCCCACCCACTATATGCGATTTGCATTTTCTTTAAGCGTCTAAAGGTTTCGAACCTTCGGGCCTGGTTTCCCTGCTGTTGGTGTGGAGAATTGCCATCGGAGATGTCAAACAGATTCCAATGAAAGTGTGCTATCTGGACCCAATGTATAAGGGCAGCTTTAGGCATTACTTCAGATGCTAATGCAACAGGCGAGGGATATATACCCACCACTTTAGGACATCTTTGGCCCAGTTGGGAATCTGTGACAGAAGCTTCTGTGAATTAATGGCAATGGGCAGTTTGTAGCACTCAGTGCGTTCCTTAACATTGCATTCCTTTAGCAGTTCCCCTCCAGCCCCATAGCTCACTCCATAGTGAGTCGAAAATTAACACTTGGCCTGGGTCATGCCAGGACATGACAAGAAACTGGAAAAAAGATTGGGACAGGGAAGGAGGGAGGGAGAACACAGGCTGCACCTACCAGGTAATAATAATAACTGAAAAAACCCTAGTCGCCACATTCCGGCACCTGTTCGTGTACACAGACGGAGAATTCAGAATTCTCAGCTGGTACGGGAATTGAACCCGCGCTGCTGGCTTTGTTCTGCATCACAAACCAGCTGTTTAGCCCACTGAGCTAAACCAGCACGTATCAAAGAGTGAATTTTATATATAACCTGAGGTCAGCTGACTTTAATAAATTCCGTGGGCACCCATTGCGCAGCACATGACTGAGATCATGCCCCAGAGAAATGTGAAGGCTCCAAAGCTGGCTTTGAAAGCAGACCAAGGCAGGCCAGCAGCACGGTTCAATTCCCGTAACAACCTCCCCGAACAGGTGCCGGAATGTGGCGACTAGGGGCTTTTCACAGTAACTTCATTGAAGCCTACTTGTGACAATAAGCGATTTTCATTTCATTTCATTAAAGGGATTCCACTTTCTAGATGCCCACACGATGAAACTGCTGCTGAGGTGCAGTAGCAAAGGAGAGCCAACACTCGCAAACCGGCGTCCCAGCATCTTCAGAAAAGGAGGACGAGAAGACTGGAAGCGGGGAATTTAATTATTATATTTTTATGCTCTGCTAAAGTTTCCCATGAAGTCAGGAATTCTGAATAAACTTGAAAGCAGTTGTTGGCATTCTTAGGACAGCATGGCTACATGTTAAGGTTCCTACTTCCTCTATTTTCAAAGGTGCAACTCTTATTTCCATTGGGGGCTTTATGAACGTATGTCCCAGGGATATTCCAATCGCCTGGTAATGTCCTGTTCCTGTTTCTTTCCACAAGTCTTGAATACTCAACAACAGCTGTGCAGATTAAACCTAAGAAATGATTCATTCAACAGTTGCATCACAGTCACCCGAGCTGGTTTGTGGGTTTATCCCTGATCATCAACAAAACTGAAAGATATTGGCCGACAGTATATTTAACTCTGGCAAGAATCCACCAACACTTTCCAAGTATTCATTTGAAATGCTTCCAGTGTCTTTATTCAGTAAATAGCTGAGCCACTCATACAGACATACGAATTAGGGGTGGGAGTAGGCCATTCAGCCCCTCTAGCCAGTTCTGCTATTTGATAAGATCATGACTAATCGGACTGTGGCCTCATCTCCACTTTCCTACCAGAAGGATGTGGAGGCTGTAGAGAGGGTGTAGAAGAGATTTACCAGGATGTTGCTTGGTATGGAGGGCATTAGCTGTGAGGAGCGGTTGAATAAACTCGGTTTGTTCTCACTGGAACGACGGAGGTTGAGGGGCGACCTGATAAAGGTCTACAAAATTATGAGGGGCATAGACAGAGTGGATAGTCAGGGGCTTTTCCCCAGGGTAGAGGGGTCAATTACTAGGGGGCATAGGTTTAAGGTGCGAGGGGCAAGGTTTAGAGGAGATGTACGAGGCAAGTTTTTTACACCGAGGGTAGTGGGTGCCTGGAACTCGCTGCCGGAGGAGGTGGTGGAATCAGGGACGATAGTGACATTTAAGGGGTGTAGCGCACAAAGACTCCATGAGACGAATATAGTGAAGTCGATGAGGCTTTATTAAGCGTGTCTGTTCCCCAGCAGCTCGATAGTAAACTGGCCTGCGGGGGAAGACACCGGCTTCTTATACTCCGCCTTCAGGGCGGAGCTTGAGGTCAATGGCCAACCAGGACCCGGGATCTGTCAGCCAATAACATTAGGGCTTCCAGTCCCACATGACCCCCAATACATACTACCACATTCACCCCTTGTCAAAAATGAACCCGGCGGGGTGATGCTTCGTATGGTGGTAAGGGTTTACAGGGCTGGTCCTGGGAGGATAGAACATTCACATGGTAGTACAGTATTGGACAGTTTCGTCCTGTTGCAACTATTTACAGAGGGTATAGGAAAAAAAACAAAATGTTCTTTGAACAGTCCATCTTTGTTTTACATCGACGCCATGAGTCGGTCGGGCGGTCTGGTCGTCCGTGTCGATCGCCTCGGCCCCGGCGGTGGTGGTGGTGCTTGTACCAGTGTTGTCGCCTCCAGGAGCCGTACGGTTTCAGCTGTCGGTGCAAAGGGGAGGGGGACTGATCCTCCTGGGAAGGGGGCGGTCGTGGGGTGCGGCGGTGGCAGGAAGGGGGGCGGTTGGGTTGATGGTGTCGGGGGGGTGTGCGTGGTGCCGGCGTACGCCAGATCCCGTAGGGAGACCGTGTCCTGTCGGCCGTCGGGGTACTCCACGTAGGCGTACTGGGGGTTTGCGTGGAGGAGGTGAACCCTTTCGACCAACGGGTCCGCCTTATGTGCCCGCACATGCTTTCAGAGCAGGATGGGTCCTGGGGCCGCCAGCCAGGTCGGCAGCGACGTTCCACAGGAGGACCTCCTAGGGAAGACAAGGAGACGCTCGTGAGGCGTTTGATTAGTGCTTGTACATAATAACGACCGGATGGAATGGAGAGCGTCCGGGAGGACCTCCTGCCACCGTGAAACTGGGAGATCCCTGGACCGTAGGGCCAGTAGGACGGCCTTCCAGACCATGTAGTTCTCCCTTTCTACTTGCCCGTTCCCCCGGGGGTTGTAGCTGGTCGTCCTGCTTGAGGCTATGCCCTTGCTGAGCAGGAACTGGCGCAGCTCGTCACTCATGAAAGAGGACCCCCTGTCGCTGTGGACGTATGCGGGGTAACCGAACAGTGTGAAGATGCTGTTCAGGGCTTTAATGACTGTGGCCGCAGTCATGTCGGAGCAGGGAATGGCAAAAGGGAAGTGGGAGTATTCGTCCACTACATTAAGAAAATATGCGTTGCGGTCGGTGGAGGGGAGGGGCCCTTTGAAATCGAGACTGAGGCGTTCAAAGGGGCGGGAAGCCTTAATCAGGTGCGCTCCATCTGGCCTGAAAAAATGCGGCTTGCATTCCGCGCAGATGTGGCAGTCCCTTGTGACTGTACGGACCTCTTCTAAAGAGTATGGGAGATTGCGGGACTTGATGAAGTGGTAAAACCGAGTGACCCCCGGGTGGCAGAGGTACTCGTGGAGGGTTTGGAGGCGGTCAATTTGTGCGTTGGCACATGTGCCGCGGGATAGGGCATCGGACGGCTCGTTCAGCTTTCCGGGCCGGTACAAGATCTCATAGTTGAAGGTGGAGAGCTCGATCCTCCACCTTAAGATCTTGTCGTTTTTAATTTTGCCCCGCTGTGCATTATCGAACATGAAAGCTACCCACCGTTGGTCAGTGAGGAGAGTGAATCTCCTGCCGGCCAGGTAATGCCTCCAATGTCGCACAGCTTCCACTATGGCTTGGGCTTCCTTTTCTACTGAGGAGTGGCGGATTTCTGAGGCGTGGAGGGTTCGGGAGAAAAAGGCCACGGGTCTGCCCGCTTGGTTAAGGGTGGCCGCTAGAGCTACGTCGGAGGCGTCGCTCTCGACCTGGAAGGGGAGGGACTCGTCGATGGCGCGCATCGTGGCCTTTGCGATGTCCGCTTTGATGCGGTTGAAGGCCTGGCAAGCCTCTGTCGACAGAGGGAAGGTCGTGGTCTGTATTAGGGGGCGGGCCTTGTCTGCGTACTGGGGGACCCACTGGGCGTAGTACGAAAAGAACCCCAGGCAGCGTTTCAGGGCTTTTGGGCAGTGCGGGAGGGGAAATTCCATGAGTGCGCGCATACGTTCGGGGTCGGGGCCTATTATCCCATTGCGTACTATGTAGCCCAGAATGGCTAGCCGGTCGGTGCTAAAAACGCACTTGCCCTCGTTGTACGTGAGGTTCAAGGCTTTGGCGGTCTGGAGGAATTTTTGGAGGTTGGCGTCGTGGTCCTGCTGATCGTGGCCGCAGATGGTTACATTGTCGAGATACGGGAACGTGGCCCGTAACCCATGTTGATCAACCATCCGGTCCATCTCCCGTTGGAAGACCAAGACCTTGTTTGTGACGCCAAAAGGGACCCATAGGAAATGGTATAATCGCCCGTCTGCCTCGAAGGCTGTGTACTTGCGGTCACTTGGGCGGATGGGGAGCTGATGGTAGGTGGACTTGAGGTCCACGGTGGAGAAGACTTCATACTGGGCAATCCGATTGACCATGTCGGATATGCGGGGGAGAGGGTACGCGTCTAGTTGTGTGTACCTGTTGATGGTCTGGCTATAGTCAATGACCATCATTTGTTTCTCCCCTGTCTTCACTACTACCACATGCGCTCTCCAGGGACTATTGCTGGCCTGGATTATGCCCTCCTTTAGTAGCCGCTGGACTTCGGACCAAATGAAGATCCGGTCCTGGGCGCTGTACCGTCTGCTCCTAGTGGCGACGGGTTTGCAATCTGGGGTGAGGTTCGCAAACAAGGACGGGGGTTGCACCTTGAGGGTAGCGAGGCCGCAGATAGTGAGTGGGGGTATGGGGCCGCCGAATTTAAACGTAAGGCTCTGTAGATTACATTGGAAATCTAATCCCAGCAAGGTGGGGGCACAGAGTTGGGGAAGGACGTTAAGTTTGTAGTTTTTGAACTCCCTCCCCTGCACTGTTAGGGTAACTATGCAGAATCCCTGGATCTGTACGGAGTGGGATCCTGCAGCTAGGCAAATCTTTTGTGCGCTGGGATAGGTGGTCAAGGAACAGCGTCTTACCGTGTCGGGGTGTATAAAGCTTTCCGTGCTCCCGGAGTCGACTAGGCATGGCGTCTCGTGGCCGTTAATTAGGACCGTTGTAGTCGTCGTCTGGAGTGTCCGGGGCCGAGCCTGATCGAGCGTAACCGAAGCGAGCCGTGGTTGTAGTAGTGGGGTGGGGTCTGTTGTTGCCGTCCAAGATGGCGTCGGGGATGGACAAAATGGCCGCCCCATACATCGCACGTGGCTGGGGGGTCACAAGATGGCGGAGGGGGTGGACAAAATGGCCGCCCCCATGCGTCGTACAGGTCGGGGGCGGTCCAAGATGGTGGCGCCCCTCCTCCCCTCTTGGTGGTCGGGACCCAAAATGGCGGCATCTGCGGGTCGCACAACGGCGCCCCTCCTCCCCTCGTGGTGGTCGGGACCCAAAATGGCGGCATCTGCGGGTTGCACATGGTGTGCTGGGGGGTCTGGGGAGCGCTAGGACCGCGAGCGCTAGGACCGCGCGGAGCTCCCTCACCGCGAGCGCTAGGACCGCGAGCGCTAGGACCGCGCGGAGCTCCCTCACCGGGGACAGCGGTGGTCGGGGCCCAAGTCAGTGGCGCCGGCGGGTCAGGCGTGGGGCCGCGAGCGCAAGGAGCGCGAGGAGCTCCCTCACCGGGGACAGCGGTGGTCGGGGTCCAAGTAGGTGGCGCCGGCGGGTCAGGCGTGGGGCGCGGGACGGGGGTAGGGTGGCGTTAGGGACGCGAAAAACCCCCTCCTCTCCGTGGAGAGAGTTGGCCGGGACACAAAGCGGTAGCGCCGGCGGCGGGTCGTACATGGGCTGCGGGGAGGGGGGTTGGGGAGCGTAGGCGGCGTGCAGGGCTCCCAGTTCTCCCGGCGCGGTGGTCGGGACCCAGAGCGGCTGCGCCTGCGGGTCGCACATGGCGTGCTGGGGGGGTTGGGGCGCATAGACTGCTTGTAGGGCTCCCTGTGGCCCCGGGACGGCGGCGACCTCGCGGGATCGGCACACCACCGCATAATGGCCCTTTTTCCCGCAGCTTTTGCAGATGGCTGCGCGGGCCGGACAGCGCTGACGGGGGTGCTTCGCCTGGCCGCAGAAATAACAGCGGGCGCCCCCGGTGCGACTCGGCGTTTGGACTGCACAAGCCTGTGGGGTGTCCGGGGGGGGAGGGTAGGGGGTTTGCCGCGACGGGTACGTACGGGGCCCAATGGCCTGCCGCGCGGTCGGGGCCGTAGGCGCGGGTATTACACGCGGCCACGTCTAGGGAGGCTGCTAGGGCCCGTGCCTCTGAGAGTCCTAGCGACTCTTTTTCTAGAAGTCTTTGGCGGATTTGGGAGGATTGCATACCTGCCACAAAAGCGTCGCGCATTAACATGTCCGTGTGTTCGTTTGCGTTCACCGACGGGCAGCTGCAGGCTCGTCCCAAAATCAGCAGCGCGGCGTAGAACTCGTCCATCGATTCTCCGGGAGCTTGCCGTCTTGTCGCGAGCTGGTAGCGAGCGTAGATTTGGTTAACTGGGCGAACGTAGAGACTTCTGAGTGCTGCGAACGCCGTCTGGAAATCGTCGGTGTCTTCAATGAGGGTGAAAATCTCCGTGCTCACCCTCGAGTGCAGGACCTGCAGTTTTTGTTCGTCTGAGACTCGGCCGGTGGTCGTCCTGATGTAGGCCTCGAAGCAAGTCTGCCAGTGTTTGAAGGCTGCTGCCGCATTCACTGCATGGGGGCTGATCCTCAGGCATTCTGGAATGATCCTGAGCTCCATAGTCCTTTTTAGGCACGCTTAATAAATTGTAGCGCACAAAGACTCCATGAGACGAATATAGTGAAGTCGATGAGGCTTTATTAAGCGTGTCTGTTCCCCAGCAGCCCGATAGTAAACTGGCCTGCGGGGGAAGACACCGGCTTCTTATACTCCGCCTTCAGGGCGGAGCTAGAGGTCAACGGCCAACCAGGACCCGGGATCTGTCAGCCAATGACATTAGGGCTTCCAGCCCCACATGACCCCCAATACATACTACCACAAGGGGCATCTGGACAAATACATGAATAGGATGGGAATAGAGGGATACGGACCCAGGAAGTGTAGAAGAATTTAGTTCAGACGGGCAGCATGGTCGGCACGGGCTTGGAGGGCCGAAGGGCCTGTTCCTGTGCTGTGCTTTTCTGTGTTCTTTGTTCTTTTGTCAATCGAGAATCTATCTAACTCAGTGTGGTAGGCTATATTCGGGGTATCGCGGTACCTAGGTGGAATGTACCTTATACTGTAGTATGAGTGGTGGAACCTGCCTGCGGAGCATAAGAGTCTGTGTTTCACCCACAGCAGTCATTCTGTATTGGAGCTGCTGGGGTAACTACTTGTTCATTAAAGCCTTCAATTGGACTACAATCTCGCTTCAGTAGTGATTGATCGTGCATCATTCAGTCTTAAGAATATTGAATGACCCAGCCTCCACTGCTCACCGAGGAAGAGGTATTCAGACGAACAATGCACTGAGAGAAAATTTTGTTTTCCTTATCTTTGTCTTAAGTGGGATCCTTTGTAATTTTAAACTGTCATCAGCACACTTTTTTTTCTTTATCTTAATTTCTATTTCCTTTTTCATCCAGGGAGTTTGGGATTTGTTTGCCCTACCTTTCCCTTCTGAGGGGCTATACCTCGTCAGTGTCCAGACCAGTTTTGCTTTGAAGGTAGCCCATTGTTCAGTCACAGATCTTCCTGCTAACCTATTGTTCCAGTCTCACGGGCCCAGTTCCATTCTTGCCCCACTGAACTCGGTTCTCCCCCAGTTATTTATTTTTACTCTGGATTTCCTATTCTCCTTTTCTGTCATCATCCTAAACCTTATGATACTTAAGACCATAAGACATAGGAGCGGAGGTTAGGCCATTCGGCCCATCGAGTCCACTCCACCATTCAATCATGGCTGATTTCAACTCCATTTACCCGCTCTCTCTCCATAGCCCTTAATTCTGCGAGAAATCAAGAATTTATCAACTTCTGTCTTAAAAACACTCAACGTCCCGGCCTCCACCGCCCTCTGTGGCAATGAATTCCACAGACCCACCACTCTCTGGCTGAAGAAATTTCTCCTCATCTCTGTTCTAAAGTGACTCCCTTTTATTCTATGGCTGTGCCCCCGGGTCCTAGTCTCCCCTTCCTGCCCCTTAGCGCCATGCCGGTGCTCAGTAAGGCCTTTACCGACTGTGGCATCAAGAGCAATGTCTGCATACGGCCTTGGATCCACAACCCTCGTGTAACGCCTGGCCCTACTCTTTGGAAAGGTCAGCGGGCAAAGCTGCCTTTTGAAGTGGAACACAGCTCTTCAGCGGAAACTCTGCGCCTGCTGGAGTTGGCGCATCTGCTGCCGCCTGAATGAGACACTTCATGCGGTGATCAAGACGGGCACATGGCTGAAAATACCATCGTGGCTGATGGTCTGGGGCTTTGGCACAAACAATCAAGACAGCTCATTGTCAATGAGACACCATCACTGGTCCCCTTCCAGGGCAAAAGAGGTTGCAGAACTCCATGGTGTCGTGTGAGGAACAAAAGTGCAGACACTTTGAGGAAAGAACTGAACACGTCTCCCCGACATTATGTCGGGGGTGAATAACTAAACTTCAAATGAACCTAAGGCTCACAAAGGCAGCCAGTCACAGAGTGGGAGATTGGGTTAACCTCACAATAAGAGGGCACATAGAGGCATTTGCACGACACATTCAAATGATGAGGCCGTTGTCATGAGCTGCAAATTTATTTACAAAGATGCAGTGTTTATACAGTGAACACCTGTGTCCCTACAGTGAGGTCAACGTTTCTTAATCTTTCTAACTCTACTGTTCCATCGAGGGCACCCCCGACATAAAAGCAGAGGTGGAGGCGGCCTACTTACTACAGTGCCCTGTAAGCTGTGTTAACCTTGACGGGCATTCTCTGGAGGGCTGAGGCCTGCTGTGAGGCAGGTTCACTCTCATTGATCTGTGGAGCTGGAGATGATGGAGTCATAGGCAGGGGTGACTGGGATCGGCTGGATATCCAGAATCACCTAGGTGTATGGCCCCAGGGCATCCAGCTGAGGGTCCTCTTCCCTGTGCATGCTCCAGGGCCCTTGCTTGACCCCTTGAGGAGAAGGGGCACTGGGAGTGAGATCGAGGTGTCCCGCGCCTCCTCTTGCCAAGCCGTAGAATGATGCCACCTATGCCAACACCAATAGAATGCATGTCCAAACATAAATCCAGCTGAAGCAGCTCGACCAAAGTCTCCGAGGCGGTAACCACATTGCCCATGGAGAACCTGATGCTCGCATGTCAGAGCCATAAGATCAGACAAAACATGGACGGACTCCTCCAGTCTTTCACCAAGTCCGTTGACTGCCTCTCACAACTCTGTCTGATATTCGGTCTCATTTCCAATCACCTTTTCCAGAGGTCGGACACAGTGGGTGCCGTTCTCCAGCTGTCCTCCGAGTGCCAGAGGCCTGGCCTATCACTGCCTCCAATTATTACGGAGACATTTCAGTGACATGTTCTCCAGAATGTGATCCCAAGCCTAATCTAGACGCGTGATCCGCCCCTCCCACCCGAATGAGGTACCCTCTCCTTCCTTCCCACTGTTTGTCATCGAGGCCATGAAAGAATGGGCTGTCCAGTTCCACTCACCTGCCCACGCCAACCGTGTTATAGCATGGACAGTGTATTACTCTGGCCAATAGGCTTGCTAACAAGACTAATTGACCTTTAATTATTCACTTAAATATGGTGGGCAAGTTGCTAATTTCATTAGCCACCCGCCTAGCATTTTAAGGGGGTCAGCTCAACACGTGGGCAGGGAGTTGGTGGGCTAGCCGTACCCCTTGCCTCCCACCCCCACCCCCACCATGCGTGTTTTCAGCATAAAATGTCAGGTTGCTGCTTAACCCGTCCTTGGGGGGGGGGGGGCAATCCCAACCTCGGCACCAGTCCCCTAATGTTCGTGAGGGCAATATTGCAGGGTGATGCCTTTGTCGTGTGGCAAGGCCGCATTCAGGTGATCTCCCCGGTTTTGCTGTTTTTTTTCTTTGTTGTAGCCTGACCAGAGGCTAGTAAAGAGTCATAAAGAACAGATTAGTGAACCGACTGGGCCTTTAACATTTAAGATTTTTATTTCCAGATAATTATTTTGAGTGAGTACAAATTCGCTCATGGCCTTAGTGGGATTTGAATTCATATTCTCTGCATTATTAGTCCAGCAACATAACCATTACACAACCATAGCTTTCAGCCACTATCCTCTGCTCAGGGTGACTGTTGCCTGGCCATCTGATTTGTTATGGTGAGGTACGTTTACCATCTTACTGGAAGAACTCTCACCCAACTAGCTCAAGAATCATCCTGGGAACAGATAGCTTGTTGAGTTTCACTGCTTACAGGCCTTACCCAATCCCAGACATTTCATTTTCCCACTTACCATCACCTTTTTTTTGCCAAAGCAATCTTTATTCCGTCTCGATAATTTGCCATTAACCCAACAGTGTAAAACCAAGTTGCAGAACTTTAGCAAGGACTTCTGACAATCAGGAGTAAATTATAATCATCAGCGAATCCTTGTCTATTAATTTAGGCCAGTTTTCCAAGGAAATCCGGTGATCTGTGCTCCATGGCCCTCTGGCTCTTAAAACCCTGCTTTTGTGCCCCGGAGCCTCTCAAAGAATGAGAGCCAGAAAAAAAAAAGAAGCAATTTCATGCTGGCCAAAAGCCCCACTTGTAATTATAGAATATGCACTGGCTGCCCTATGCTCAACTTTCTAATGAGTCTGTAAACCACTGCACAATCTGTCCTCTCAGAGATCTCGCAGCACTATTCGAAGTGATCACGTGAATTCTACCACTGTTCTGCTCAGCATTTGCCCCACAATCAATATCATCAGAACAAATTATGGGAACATTGACACATTCCGGTGCACCAATTAGTTGCTGTGTTTCCAACATTGCAAATCAGTCGCTTTACTTCATTGGCTGCAGATCCTAAGAGATCCTGAGGTTGTAAAAAGCACGATCTAACTACTCGTTTTTATCTCATCCATTCTACTCTGCAGTTTCAGCTACCTTTCATTCTCTGATTCACTGAAGAGTATCAATCTGTCACATACATTCTATGAGTGTTAAGCATTAAGCTGGTAAATTCAATCAGGTGGGCAGAGAAACCATTAGTGTGAGAAATGGAAATGTCACACTAGGATTAGCAGAGGTGCTGTTATGTATGTGGGAATACGTTCTTACTGGTTCTGCATCACGTGATGTGTAGTGACGTCAGCGGGCTTTGAGCAGATCACCATCTTGATTGTATTGGTTAACAAACCTGTCATCGTGTTTTACAAGAATCCAGAGTGTGGGCACCTTCATATCCTTTCTCTTTGCGGCAACAAAAAAAACATGACGGGGTGAAAACGGGCGACGAGGATTTGGGTCAGAGAAACTGGCGACACGAAAGTTTAACAAAAGTGTTAGACAGCATCCGTGAATAGTAAGACTGACAGTCGGGAAGACTTAAGTGACAGTAAGTGGGGTCTAGGCTGCAGGGGCGAGCCCATGGCAAAGTTACCGTGAGGAATGCAGATTTCGAAGTCTGCCAACTCTGCACGGGCCACTACTCAGTAGAAAAATCTAAATACTCAGGCAAAATGGGAACTATTTCCCAGCTGCTTGTTCAAGGACCTGTTTCCGCCACACTTTCCAAGACTGTCGGAAGGGAGGAAGTGTAGATCCTGGGAGCCGGGAGCCGGAAATGGTGGGCAAAACGGACGCCATGGGCATGTTGGATGAGGATTATGAAACATGGAATTCAGATGAAGAAAGATTCCAAATATTTTTAATAGTTAATCAGGCAACAAAGGACCTAAAGATCACAACATTTCCCACCTCAGTTGGCCGTAAAACATTTACAGAATCTTGTTCCCCCAGCCAAATCAGCCAAATAATTCAGTGCATTAATGAAAATTTCAGAGAGATATTTTTCTCCTGAACCGTTATTTTTTTTTAAATATATTTATTAATGTTTTTTAACATAATTTTTCTCCTTTACAAACAATAATACTCCTGCCTACTCTCTTAAAAAAGGCCTTAGTGATCACGATGGGAAGGCACTGAAACACAAACAGAAACCTCGGAAGGACCACCATTTTGACCGACTGCACTCTACCCGCCAGCGAGAGCGGTAACATGTCCCATCTTTTGAAATCCTCCTCCATTTGCTCCACCAACCTCGTCAGATTCAGTTTATGTAGGGTCCCCCAACTCCTGGCTATCTGGATCCCCAGATACCGAAAGCTCCCCTCCGCCCTCCTCAGCGGTAGGTCCCCTATCCCTCTTTCTTGGTCCCCCGCCTGTAATACAAAGAGCTCACTCTGCCCTACATTGAGCTTATAGCCCGAAAACTCCCCAAACTCCCTTAGAGTCTGCATGACCTCCACCATTCCCTCCATTGGATCCGCCACGTACAGCAACAGGTCATCCGCATACAGCGACACCCGATGCTCTTCTCCCCCTCGGACCACCCCCCTCCATTTATTAGACTCCCTCAATGACATGGCCAATGGTTCGATCGCCAATGCGAACAACAGGGGGGACAGGGGGCACCCCTGCCTCGTCCCTCGGTACAGTCGAAAGTACTCCGACCTCCGCCGGTTTGTCACCACACTCGCCACCGGGGCTCTGTAAAGGAGCTTAACCCAATTGACAAACCCTACCCCGATCCCAAACCTACGCAGCATCTCCCAGAGGTACTCCCACTCTACTTTGTCAAAGGCCTTCTCCGCGTCCATAGCCGCCACTATCTCCGCCTCTCCCTCCTCCGATGGCACCATTATCACGTTTAAGAGCCGCCGCACATTGGTGTTTAGTTGCCTGCCCTTTACAAATCCCGTCTGATCCTCGTGGATTACCCCCAGGACACAGTCCTCGATCCTCGTGGCCAGCACTTTTGCCAGCAACTTTGCATCCACATTGAGGAGCGAGATCGGCCTGTACGATCCACATTGCAGTGGGTCCTTGTCCGCTTTAGGATCAAAGAAATTGTCGCTTCCGACATTGTCGGGGGCAGGGTCCCCTCCTCTCTTGCCTCATTAAAGGTCCTCACCAGTAGCGGGGCCAACAGGTCTGCGTACTTCCTGTAGAACTCCACCGGGAATCCGTCCGGTCCCGGGGCCTTCCCCGCCTGCATGCTCCCCAAACCCTTGCTCAGCTCCTCCAACCCAATTGGTGCCCCCAAACCAGCCACCTCTTGCTCCTCCACCCTCGGGAATCTCAGCTGATCTAGGAATCGTCTCATCCCCTCTTCCCCCGCTGGGGGCTGGGATCTGTACAGCTCTTCATAAAAGGCCTTGAATACCTCGTTTATTTTCGTCGCACTCCGAACCGTGGCTCCCCTTCCATCTTTGACTCCCCCTATTTCCCTCGTTGCCATCCTCTTACGGAGCTGGTGTGCCAGCATCCGACTCGCCTTTTCCCCATACTCGTAGGTCGCGCCCTGCGCTTTCCTCCACTGTGCCTCCGCCTTCCCTGTGGTCAACAGGTCAAACTCCGTCTGGAGCCGTCGTCTTTCCCCAAGTAATCTTTCCTCTGGGGCCTCTGCGTATCTCCTGTCCACTCTCAAAATCTCCCCCACTAACCTCTCCCTTTCCATACCCTCTGTCTTCTCCCTATGAGCCCTAATGGAAATTAGCTCTCCCCCGATCACCGCCTTCAACGCCTCCCATACCACCCCCACCCGCACCTCCCCATTGTCGTTGGCCTCCAAGTACCTTTCGATACAGCCCCTCACCTTCCCACACACCACCTCGTCCGCCAGCAGTCCCACATCCAGCCGCCACAATGGGCGTTGGTCCCTCTCCTCTCCCAGCTCCAGTTCCACCCAGTGCGGGGCATGGTCCGAAACGGCTATAGCCGAATACTCCATCCCCTCCACCTCGGAATGAGCGCCCTACCCAGAACAAAGAAATCTATCCGGGAGTAGGCTTTGTGTACATGGGAGAAGAAAGAAAATTCCCTGGCCTGCGGCCTTGCAAACCGCCATGGATCCACTCCCCCCATCTGATCCATAAACCCCCTAAGTACCTTGGCCGCCGCCGGCCTCTTTCCAGTCCTTGATTTGGAGCGGTCCAGTGCTGGATCCAACACTGTATTGATGTCCCCTCCCATTATCAGGCCTCCTATCTCCAGGTCCGGAATGCGCCCCAACATGCGCTTCATGAATCCTGCATCATCCCAGTTCGGGGCGTATACGTTTACCAACACCACCCACGTCCCTTGCAACCTACCGCTCACCATTACATATCGCCCTCCATTGTCCGCTACAATAGTCTTGGCCTCAAATGACACCCGCTTGCCCACCAATATTGCCACCCCTCTATTCTTCGCGTCCAGTCCCGAGTGGAATACCTGTCCTACCCATCCCTTTCTTAGCCTGGCCTGGTCCGCCACCTTCAGGTGTGTCTCTTGGAGCATGGCCACGTCTGCCTTTAGTCCCTTTAAGTGCGTGAACACTCGAGCCCTCTTCACCGGCCCATTCAGGCCCCTCACATTCCACGTTATCAGCAGGATTGGAGGGGCTCTCACCACCCCCCCACGCCCCGCCGACTAGCCATCTCCTTTTCTGGGCCAGTCCCGTGTCCACGCCTCCCTCACCCTCCAGTCCCCCAAAGGGGGGACCTCCGTCCCGACCACCTCTTCTGTGACCCATTCCCTTTCGGCCAGTGCAGCAGCAACCCTTTTCCCCCCCCTTCCCCCCCTCCCCCCCACCCCCGCTGGACCCCTGTCTAGCTTTTTTGCTCTCCCCATGTCACTTCGTAAGTCAGCTGACGCCTGCTGACCCCGGCTCCCCCCGCCGTCCCATTGACCTCCCCGCGTGGGAGTCTCCCAATCCATATGCATTCCTTCGTTCCCCTTCCCGCCTTTCTTCCCGCGCGTGGGAAAACACCTTGCGCTTTCCAAAGCCTGCCCCGCCCCCTCTGGCGCAGCTCCTGTCGCGGCCTTGTCTCTCTCCCCCAGCCCATGTAACATTTCCTGCGTGTGATTGACCCCCTATATACAATAACCATCACACATCAAACCCCAAAACATCCCCCCCTCCCTCACAAACCCTCAGTTAGAGTCCAACTTTTCGGCTTGTACAAAGGTCCACGCCTCCTCAGGCGTCTTCTGAACCGTTATTGATTGCAGAAAGGTTCCGATTCCACCACCGTAGGGAGGACGAAGGTGAAAATATTTAACAGTTTGTTGCATCTTTCAGAAGATTAGTTTTAGAACATAGCACATAGAAAAATACAGCACAGAACAGGCCCTTCGGCCCACGATGTTGTGCCGAACCTTTGTCCTAGATTAATCATAGATTATCATAGAATTTACAGTGCAGAAGGAGGCCTTTCGGCCCATTGAGTCTGCACCAGCTCTTGGAAAGAGCACCCTACCCAAGGTCAACACCTCCACCCAACACCAAGGGCAATTTGGACACTAAGGGCAATTTATCATGGCCAATCCACCTAACCTGCACATCTTTGGACTGTGGGAGGAAACCGGAGCACCCGGAGGAAACCCACGCAGACACGGGGAGGACGTGCAGACTCCACACAGACAGTGACCCAAGCCGGAATCGAACCTGGGACCCTGGAGTTGTGAAGCAATTGTGCTATCCACAATGCTACCGTGCTGCCCTTAAGAACAAATTAATCTACACTAAATCATTCTACCGTAATCCATGTACCTATCCAATAGCTGCTTGAAGGTCCCTAATGTTTCCGACTCAACATCTTCCACAGACAGTGCATTCCATGCCCCCACTACTCTCTGGGTAAAGAACCTACCTCTGACATCCCCCCTATATCTTCCACCATTCACCTTACATTTATGTCCCCTTGTAATGGTTTGCTCCACCCGGGGAAAAAGTCTCTGACTGTCTATCTATTCCCCTGATCATCTTATAAACCTCTATAAAGTCGCCCCTCATCCTTCTCCGTTCTAATGAGAAAAGGCCTAGCACCCTCAACCTTTCCTCGTAAGACCTACTCGCCATTCCAGGCAACATCCTGGTAAATCTCCTTTGCACCTTTTCCAAAGCTTCCACATCCTTCCTAAAATGAGGCGACCAGAACTGTACACAGTACTCCAAATATGGCCTTACCAAAGTTTTGTACAGCTGCATCATCACCTCACGGCTCTTAAATTCAATCCCTCTGTTAATGAACGCTGGCATACCATAGGCCTTCTTCACAGCTCTATCCACTTGAGTGGCAACTTTCAAAGATGTATGAACATTGACCCCAAGATCTCTCTGCTCCTCCACCTTGCCAAGAACTCTACCGTTAACCCTGTATTCCGCATTCATATTTGTCCTTCCAAAATGGACAACCTCACACTTTTCAGGGTTAAACTCCATCTGCCACTTCTCAGCCCAGCCCTGCATCCTATCTATGTCTCTTTGCAGCCGACAACAGTCCTCCTCACTATCCACAACTCCACCAATCTCCATATCGTCTGCAAATTTACTGACCCACCCTTCAACTCCCTCATCCAAGTCATTAATGAAAATTACAAACAGCAGAGGACCCAGAACTGATCCCTGCGGTACGCCACTGGTAACTGGGCTCCAGACTGAATATTTGCCATCTACCACCACTCTCTGACTTCTATCGGTTAGCCAGTTCGTTATCCAACTGGCCAAATTTCCCACTATTCCATGTCTCCTTACTTTCTACATAAGCCTACCATGGGGAACCTTATCAAATACCTTACGAAAATCCATGTACACTACATCCACTGCTTTACCTTCATCCACATTCTTGATCACCTCCTCAAAGAATTCAATAAGACTTGCAAGGCAAGACCTACCCCTCACAAATCCGTGCTGACTATCCCTAATCAAGCAGTGTCTTTCCAGATGCTCAGAAATCCTATCCTTCAGTACCCTTTCCATTACTTTGCCTACCACCGAAGTAAGACTAACTGGCCTGTAATTCCCAGGGTTATCCCTAGTCCCTTTTTTGAACAGGGGTACGACATTCGCCACTCTCCAATCCCCTGGTAAGTTTTGCACATTATCCCCGTGTCTGCGTGGGTTTCACCCCCACAACCCAAAGATGTGCAGGATAGGTGGATTGGCCACACTAAATTGCCCCTTAATTGGGTACTCTAAGTTTATTTTTAAAATTAAATTTAAAAAAAAGATTAGCTAGGTACTGTGAATTTGGTACAACGCTTGACGATACTCTTCGAGACAGGTTGATGTGTGGGTTATGCAGTGAAGCTACTCAGAGGAAGCTGATTATTGTAAGTGATTTAAGCTGCTAACGAGAGAAGCTTCACAGATAGAGGCTTGAGTAAAGAACCACAAAACGAATACCTCAAAGAACAGGGCTGCAAAAGTGCAACCATGTCACCATTGTACACAGGTTGGACACTCAGCGGGAGAATGCTGGAGTAAATCAAATACATGCAAGACCTATGGTACAAAGGGCCACATTGCCAAACGTAATGGGCTCACAAAACGTCACCGACACCAGGAAGGTGCAAGAGTGATGGAGTCATAGAATCATACAGCACAGAAAAGGCCCTTCGGCCCATCACGTTTGCGCCAGTCAAAAGGAACCACCTAACCATCCCATTTTCCAGCACTTGGCCCATAGCCTTGTATGCCCTGGGATCGCAAGTGCACATCTATATACTTCTTAAATGTTATGAGGGTCTCTGCCTCCACCACCCTTTCAGGCAGAGAATTCTAAACTCCCACCACACTCTGGGTGAAAAGGCTTTTCCTCTCATCCCCTCGAAACCTCCCGCCCCTTACCTTAAATCTATGCCCCCTGGTCACTGATCCCTCCACCAAGGGGAAAAGTTTGTTCCAGTCTACTCTATCGATGCCCCTCTTAATTTTATACATCTCAATCATGTCCCCCCTCAGTTCTGTTCCAAGGAAAACAACCCCAGTTTATCCAATCTCTCTTCATAACTAACAGTCTCCAGCCCAGGCAACATGCTGGTAAATCTCCTCTGCACCCTTTCCAGTGCTATCACATCCCTCCTATAATGTGGATTCCAGAACTGCACACAATACTCTAGCTGTGGCCCAACCAATGTTTATACAGTTCCAACATACCCTCCCTACTCTTAAACTCTATACCTCAGATAATAAAGGCAAGTTTACCATATGCCTTCTTGACCACTGTATCCACCTTATCTGCTACCTTAAGAGACCAGTGTACATGCACACCAAGGTCCCTTTGATCGTCGGTGCATCCCAGGGTCCTGTTATTTATTATGCATCAACTTGCTTTGTTTGTCTTGTTTATCTGAACAACACTAGTTAACAATCTAATCGCGTCTACAAATTAGTGGGTAAAGTTCAAGATCACTCAAAAAACAGTGAACGTGAGATATAGACAGAACTAAAGCTGGGTGTTTTGCCAATGCAGGGCGATCAACAACGTTCTTTAATACATTCAAAACTCAAAAGTCATAAAATTAAAATGGAAATTGATACGGGCACAGCAGTATTGCTAATACCTGAGATAATTTATCATCAAAAGCTGAGGCATCTGCCATTAAAACTATCAAATGATTGAGGGCAGCATGGTAGCCTTGTGGATAGCACAATTGCTTCACAGCTCCAGGGTCCCAGGTTCGATTTCCGGCTTGGGTCACTGCCTGTGCGGAGTCTGCACATCCTCCCCGTGTGTGCGTGGGTTTCCTCCGGGTGCTCCTGTTTCCTCCCACAGTCCAAAGCTGTGCAGGTTAGGTGGATTGGCCATGATAAATTGCCCTTGGTGTTCAAAATTGCCCTTAGTGTTGGGTGGGGTTACTGGGTTATGGGGATCGGGTGGAGGTGTTGACCTTGGGTAGGGTGCTCTTTCCAAGAGCCGGTGCAAACTCGATGGGCCGAATGGCCTCCTTCTGCACTGTAAATTCTATGAAATGTGATCGTAAGGATGTACACCGAAGAGGTTGTACCATTAAAAGGATGCATTATGGTAATAGTAGAAGCAAATGGACAGACAGTGAAGTTGCCTCTTCATGGCAGTCATTTTTCTGTTCTATTTGGCAGAGCATGGTTGGCTAAGATTAGGCTTAACTGGGAAGCAGTCAATCCATCAGTGGATTCAAAGAGCAACTTTTTTTTTATTCGTTCATGGGATGTGGGTGTCGCTGGCTGGACCAGCATTTATTGCCCATCCCCGAGGGCATTTAACAGCCAAGCACATTGATGTGGGTCTGGAATCACAGGTAGTCCAGGCCAGGTAAGGCTGACAGATTTTCTTCCCTACAGGACATTAGTGAAGCAGCTGGGTTTTCTGATGACAATCGACAATGGTTTCATGGTCGTCATTCGACTTTTAATTAGACATTTTTATTGAATTCAAATTCCACCAACTGCCTTGAAGAGAATCCTCCTAGGTTTCTGGATTACTAGTCCAGTGACAATGCCACTAGGCCACTGCCTTCTCTTGCAACAACGTCTGAAGAAGTACAAGGTGTTTGAAGATTCACTAGGTTCTATGACTGGAGTTGAAGTACAGCTAAAAATCAAGCCAGACAGCACACCCAAATCTCTCAAAGTTAGAACTGTACCATACGTCCTGAAGCCTAAAATTCAAGAAGAACTAGTTGGATTAGTAAGTACAGGAGTCATTGAGTCTGTTGCTAAGACTGATTGGAAGACACCAATTGTTCCTGTCTTAAAGTGGGATGGTTCAGTGAGATTTGTGGAGATTTTAAAACTTCTATTAACCCAGTTTTGTGCGCAAGTCATTATCCACTGCCGTTGAATGAAGACTTGTTTGCTGGATTTTCTGTGGATAGAAATTCAGTAAAATTGATCTTTACAAGCATATCTGTAGATGGATGTGGCTGCTGAATTACAGACACTGCTCACCATAGTGATGCAAGAAGATCTGTTTCATTGCTGAAAACTTCTTTTTTGAATAACATCTGCACCTGCTCTTTTTCAAAGATCCATGGATCAATTTCCAAGTCAATTGAATGGAGTGCAATGTTATTCAGATGACATACTCATCACCACTTCAAGTGAACAGGAGCCCTTGGACAAATTTGGAAGCTACCCTGAAGCGGTTACAGAGCCACAACCTGAGAGTTAAGAAGGAAAAGTGTGACTTTTTCAGATGGGGCAGAGTAGAGGAAGCGTTACTCCTCAAGTGGCCCGAACTATACTTGAGCTGGAAAATGGAATCCAAAGATATGAGATATTTTACCTCAGTAAATCAAAACATCTCACTGTGGCAACGGTCATGTGATGTGAACGCGGGAGCGGCGGCGTTCTCCTGAGCTCTGGCTCTACTCGTCTGTTAATCCTTTATTTTATCCAAATGCTCATTCCACAAATATCTTTTTGTGGGATATATGTCTTGCACTATGTCCCTGGATGATTCCGGGCGGAATTTGGTGAGGAGCTGAGTTAAATCAAGCAGAATCCTCGTTTGATTGAGGCGGTCGGAGGTGGCCGGGTGGCTGGGTGAGCTCCAGCTCGCAGTGGCGGTTTTGTTGGTGAGCAGGCCCATGCCCGTGCGGTACTGTTTGCACCAGGACGATGGCTGTCATTGTGAATGATGTTTTGGATGATGATCCCGGCTTCACAGTGCTGGTCGTCAGTGCTTGCTTAGATAAACTGTGAAGCATCCTTGGGATGTGCAGAAGAGAATCCTGGTATTTGATTGGGCAATTTCCATAGTCAGGCCCGCCTTCGGTTCATAGAAATCCTGCTGCCTGGCGAGTCGACTTTCCTGACCGACTCGGGAAGTAGGATCCGGGCAAGGAGTGTTTGTGAGCCGGGTCTCTTGCGAGATGAGGGAGGCGAGTTCCAGATTGAGTTTGAAAATTGGTTGCCGCGCTTTAATGGTCTTGACCTGGCGCATCAGGGTTTGACGGAGAACATTGTATCCGGACTTCGGGGCCTGGGGTCAGTTGGGGCCCCCAACCACTGGTCTTATATTATCCTGTTCTTGATGCTCGTCATGAGGGGTTGGAGGTGACTGGTCTTGTTGAGTCACATCCTGGGTCCTACCCGTGTGGAGTTTGCACATTCTCCCCGTGTCTGCGTGGGTCTCACCCCCACTACCCAAAGATGTACAGGGTAGGTGGATTGGCCGTGCTAAATTGCCCCTTAATAGGAAAAAAAAGAATTGGGTACTTAAAAAAAAAATGTTAAAAGATGATAAGACCTAATTAATTCAGGATAACTAACGGTGCAGTTCATCACCCCCGAAATATTTACTTCCCTGCAAGCAGATATGACAATATTACAGCAAAATGACAACATGAGCAGGCAACAACATGATTATCAAGGAGTAAAGTCCAGGATAGCAACTGAGCAACAAGGTAGTCATCAGGATAAAGACCAGTCTAAGCTGCACAGTAAACATCTAGGATAAAGCAGGATTAAAAAGATGAGCATTCTTCAGGATCTTCCAAGGATTCCAATGATCAAACACGAGCCTCATTACTTCTAAACTTTTGACTCAACCGAGCCCAGGCGGCCAACAACCTCGGCTCCCACGGGGGACAGAGTGGGGGAGGGGGAGGGGGGGGGAGCAGCTGGCGCAGGTGGGCCCCAACCCATTTTGACAGCAACAGAGCCGCACAGAACCACAGGTTGGAAGGCCAACCCAATCCCAGGCCTCAGAGACAGGATTAAATGTTCTCCATCGAATCTGAGCTGCCCGCCTCCAGATCGATATTCCCAAAACATGGCGGTTAGTTCTCAAACTGGGCTGGCAACTTCTCCACCACCTCACCAGGGACACCATGCTCAGCAGGGCTCCTCGCCGGTTCCTCTTCATCCACACCCGAATCCCTCTGGATGGACAACAGGCCATGCTACAGGAGGTGGGCTTCCTCCAAAGACAAAGCTCTCTCTGCTACAAGAATCTTCTCATGCGCCAACCTCACCTCCACAAAGACATCTCGCAACTCTTGAAATTGAGCTTTGATGTCCTTTTCCGCAGAGCCAAGGCATTCTGACAGATTAATTTCATTGCCAGCTGCCATCATCTGCTGGTGAACACCGTACTGTTTGGGCAGGAACCCCCTCAAAGCAGCTGTACCAGCAGAGACAGAGCTCCACCCCAACTCCCTCCAGCCGCTACGAATCAACGAGGATTAAAACCGTACTTTTTTAAAAAAAATAATTATAATTAAAGGTTTTCATAAAATATCAATAACAAAATGAAAAAGGAACCCAACAGGGTTAAGTACAAAACACAGTCCAGAAAAACAACCCTCCATACACCCCTCCCCCTGTACATAAATGATCAATTAACATTAACACCCCGACTTAATACAACAAGTATATACACCCCCTCAGACCCTCCAGTGTAAATAACAAAAACAAAAAATAATAAAGTGACCCCCCCCCCCCACCCCCCGAGTTGCTGCTGCCATTGACCAATGTCTACCGCTCTGCCAGGAAGTCTAAGAACGGTTGCCACCGCCTAAAGAACCCTTGTACCGACCCTCTCAAGGCGAATTTCACCCTCTCCAACTTAATAAACTACGCCATATCGTTGATCCAGGATTCCACGCTTAGGGGCCTTGCATCCTTCCACTGAAGAAGAATCCTTCACCGGGCTACCAGGGACGCAAAGGCCAGAATACCGGCCTCTTTCGCCTCCTGCACTCCCGGCTCCTCTGAAAACCCCAAATATTGCGAGCCCACAGCCCGGTTTGACCCAGGACCCTACCACCCTCGACACCGTCCTCGCTACGCCCTTCCAAAATTCCTCCAGCGCTGGGCATGCCCAGAACATATGGGTGTGGTTTGCTGGGCTCCCTGAGCACCTAACACACCTGTCCTCACCCCCAAAAAACCGACTCATCCTTGTCCCGGTCATGTGTGCCCTGTGCAGCACCTTAAACTGTATGAGGCTGAGCCTCGCGCACAATGAGGAAGAGTTCACCCTCCCCAGGTCATCTGCCCACATCCCTTCCTCAAATTCCTCTCCCAACTCCTCCTCCCACTTACCTTTTACCTCCACCACCAAGGCCTCCTCCTCCTGCATCACCTGGTAAGTTTCCGAGATTTTCCCCACTTCCACCCCCCCCCCCCCCCACCCCCCCCCCCCCCCCACCCCCCCGAGAGCACCCTGTCCTGCACTGTGTGTGGCTGTAGCCGCGGGAATTCCGCCACCTGCCGTCTGGCAAACGCCCTTAACTGTAAGTACCTGAAGGTGTTCCCCGGGGGAAGCCCGTACTTCTCCTCCAGCTCACCCAGGCTCGCGAACTTCCCGTCCACAAACAGGTCCCCCAACCTTCGTATCCCTGCCCTGTGCCACCCCACAAACCCTCCCCCTGTTCTTCCTGGGGTGAACCGGTGGTTCCCCCGTAATGGGGTCCCCGCCGAGGCCCCCACTTCCCCCCTGTGCCACCTCCACTGCCCCCAAATCTTGAGGGCAGCCACCACCACCGGGATCGTGGTATACCTCCTTGGAGGGAGCGGCAGCGGCGCCGTTGCCAGCGCCCCCAGACTCGTATCCACACAAGACGCCGTCTCCAGCCTCTTCCATGCAGCCCCCTCCCCCTCCATCACCAACTTGCGCACCATCGTCGCATTGGCGGTCCAGTAGTATCCACAGAGGTTGGGCAGCGTCAGTTCCCCCCTATCTCTCCTCCGCTCCAGGAACACCCTTCTCACCCTCGACGTCCCTCGCGCCCACACAAACCCCATTATACTCCTGTTAACCCACCTGAAAAAAGCCTTCGGGATAAACACGGGGAGGCACTGGAACAGGAACAAAAACCTGGGAGCACCATCATTTTGATTGACTGCACCCTACCCGCCAAGGACAGCGGCAACGCGTCCCACCTCTTGAACTCCTCCTCCATTTGCTCCACCAGCCTTGTAAGATTAAGCCTATGCAGGGCCCCCCAGCTCCTGGCCACCTGGATCCCCAAATACCTGAAGCTCCTCTCCGCCCTTTTTAGTGGGAGCTCGCCAACCCCCCTCTCCTGGTCCCCTGGATGAACTACGAACAGCTCGCTCTTCCCCATGTTGAGCTTGTACCCTGAAAAGTTCCCGAATTCCCTAAGAATCCTCAGTACCTCCGGCATTCCTCCCACCGGGTCCGCCACATACACCAGCAGGTCGTCCGCATAAAGTGACACCCTATGCTCCTCCCCACCACGCACCAACCCCCTCCAGTTCCTTGACTCCCTCAGTGCCATAGCCAGGGGTTCAATCGCCAGTCCGAAGAGCAGGGGGGACAAGGGACACCCCTGTCTCGTTCCTCGGTGCAACCAAAAATACTCGGACCTCCCCCTATTTGTGGCCACATTCGCCATCGGGACCTCATATAACAGCCTAACCCACCTGACAAAACCCTCCCCAAACCCGAACCTCTTCAGCACCTCCCACAGGTACCCCCACTCTACCCTATCGATGGCTTTCTCAGTGTCCATCGCCACCACAATCTCCGCCTCCCCCTCCCTCGCCGGCATCATGATAACGTTCAAAAGCATCTGCACATTCGCGTTCAACTGCCTCCCTTTCACAAACCCCGTCTCGTCTTCGTGGATGATCTGCGGCACACAATCCTCAATCCTCGTGGCTAAGACCTTCGCCAGCACCTTGGCATCTACGTTTAGCAATGAAATCGGCCTGTAAGACCAACACTGCAGGGGATCCTTGTCCTGCTTCAGGATCAAGGAGATCAGTGCCCGGGACATCGTCGGGGGCAAAGCCCCCCCTCCCTTGCCTCATTGAAGTTCCTAACTAACAGCGGGCCCAACAGGTCCCTATATTTTTTATAGAATCCGACCGGGAAACCGTCCGGCCCCGGTGCCTTCCCCGCCTCCATGCTTCCTATCCCTTTGATCTGCTCCTCCAGCCCAATTGGGGCCCCCAATCCCGCCACCAGTCGCTCTTCCACCTTTGGAAACCTCAATTGGTCCAGGAAGCGGCCCATCCCTCCCTCCTCCCATGGGGGCTCGGATCGGTACAATTCCTCATAGAAGTCCCTGAAGACCCCATTGATGCCAGCTCCACCCCGCACCACACTCTCTCCCCTGTCCTTAACTCCCCTGATCTCCCTAGCTGCGTCCCGCTTCCGAAGCTGATTCGCCAGCATCCGGCTTGCCTTTTCCCCATACTCGTAAATCGCCCCCTGGGCCTTCCTCCACTGCACACCCGCCTTCCTGGTGGTCACCAGGTCGAATGCGGCCTGGAGGCTACGCCTCTTCCTCAACAATCCTTCCTCGGGCTCCGCCGCATACCTCCTGTCTACCCTCACCATCTCCCCACCAGCCTCTCCCTCTCCCCCCGCTCCGTCCGCTCCTTGTGGGCCCTAATGGTGATCAGCTCTCCCCTCACCACCGCCTTCAGTGCCTCCCATATCATTCCCACTTGGACCTCCCCATTGTCGTTGGTCTCCAGGTACTTCTCTATACATCCTCGGACCCGCTCGCTCACCTCCTCGTCCGCCAACAGCCCTACCTCCAAGCGCCACAGCGGGCGCTGGTCCCTCTCCTCCCCCATCTCCAAGTCCACCCAATGCGGGGCGTGGTCCGAAATGGCTATTGCCAAATACTCAGTATCCTCTACTCTCGCTCTCAGCGCCCTACTCAAAATTAAAAAGTCAATTCGGGAATAAGCCTTATGGACATGTGAAAAGAATGAAAATTCCCTAGCCCCCGGCCTTGCAAATCTCCAAGGGTCCACCCCTCCCATCTGGTCCATAAACCCCCTCAGCACTCTAGCCGTCGACAGCTTCCTACCCGTCCTAAACCTGGAGCGATCCAGTGCCGGATCCAGCACTGTGTTAAAGTCTCCCCCCCATTATCAGGCCCCCCACTTCCAAGTCTGGGATCCGACCCAACATACGCCGCATAAAACCCGCATCGTCCCAATTCGGGGCATACACATTGACCAGTACCACCCTATCTCCCTGCAACTTACCACTTACCATTATGTACCTGCCGCCATTATCTGCCACAATGTTCGACGCCACAAACGAAACCTTCTTTCCCACCAAGATCGCCACCCCTCGATTTTTGGCATCCATCCCCGAGTGAAACACCTGACCTACCCACCCTTTCCTTAGTCTTACCTTGTCTGCCACCTTCAGGTGTGTCTCCTGAAGCATAGCCACATCCGTCTTGAGCCCCTTCAGGTGCGCGAACATGCGGGCCCGTTTAACCAGCCCATTCAGTCCCCTTACATTCCAGGTTATCAGCCGGATCAGGGGGCTACCCGCCCCCCCTCCCCCGCCGACTAGCCATGACCCCTCCTCGGCCAGCCACGCGCCCGCACCCCACACCCGGCACGTTCTCCACAGCAGCATACCCCCGTCTCGACCCCCCCCACTCCAGCTCCAGCTCCTCCTTGACCATAGCAGCAGCAACTCGATTTCCACCCCCCCACCCAACCACCACCCCCCCCCCAGCTAGGACCGATCCTAGCTGATTTACTCCCCCCATTGCACTTCCGTAAGTCAGCTGACTCCTGCTGATCCCGGCCACTCCCGTCTCGCCTTCGACTCCTCCCATTGTGTGGCACACCTGTAGCCACTTAAAATGGCCAACTCCCGATTCAAAATGGCGAACGGCAAAGGCTGATGGGAAAGTCAGCCAACAGGACAAAAACGAGCAGCTGCAGGTTGGCTGTGTATTTACCTCTGGAAAGGCCAGACAAGATCGATACCAGCAACCATCAGCATAACAAATCACCAGCCATCTGCATACTAATGAGCAATCCCCGGGAACAATGAGCAACATTTAGACACATAAAGCAAAACCAGACTCTTCGGCGCCAGCAGAAGCCTACACAAAAGGAGGTGAACGAGCACCTCAAGACCGCCCATCGATCAGGGAACCGCTCCAGCATTGCAGAAAGTCGAACCAAGCGATTGGGACAAAGTCCAATCACTTAGGACCAGGTACAGGGTACGCCCCGAAAGGGGGGAAGCCCCTGGGGACTATAAGAATTGAGCCCCAAGTTCAAGGTGCTCTCTTCCAGCTCTTGTCACTCTTCAGCAGCCGATTGAACCTGTAAGTCTTACTTCAGCGCTCGCTACGAGATAGGCGCTCCTAGCTATCAATCTGTACCAACTTTGAATCCCACAGGCTCAGAACCCGAACGAAAGGCCATTTGTTTCCCTGACCTGGTGGGCCAGTTCCAAGTTAAGTATAGGCCTGTTAGTTGTAGAAGTAGCTTTGTCGTAGAATTTATGCATGAGTAGTGATTACTGTGTATAATAAATGTGCTTTGATTTAAATCTTACTAATCGGTGTATTGGATTATTGATCATTACTCGGACTTGAACCACATGGCGGTATCATAAAGATACCTGGCGACTCAAGAGCAAAGGTGATAAAACAGAGCAATTCAACAAAGGCAAAGTTAGCAACATTATTTGGCGACTCTGGTGGGACCCGATCTGGAAGTGGAAAACCACTCAGGGAGAACCCAGAATTTGAATTAGAGATCCAATTGGAAACAGAAAACCACAAGTGTTCAAGCAGTTTTGATCAATACTCATAATTCGGAAGTGTGTGTATGCATGCGTAACTAACAGGGCAATAAGGTAAAACTGATAGACTTTTTGTTGCGACAAAACTGTCGGAAGTTTGTATATCGGAAAGTAGCGAAAGCCGTACCCGTATTTACAGCACCGCCTTAATACCCCTGTCCCAGATTTGAAGAGCAGCATTCGGATTAATACCCCTGTCCCAAAATTTGAAGAGCAGCATTCGGATAGGAAAGATGGCAATGCAGGCAATGCAGCGCCTAATGAACCCAGAGGAATTTGCGGTCGCAGCGACCAGCAGCAGTAGAGTGGGACAATGTCCCATTTGGGAGGAAGAGATCAGGAAATATCTCAAAGAGAAAGGGTGGCCCCTTTGGAATGAATTCTGTGACAACGAGGAATCAGGTCCCGGGACTATAGGACATACTTGGTGGGAGACCCTGAGCGAGGTCCACAAAAAGAGCTGAGGGAAAGCTCGCAAGCCGATGGCAATCGTGTCCTGCTTGGCACAATTGCGAGGCACAGAGGAGGTCGTTAGGATGCTCCGGAAAGAAGTTGAGGGCATACAGCGAATGAGTAAGGTCGATGTAAGCAAGGTAGAAAAGGAGAATTTAAAATTGAGAAGGAAGTTGGCAGTAAAAGATGGAGAAGTGGATGATGCCAAAAGGGCTCACCAGTCTTGTCTGGCGCACTTAAGCAGCTTCCAGTCTCAATACGAAAAGGCCTATCAGGACACGCAACGTGCAGTCCTGGTACGAGAAGAAACGGAAAAGCAGGTAGAGGCATTACAGAAACAGTGTAGTGACCTCAAGGCAGCATTAAGAGCACTCCATGCTGCCACCACAGAACAAAGACAAAGCACGCTAGATCACGCAAAGTACCGGAAGCAGATTGCAGAGCTGCAATCGCTGCTTTCTGTTCAGAAAGGTTTCCAGAAAACTTTTGGAGAAAAATTAGATCAGGAAGATGGCCCTGATTGGGAAGAATTGAACGAAACAGCGCAGAGATATGTTCAGGGAACATGTGCGCTGGGAAAGCCACAAAAGAGAAATGCGCCCCAACCCGCCACGCAGCAGATAGTTCAAGGTCCAATGACCCTGGAACCACCCACCGCACAGCCACATCGGACGATGCGGAATTTCTATATTCCACCCCATTAACAGTGACCCAATTACGGGACGTGTGCGATAAGATCACACCGTTCCTCCCCACCTCAGACCCCCACCATTTCTTTGCCACAGTCAAGCATCAGGCGACCATGTACGGCCTGGATGAGCGAGAGCATGTAAAGCTCACCATTTTAAGTTTAGACCCTTCAGTAGCAGCAGCCCTTCCCGACCCACAGAATGTAGGAGGAGGCACCCTTGCAGAAATGCATACCGTGATCCTGGACGCGATTGGGTATAACCGGGGTAACCCCGTGGATGGCCTCAACAAATGTAGGCAAAAGAAATCCGAGCACCCAACAGAGTTTGCTGGACGCCTGTGGATCCACTTTGCAGCAGTCTTTGGAGACTTAGACCGCGCCCATTTGTCCCCCGACAACATGGCCAAATGGACCCGCACCCTTATCTCCCATGCCACAGAAACAGGACAGAAAGCCTGCGTGAGTTATGATCCCTCAGAGGAGGCCCATAATGAGAAGTGGGGAGTGAAAAGATTGTCCCGCCCTTGGGAGCAATCTATACAAAGTAAACCCGCAGTTAAGAATACTGAGGAAAAGCAGGCCGGAGCAGATATGCAGGCAGTAAAAACCCACAAAAACCCGCGTGGGTAAATGGAGGAAAGAACAGCCCCCCACCCAAGTCACAGGAGTGTTACAACTGTGGACAGTTGGGACACTTCGCAAGAGAGTGCAATGCCCCTAGAAACCCACAGAGAGCCCAGCAGACAGGCACTCTGAGTAAGAAAAGGACAGAGCCCATTCATAGCGTTAGCACCCGTTCAGATCAGACGGACTTGACCGGAATGGACTGATGGTGTACGGGCTCCCCCAGTTGGGTCTGCGACACCCTTTGGGATAGGTCCGGACGACCAGTAGTTGCAGCAAAAATTCGGGGACAGCCCATCGAGTTTCTCTGGAACACAGGAGGGTCCCGCACCACAATCAATTCCTCCACCATGTTTCAGAAAGACACGTGGCCCACTACAGCCACCATCACCCTCAGCGGCTTTACAGGCCACTCACAGCAGGGACACATCACAGCCCCTGTACCCATTCAAATCGGTAACATCACCACCAAGCACCCCGTAGTTTTAGTTGACCTGCCCCACACAGCAGAACACATTCTGGGAATCGACTTCATGAATTCCCATAATCTTTCATTTGATCCAGTCAACCAGTGTGTCTGGAAGATGGCAAAATCTGCAAGAGCCCCCGCAACGCTCAACATAGGAGAGTACGCGAACAAAATTAGCGCAGTAGGCGAATTTTGGTTCAACCCGACCACGCTTAGTACGGACAAGCAGGTTAGGGCAGTTCTGCAAAAGAACAGGGCAGCATTCGCGATCCACAAGCACGACTGTGGACAGATGACTGGCTCCGTACAAATAACAGGACCTGACCCTAGACCCCAAAAACAGTATGGATTTCCCCAAGAGGCAGAGGGAGAAATCTCCAAGGTAATAGAAAGCTTATTAGAGCAGGGCGTACTTAGATCAGTAGCCTCCACTAATAATGCCCCGATTTGGCCAGTGAGAAAGCCCGATGGATCATGGCGACTGACCATCGATTACCGGGAACTCAACAAAGTCACCCCCGCAGCAGCCCCCACAGTAGCAACAAGTCCCGAGACCATGCTCAAGCAGGGACTCAATTCCCGATATTTCACGGTTTTGGACGTCAGTAATGGATTCTGGTCCATTCCATTGGCAAAGGCGTGCCAGTACAAATTTGCCTTCACCTTTAAAAATCAGCAGTACATGTGGACATGCCTGCCACAAGGATTCCACAACTCCCCCTCCATTTTCCACCGACAGCTGGCAAATGGCTTAGCCAAATTCTCTTGCCCCGAATGTCTGGTACAGTATGTAGACGACCTACTACTGCAGACAGACACCAAGGAAGAGCACATTGAGCTTCTGTCCGAACTCCTGGAACTCTTACACTCAATCGGTTGTAAAGTCAACCCCAAAAAGGCCCAGATTTTGGAAGATAAAGTGATATATTTGGGAACAATTAGCACACATGGTTAACGCGAGATCGAGCATAAAAGGATTGACTCGATTGCTAAATTACCCCTTCCCCAGAACGTTTCAGCCCTCCGGTCGTTTTTAGGACTGGTTGGCGACTGCCGAAACCACATTGACGGTTTCGCCAGCAAGGTAGCACCCCTCTCAGACCTCCTAAAGAAAGGAGCCCCCTGGGAATGCCTTCTGCAGCATACGGATGCTGTGGACTCTTTGAAACAGGCACTCATAGCAGCCCCCGCACTACAAGTTCCAGACCTGCTTTCCCCTTACGCCATAGAGGTAGCGACCACAGATCGATCCCTTTCGGCCGTGCTCCTCCAGGAACGGCACGACCAGTTAAGGCCCGTAGCTTACGTCTCCTGACTTTTAGATGCTGTGGAGCAGGGATTTTCAGCCTGTGAGAGGCACCTGCTCGCAGTGCAGTATTTTTCATATATTACCGGACTGAACCCCATCACAATTCTCACCGAACACACCCCCACCCAACTTTTACTGGACGGACGACTCAAGGACGGTACAGTAAGCCAGATTAGAGCAGCGAGGTGGACCCTTCTCTTGCAGGGACGGGACATCACTGTGAAAAGGACAAAGACGCACACCTTTTTAGCTGACAACTTACAGTACCCCGGAACCCCCCATGAATGCGAAATTATCTCTCCACACCACGACACAGGCCCCTTTATTGCGAAAACACCCCCCAGACAGATAGGTAGTTCAACCCAGAGCCCCCAGCACACGGACACGTGTAAGCCCATAAAGATCTTTGTGGATGGATCTTCCACAGTCTTGGATGGGAAGCGCATAACAGGTTGCGGTACCTATGTCGAGGACGTGCAGGAGACTTGAGAAAATATCGTTAAAACTTCCAGGCCACTTAGGCGCGCAGGAGCAGAGCTCGCGGCCATCGCGTATATAGTTGAGCACCCAGATTTCATCGCCAGCCCAGCAGACATATACTCGGACAGCCTCTATGTCTGCAACAGCCTCACGGAAATTCTGCCCCTGTGGAAAGCAAGAGGATTTGTTTCCGCAGATGGAAAACCCCTCCCCTCAGCCCCATTGCTCCGTCACATTTTAGAGAGAGAACAGAACAGGACTTTTGGGATAATCAAAGTCCGCAGTCACCATCGTTCCTCTCCCCCTGGAAATGTGAAAGCCGACACACTGGCTAAAGCAGGTTCCAGGCATGGATATTTTTGGACACCCCCCGAAAGCGCACCAGTGAGTGCAGTTCAGGTCTCGCAGACTAGGATCGAGGATCTAGTGGAGGCCCAGAAGCAGGACAGCAATCTCAGGGAGATTGTAAAAGGAAAATATCCAGCTCCCTACGAGAGGTTCAAAAATGCACTGACCACACATGACGGTGTGGTGTTAAAAAACACCCTTTATGTGGTTCCTGAACAGGACAGGAATCAACTGATTTGTTTGTTCCATGACGGTCATGGACATCAGGGAATCGATCCCACTACAGCCCATCTCAAGCAGCTTTGTTGGTGGCCGAATTTAAAGGAAGATGTAAACCATTACATCGAGAATTGTCCTATCTGCGCCCAGAATAATCCGGACAGATATGCCAAAAAGGCTCAACTCAGCCGCACCCGACCCGTTAATGGCCCCTGGACTAACCTCCAGATTGATTTTGTAGGACCATTGCCCCCTTGCAGGAATGGCTATAAATATGTACTTGTGGTAATTGACACATTTACAAAATGGGTGGAAGCATTCCCAGCCCGCACGAACACTGCAAAAACCACAGCCAAGATTTTGACCCACCACATCTTTACAAGATGGGGACTCCCCCGCAGCATTGAATCAGACCAAGGTTCCCATTTTACGGGACGTGTCATGCAGAACGTCCTCACGATATTTGGCATCATCCAAAAATTCCACATAGCATACCACCCACAGTCGAGTGGTATCATGGAGCGCATGAATCGGACTCTAAAATCCACCCTCAGAAAAATGGTCCAGCAGAACAACACCACTTAGGACTCAGTTCTCCCTTTTGCGCTGATGTTTTTGCGTAACACAATTTCTACTTCCACAGGTTACACCCCACAAACCCTCATGACCGGTTTCCCCATGAAAGGCACAGAATTTTTATTAGGTTTGGACTTGACCAGCCCCGAAGTGACGGCCCTCACACACGAGAAAGCAGTAGAACAATTAGTGGAAAATGTTAAAATGGCTCAGCGAGCAGCCGCAGTGAAATTGGGCACACGAAAGAAACAGAGCAAGGCTTGTTTCGACAAGACAGTGCATGCGACTGAGTAGAGTATAGGACAGCAAGTTATGCTCTCTGTATATAACCCCAGCACATTCCTGTCACCAAAATACTCGGGTCCGTATTCCATTGCGGATAAAGTAAGCCCTTCCATGTATAAAATAAAGTACCCCAACAGTAAGAATGCGTGGTTCCATATAAACCAGTTGAAGGCATATGGAACACAGTCCAACCACGCACACCACGTCACGCTTGACGCAGCAGACCACGCCCCGCCCACCGCCAACGTAACCCTACCATCCCCCAACACGTCCAGCCCAGCCACGGACTCAACCTCGACTCCATCCCCTAAATATACACTCCGCCCCGGAACACCCGCAGACTGCAGCAGCAAAGACAGCGACTGTGACTCGGACAATAGCCACAGCACGCCTCCCTACTATCCCCATGCAACAGGACCCACACCCAGCGATTCCGACTACGATCCAAGTGATCCCTTCATGATCATTTTCCTGAACAAACCCCACCACCAACCACCGAACCACACTGACGACCCCGATTTTGTCCCCACACAAAGACACCAACTATTGGCACCGAGATAACTCGTTCCGACTCATCTGCAACGACGAGAGCGACCCCACCTCACACCATGCAGCCCTTTCAGCCCTGATACACTCAAGAGTTTGGCACCCAGGAGAAGATGACGACCTTGGGTCTGACTCCCAAACCGAGAACCCCTTTGCGACCCTGTTCGCAACTGAGAACTGAGGTGTCCAGATGATGTTTTAAAAGGAACCGCTTGGGAGAAGTGTTGTCCTTTCTGATGGAACCTGCAGAATGTTTTATGTTGTTTGTAAGTTTGTTAAATGTTGTATGTCCGACAGGAAAAAAAATGTTTTCACGGCCCCACGCCTTTTCGGCCGAAACTTCTGAGGACTTGTCTGCAGAGACTTGTTAAGGTACCAGACGCCCGTTCGTAACTGCCCTTCTGGTTCTAAGGAAAGAACCACTACGGCAGCCCCACCACGATGACTATATTTCTTGCTCGTTCTTGTCGGTTGCTCAGGCAGTGGAGAAACGGCTTGGAACCCGCCCTGCCTGGGAACCCCCCTCTGGTCAACTACACTCGGGTAGTGGAGACACGGCATTGGTAGCCATCCTACCCTGGGACCCCATCCAACACTTACCCATCAGGTAACCCTTAGGTTGCCAACCACATGCTATTTACATGCTGAAACATTTGGATGGTAAATTGCACAGTCTGCGAGACGGCTCGCACTGGTTCATTATTGGGAAGTGTGTCTTGTCCTAAAATTCGACTTTTGAAAAAAAAAATGAGGGGGTCACATATAGTGACCAATTATAAAGGGAGTAATTGGCACTACAGGACAGACAGACACACTATTGTACGAGATATTAAACAAAGATCGTTACAGACACTATGCTTGTTTCCACAGAACACCAGAAGCTCCAGGACCGGAGAAGAGAAGCAAGAAAAGGAAAGAGAAGAGCCATGAGGACTTCCTCCACATGGATCAGCATCATCTTTATGGACATTTGGTTGCGCGTGAACGCGAACCCCATGACTTCAAGCCCCCCAGCCGTTAATGTTTCACTTCCCCGCAGTACCCAGAGCCCAGTCACCAGCGACACCACATCATCTTGGTGTGCCAGGTTTATAACCTGGTATTCCCTGTCCTATGTAATAGAAACCTTACTGGTATTAGTGATACTCTGCTGCATAGTGCAGACTATGCGTCTACGGAAATAGAGAAGGAGGGCCTACTGAGCTCGAACCCCGATATATAGGATCAGATCCCCTATTTTCGGATACGATCAGACCCCCGACCCCCGCGATCTATAATAAAGAGCATTCACTTGCATTTATTGTAAATAAAGAAATGTAAAGAACTGTTCATGAGCAACTTGTACGATCCTGAGCTTGACTGCTAAGCCAGGAAAAATGTGTATAAACTGCTATGATTTTGTTTGTATGGTTGAGGAAGTTAGAATAATGAAATGTTTAAGTGAGTGTAGTGTATTAAGAATAGTTAGAGGTTTATTGTTTTGTTTTGCATGTCCCTATTTGACATAGCACCCTTAGAATTGTTAGTTAAAAATGTTTTGCATAGCTATGGTCAGTGCAGAGGCCATGAAGGCCAGTTCAGGGAATGGAAAGCAACATAGTTATGTGATCCTTCACGCTTCGCGTTAGGATCACAAGGAGGGTGTGTAGCCACTTAAAATGGCCAACTCCCAATTCAAAATGGTGAATGGCAAAGGCTGATGGGAAAGTCAACCAACAGGACAAAAATGAGCAGCTGCAGGTTGGCTGTGTATTTACCTCTGGAAAGGTCAGACAAGATCGATACCAGCAACCATCAGCATAACAAATCACCAGCCATCTGCATACTAATGAGCAATCCCCGGGAACAATAAGCAACATTTAGACACACAAAGCAAAACCAGACTCTTCGGCGCCAGCAGAAGCCTACACAAAAGGAGGTGAACGAGCACCTCAAGACCGCCCATCGATCAGGGAACCGCTCCAGCATTGCAGAAAATCGAACCAAACGATTGGGACAAAGTCCAATCACTTAGGACCAGGTACAGGATCTGCCCCGAAAGGTGGGAAGCCCCTGGGGACTATAAGAATTGAGCCCCAAGTTCAAGACGCTCTCTTCCAGCTCTCGTCACTCTTCAGCAGCCGATCGAACCTGTAAGTCTTACTTCAACACTCGCTGCGAGATAGGCGCTCCTAGCTATCAATCTGTACCAACTTCGAATCCCGCAGGCTCAGAACCCGAACGAAAGGCCATTTGTTTCCCTGACCTGGTGGGCCAGTTCCAAGTTAAGTATTGGCCTGTTAGTTGTAGAAGTAGCTTAGACGTAGAATTTATGCATGAGTAGTGATTACTGTGTATAATAAATGTGCTTTGATTTAAATCTTACTAATCGGTGTATTGGATTATTGATCATTACTCGGACTTGAACCACATGGCGGTATCATAAAGATACCTGGCGACTCAAGCGCAAAGGTGATAAAACAGAGCAATTAAACTAAGGCAAAGTTAGAAACATTATTTGGTGACTCTGGTGGGACCTGATCTAGAAGTGGAAAACCACTCAGGGAGAACCTAGAATTTGAATTAGAGATCCAATTGGAAACAGAAAACCACAAGTGTTCAAGCAGTTTTGATCAATACTCATAATTTGGAAGTGTGTTAATGCATGCGTAACTAACAGGGCAATAAGGTAAAACTGATAGGTTTTTTGTTGCGACAAAACTGTCGGAAGTTTGTATATCGGAAAGTAGCGAAAGCCGTACCCATATTTACAGCACCGCCTTAATAACCCTGTCCCAGATTTGAAGAGCAGCATTCGTATTAATACCCCTGTCCCAAATTTGTGCCGTTGGGGGCCCTGAAAAGAGCCCAAAAGTCCGTTTTTGCGGGAGCCGCCGAATGTGCGACTTAGCTCCGCATAGCCGCAACCGGAAGTGATTAAAACCTTACATTTCGATTCAGTAGGGCTGAAACACGATCAACAACTCTCAGTACACAACATAAACTGTGCAACCAAGAAAAAGACAAAAAGAAGTTGAGCACAAGAATAAAAACAAAGCGCTGGATTCTTCAGCCGCGCCCACTGCGAGATCACCACCTACAGGACGGGCACCATGTAAAGGCCCGTTGACTAGGTCTGGACTTTCCAGTCGCCGGGCAGGCCTGGCCGACGAATCCCGTCCAAGGACAAAGACGAGCAAAGTCAGAGCTTGCGAAAACGCAGCTGCTCCCTTCCCTTGCTCAAATCACGTGACGCCCCCCTCCTTTGAATTTTGAGAATCCATGTTTATCTCCTTTGAAGGCCCGGGCAGATCATGCACCCTAGAGAGGTCTGGGTTTCTTCTGAGTCTTCCTAGGGCTTGGCATTTTCTTAGCGCTATTAGAGTAGGGGGAAATGATTAGGGGCGTACACCGCGGTGGAGCTGGTTAATCCTTGTCCGATTGGTGAAAGGAGAGGCTGTAAGCTGTGCCTTTCTGTTGTTGGAGCCCTTCTTCAGTCTGGGTTTGATGGGGAAGTTAGGCGCTCTCCTCCAAGTGGTCTTATATAATGCTTTCCAGTGTCTCCTCCTCGTTGTGGGTGGGTCTTCCACGGGGAGGCTGTGTCTTTGTCTCCGTGGTGCTGTCTTGTCCCCTAGTATCCTCTTTGCAATGGTACACAGTGCTGGTCCATGGCTAAGGTTCCTGGGCTAGCTCGGGCATTCCTCCCTTCAGGGGGCTTCTTCTTCTCTGCACCTGGATGAACAGCATGCTGTCATAAACCCTGGCTTGATTTAATGGGTTACGGAGGTTATTATGTGGTGTCTTGATGATTCTTCTTCTCTTTGGTGGAGGGGTCTCCCCAGTTGAAGCTGGTGTGACTTTCCTAGTCTTAGTGAGGTTGGTGCACTGCCTTGGGTTTGCTCGGTGAGGTGCAGGGCTGGCTGGGCGGTAGGCCTTGATGTGCACTGGATGTCCTGACTCCTGTGTGTCAGTGGCTGGACTAGGCCAGGTCCGGTGCTGTGGTTAGTATTGTTATGGGAGAGGTGTTTTCAGAACCCCAAAATGTATCATGGAGTTCACCCAACTCTCCCCTTTAATGGATTGTTGCTTTTGAAGCACACGGCTTGTTGTGTGGTGTGGTATTACAATTATGGACACGTGCTTTTTAAAACAAAACAATGTTTATTCTATGAACTCAATTTAACCTTTAAAAACAAACATTGAATATCTTAACACCCATTACTTCAAAGATAACCCCAAAAGACTACAACGCTAAATAATCCTTCAAAATGTTCCTTTAAACATCCAAAAGACATCACCTTCAAAAACAGTAACACCAGGTTACAGTTAATATATATTTTCTGTTGGATGGCCGAGATATTTATCAGCCTGCAGTCCCAGAACGTTTTCATGCAGCGCAAAGCCAACACAGGCACTTCTCAAGCTGCTGTCTCAAACTGGCTTTCTCCTTTCAAGTAGCTCACAGCAAAACAGCCAGGCACTTTTCAGCTGCTGTCTCTCAAAACTGAAACTAAGCCCAGCTCCACCCACACTCTGACATCACTGCATTTCTTAAAGGTACATTGCTTAAACATCCATTTCTTAAAGGTACTCTCACATGACAGTATCCTATTGTCCCTTAATGCTTGGGACGTCCCTTCTCAAAGATACTTATACGGAACGTCCTGAGAAGCTGTTTTTTCTTTTGATGCATTTGAATATCCTTGGTTGTTGGATTCCTTTGTGCACGAGAGCCTGGGGTTGAGACGAGCCCTGTGCTATAGTTGATATCTCATTGATACATTTGTGGTTAAGACATTCCCTTGTCTGAATGAGTAGTGTTTTCTCTTCTTCGTCAATAAGGGGGTGGCATGCGCTGGAGGAATGTGGATCCTTGACTGGGTCCTGGTCCTCTGTTATCCTGTGACCTTCTGCTCCTAGTGGTTCTACCTCTTTCTTTCCCATGTTTCGATTAGTTTGTTGGGAGTCGCTGACAGCACTGACCAGAATCTGAATCTATAACTGCTGGTCTTCTCTGCATAAATATGTGAAATGTTGATCGTTCCATTCTGTGCCTGAGGTCGGGGGTTATGTTGCATTGTGTGGTATTTGTATAACATCCTTTTAGAACTGGATTCTCACGTATTTATTTTGTGTTTTTCCTTTTTTGTTCTGGGGAGGGGGTAGAAAGAATCCGTGATTGGTTCCTGCAGGGGTACAGGCGGGTCTGTTATCCGGGGGGTGGCGGTGGAGGTGTGTGTCATTGATGCCCCTGGTGCTGCTGAATCTGAGGGATGTGTGTGCTGATGTGCCCCCGAGAATGGCGTGAAAAGTTTATTCTGAATTCTCATCGATGCGAGGAAGCGCAGCGTGGGAAGGTGTGCATCATTTTACCTTGTTTTCATGACCTTATCATTTGCTCCCTTGTTCTCTGGTGGGGCAGTTAGAGGCACCAAATTGAGTCTAATGATCGTACTGATATTGCTCTCCTCCTGTTCCCCTCTGTAGCCATGTGTGGTGAGACTTTCTTTTACTTGCTGAACTGTACCACTCCTGTGGTTTAGTTGTGTTGTCAAAATGTAAAACTTCAATAAACCAGCTTTAAAAAAAAAAAATCTCACTACCAGTAAGTTATATTTTAAAACACACTGGAGTGGTTCCATTTTTTCCCCCCTGAACATTATACTTGTTGAAGCCACCGTGATGTGTGCTGGCACTGCGGTGAAATAATGCCACATGTGTAAATACGTGAGCAAACTTTTCTCGCGATGCAACGAGTTCAACATTAATGGAGGTAGGCGAAGGAGCTAATGGTAAATCACTGTGCACATAAACCTGTCCCTCAAGCAAACACTAACGATTGAAGCTCATGAATATTTTAACGAGGAATTGATCAATATAATTGGTAAATAAAATAGTGTCTGTTGAATGTAGTGGAGCTTGAAATTAATTGTGCATCACATTTTTTGTGTACACGAACAGGCGCCAGAGTGTGGCGACTAGGGGATTTTCACAGTAATTTCATTGCGGTGTTAATGTAAGCCTACTTGTGACAATAATAAAGATTATTAAATTTACATGGCATTTAGCAGCCGTAAGTAATGTAAGTGAGTTTTACTGCAGTGCCGTCCCTTGCTGTAAAATCCATTGCTCACAGCTGGCTCTCCAACAGAGAAATAATATTAAACATTCAGACTGCCAGGATCAACAAGCTATCATTAAATACCGCTGTATCCTCCCCAACTGTTACATAATTGCACACATTGCACATCACCCTCCAGGAGCCCTTCAATTGGTTCAGCTGCTCAAAGCACCACGTCGCATTTAACAATAAAACAGATGTGATTTTCTTTTGTCTTTTTCTGTCAACACTTATTGAAATTATAATGATTTTACAGGAGAACCAGATGGTCACCAAGATGCGAGAGAAATCTGAGGCGGGGTCATGATGCGTGCTTTTGGAAGTTATATCCAAGAAATGGGATTGAAATGTCTTCAGATACTTCCACAAAGTTCAAGAGATTACCTGCACACTGAAGGGGTGTAGTAGGGAAAATGGAGCTTCAGAGTACACTTGGGGCAGCAAGAAAACCTGCCTGGAAAGGGCTAAACTGACATTCGCCAAGGACCTAATCAAATTAGCATAGTAAAAGCCAGCATGCCACAGGTAACACATAACTAATAGGGCAGCCGGCCTGTCTAAGAGAGACATTGTACAGCTAGCTGTATGCAAATATCAGGGACATGGAGTAGTTACCACCCCATCACGGACCGATTGTTTAGACATGGGGCATCATTCTCCGCCGGCGGGAGTCTCCGTTCTGCCGGCGCCCGGGGGTTTCCCGACGGCGTGGGGCTGCCCCACAATGGGAAACCCAATTGACCGGCCTGTGTTACGGAGACTCCCGCCGGCCGGTCGGCGCAGAAATGTGGCGGGGCGGGTAGGAGAATTTCGCCCCTGGTCCTTTGCATTATAAAGCAGGTGGACAAGATGTATCTTTGAAACAAATAGGAGCAATGTATGTAAAACAGTGCATCCGCATCATTTAATTGGGAATGACTGTAATCCCATCACATTGCCGGTATAATAATAATAACTTATTGTCACAAGTAGGCTTCAATGAAGTTACTGTGAAAAATCCCTAGTCGCCACATTCCGGCGCCTGTTCGGGGAGGCCGGTACGGGAATTGAACCCGTGCTGCTGGTATTGCTCTGCATTACAAGCCAGCTCTTTAGCCCACTGTGCTAAACCAGCCCCTCCATGCTAAACCAGCCCCTTATCGGTACCGATAATCGGTTGCATTGTACTATTTAAATCACTCGTACCACGTTGAATCATTTTGAATTTCTCTGTATCGAGCCGAAACAGTGTAAAGAATTGCGTGGGGACTTTGTTCAAGCAGAGCGACTTGGACCGAGCTGCGGTTACAGCAGCCGAGTTTAGTTCTCCCGCATGCATGTGGCATTAAAAGACGTTTTGTTAAAATTTCACACAGGCTGAAGAACTCGACTCATTTAACTCCGCTAACAAGAGGCTAAAGGGTTATTTTGTCAAAAGGGCAAGGCGATTAGAACCCAAACTGTTTGAGAGGCTGGGTTGGGAGGGTAGCAGTCAAAGGTTTGTAATTGCCTTCACTGTTAAATTGTGATGCAATGTAGGCTGAGTGGTGCACCTCTCACAACACCCTTTCATCCCTTTCCCCTTTACATAGTTAGCTGCTGGAAGGTGAGAATACATTGGCACTTTGAAATGTTAGCCTCTTCATAACACCGAGCTCTCACTTCAGCAGACTTTCTGTTTGCATTCCAAAAATGTCCTCACAGAGATAATCCAGTGTCTCAGAATGCAGATTGCTGATTAACGGCAGTAGTTTGGACTGTGGGTTGATACGTTTCTGGCCAGCAGTTTGAAGTGTGAATCAGAGCAATGTAGTATGTTATTCTCTAAGTCTGAATAAAGATTGTATACTTCCAGTTAACACAAATACTTTACTCAATGGGTTTGTTCTGATTCCAGAGCTTAACTAGATATAATACAGTCAAGAGGTATGACCAGTGAAGCTGAGGTAAACTGCCTATGCTGAGCTGTCTCTGTGTGCTGCTGCTCACTAGCCCTGTGCTTCTGAAAGAGGCGGATCCTCCCTTGGGCTGGACCCTTTATACCCGTTTCTGATGCTGCCCTCTAGTGATGCTGTGGCTGTTACATCTGTGCTGCAGTCCCTGGTGTATGTGCAGATGTATGTACAGGTCACTACATGTAGAACCTACAAAAACTGCTCCATTCGCCCGTTGGCAGATTGGACATTTTAAATTAATTTCTTGCTTGTCCAGCACTATTGCTTCACATTAAAAAGCACGATGCTCACCTTTGCTGTTGGAGGGGAAGCTAATTACAGGAGTCGGGGAAATTTACAAAAAGCAAAAGGTTCAGAGGTAGCGCAAAAGGAATGGCAAAGGATTAGAAATGGAGAGAAAAGCATCGACAGTCATTGAAAGATTGGAAGGTTGCTTTGCTTTCCCAACGTGGTTTACAAGGCACACTAGCCCGGGAGGAGAGTGAAGTGAGGATACGGACTGCCACATTACTGATTCACAATAAAATATGGCCCCATGTTTCTCCAATTAGCCCCATCAGAAAAGGTTGGATTCACTAATATGAATAACCAATGGAGAGCCTCAAATGTATCCATCAGCAAATTAGGAAGTGTGCAGGCCCCAACCATCTGTCCATTAATGAACTGCTCAATGAATGAGGCTCCCAGCTGATGGCAGTCATTTGCAGAATTATAGAACATAGAACAATCCAGCACAGTGCAGGCCCTTCAGCCCACGGTGTTGTGCCGACCATTTATCCTAATCTAAGATCAACCTAACCTACGCCCCTTCAATTTACTGCTGTCCATGTGCCTGTCTAACAGTTGCTTAAATGTCCCTAATGACTCTGACTCCACCACCTCTGTTGGCAATGCATTCCCCACACCCACCACTCTCCGTGTAAAGAACCTACCTCTGACATCCCCCCTATACCTTCCTCCAATCACCTTAAAATTATGTCCCCTCCTGACAGCCATTTCCGCCCTGGGGAAAAGACTCTGGCTATCCACTCTATCCATGCCTCTCATCACCTTGTGCACCTCTATCAAGTCACCTCTCTGCCTGCTTCACTCCAGTGAGAAAAGCCCTAGCTCCCTCAACCTTTCTTCATAAGACATGCCCTCCAGTCCAGGCAGCATCTTGGTAAATCTCCTCTTTACCCCTCCAAAGCACCCACATCCTTCCTATAATGAGGCGGCCAGAACTGGGCACAAAATTCCAAGTGTGGTCTAACCAGGGTTTTATAAAGCTGCAGCAAAACCTTGCGGCTCTTAAACTCAATCCCCCTGTTAATGAAAGCCAACACACCATACGTCTTCTTAACAATCCTATCAACCTGGGTGGCAACTTTGAGGGATCTATGTACGTGGACCCCAAGATCCCTCTATTCCTCCACACTTCCAAGAATCCTGCCTTTAACCCTGTATTCAGCATTCAAATTCGACCTTCCAAAATGAATCACTTCACATTTATCAAGGTTGAACTCCATCTGCCACTTCTCAGCCCAGCTCTGCATCCTGTCAATGTCTTGTTGTAACCTACAACAACCCTCAACACTATCTACAACTCCACCAACCTTTGTGTCATCGGCAAACTTACGAACCCACCCTCAACTCCCTCATCCAAGTCATTTATAAAAACCACAAAGAGCAGAGGTCCCAGAACAGATCCTTGCGGGACACCACTAGTCACAAACCTCCAGGCGGAATACTTTCCATCCACAACCACTCACTGTCTTCTTTCAGCCAGCCAATTCTGTATCCAGACAGCCAAATTTCCCTGTATCCCATGCCCCCTAACTTTCTGAATGAGCCTACCATGGGGAACCTTATCAAATGCCTTACTGAAATCCATATACACCACATCCACTGCCCGACCTTCATCAATGTGTCTCGTCACATCCTCAAAGAATTCAATGAGGCTTGTGAGGCATGACCTGCCCCTCACAAACCCATGCTGACTATTTTTAATCAAACTATGTTTTTCTAAATAATCATAAATCCTATCTCTCAGAATCCTTTCCAATATTTTGCTCACCACAGACGTTAGACTGATGGGTCTGTAATTCCCAGGGATTTCCCTATTCCCTTTCTTGAATAGGGGAACAACATTCGCCTCCTCCCAATCATCCGGTACTACTCCAGTGGAGAGTGAGGACGCAAAGTTCATCACCAATGGCGCAGCAATCTCCTCCCTCGCTTCCTGTAGTAACCTTGGGTATATCCCATAAGGACTTATCTATCCTGATGCTTCTCAAAATTTCCAGCACATCCTCCTTCTTAATATCAACCTGTTCGAGTCTATTAACCTGGTTCACACTGTTCTCATGGGCAACAAGGTCCCTCTCTCTAGTGAATGCTGAAGCAATGTATTCATTTAGGGCCTCCCCCATCTCTTCAGACTCTAGGCACAAGTTCCCTCCACTCTCCCTGATCGGCCCTACCCTCACTCTGATCATCCTCTTATTTCTCACATAAGTGTCGAACGCCTTGGGGTTTTCCCTAATCCTTCCCGCCAGGGCTTTTTCATGCCCCCTTCTAGCTCTCCTCAGTCCATTTTTGAGTTCCTTCCTGGCTACCTTGTAACCCTCTAGAGCCAAGTCAGATCCTTGCTTACTCAACCTTACATAAGCTTCCTTCTTCCTCTTGACTAGAAGCTCCACTTCTCATGTCATCCAAGGCTTCTTCACCTTACCATTCCTTCCTCGTCTCAGTGGGACAAAACAATTCAGCACTCGTAGCATGTGCTCCTTAAACAATCCCCACAATACTGTTGTGCATTTCCCCAAGAACAATTATTCCCACTTTATGCTCCTCAGCTCCTGTCTAATAGCAGTATAATTCCCCCTCCCTCAATTAAATACCTTCCCATACTGTGTGTTCCTATCCCTCGCCATGACTATGGTAAAAGTCAAGGAGTTGTGGTCCTCATGTGTCAACAATAACCAATTAGGAAGGCAAGTTTTCAGATTATTACTAAAGACGACATTACAGCACCTCAATGCACTTATTGAAAAACAGTAAGAAGTCTTACAACACCAGGCTAAAGACCAACAGGTTTGTTTCAGATCACTAGCTTTCGGAGCGCAGCTCCTTCATCAGATGAGTGAAGAGGTGAGTTCCACAACCACATATATAGACAAAGTCAATGATGCAACATGATACTTTGAAATCGAGTCCTTGTAGGCAATTAAGTCTTTACAGGTCCAGACGGAGCGACTGGAGAGAGGGGTAATCACAGGTTAAAGAGGTGTGAATTGTCTCAAGCCAGGACAGTTGGTAGGATTTCGCAAGTCCAGGCCAGATGCTGGGGGGGTGAAAGTAATGAGACATGAATCCAAAGTCGCGGTTGAGGCCGTACTCTTGCATGCGGAACTTGGCTATCAGTTTCTGCTCGGCGATTCTGTGTTGTCACGCGTCCTGAAGGCCGCCTTGGAGAATGCTTACCCGAAGATCAGAGGCTGAATGCCCTTGACTGCTGAAGTGTCCCCTGCCTGGCAATTGTCGCGCAATGTCTGTTCATCCATTGTCACAGCGTCTGCATGGTCTCAATGTACCATGCCTCGGGACATCCTTTCCTGTAGCATATGAGGTAGACAAAATTTGCCGAGTCGCACGAGTATGTACCGCGTACCCGGTGGGTGGTGTTCTCACGTGTAATGTTGGACCCATGTCGATGATCTGGCACGTCTTGCAGAGATTGCCATGGCAGGGTTGTGTGGTGTCATGGTCACTGTTCTCCTGAAGGCTGGGTAGTTTGCTGCAAACATTGGGAAATGGATCTGAGGCCACAAAGCCAACATTATATCAATCTACTCAATGAAGATGCATTGTGTCGGAAAGTGACCAACATCAGTCTATCCAGAAATAGTTCCTTCATATTTCACTATCTGCAGGGCCAGATCTTTTGTTCCCAAAGCCTGAGAGTGGATATATAGGGGCTCGAAGTGCATGGGGAACCGGAAGTCCGGTCAGTGGCTTTTTAACCCAACTATTGCATTCTATCATTTCCAGCTTTCTTGACCACTTTGATTGGCAGCAGCCGTGATGCCAATCTGCATGAATTAATTTCAACTCCAGGATTTTCAGGGACGTTCCAAACATGCTCTTTAATGGGTTTTTGCGGCGGGAGCACCACGGAAGCAAATGTAGGGTGGAGTCCAAACATCCAAAGGCTGCATCTCGTTTTAGGGATGCCTCCCGAGGTGTGACGCTGGAGGTGGTGAGGGCCTGAGGTGGCACATTCTTCCTGAGAGACAGGAGTAAGAAAACGGTCAGTGAAATGCATAGAATCTCTACAGTGTTGAAGGAGACCATTCGGCCCATCAAGTCTACACCAATCATCTCTGAAAGAGCACTCTACCTAGGCCCAATCTCCCACCCTATCCCATCTTAGGTTCTCAAAGGGATAGTTTTAGCATGGCCAATCCACCTAACCTGCACATCTTTGGGTGGTGGGAGGAAACCAGAGCCCCCGGAGGTAACCCACGCAGACACGGGGAGAAAGTGCAAACTCCTCAGTCACCCGAAGCCAGAATTGAACCCACATCCCTTGCGTTGTGAGGTAGAAGTGCCATCCACAGCGCCACCATGTCGTATGGCTGAAGGAAACGAAAGAGGTCAGCACCAGGAGTATAATGTCACGTTAATGGATATATTGCTTTAAAACATAACTTAAACTATATTGCTATTAACAGAAAAAAATTCAATAATGTTCAAATTTTGATATGCATAGAACTTCCTGTGGACTTTGTGTCCTTATATTATCATTCTTATATTGCAAAGGAGTACAAAGGAAAGTAATTGTCCCATTTGACCAAGGAATTTGCATTATTCAAAACTGATGTCATATTTGCGTTCTTCATTCGTAGCTACAAAGAAACAGAAGCAAAAATACATGGGGAACATTTTCACGGCATTTTCGCAGCCGACTTGGTGTCACGACAAGGCCATTGAATCTCACGGGATTCGCAACACTCGAGGCGTCTCATGAGATTCAACTGAACGTCGTGAGATGTCACGATCTAGATATTGCCCTAGCTGGGCGAGGTCCAGATTAATATATTTAAATGAGCATGCGTCAGATTCTCTGGGCTCCCAGGAACTAAAAAGCGCACCCAAGCGAGGCCTCAACTGGGCGCCGTTTAGTACTGGCCCACCCAAACATGGACCAGGGGTAACGGCACCTGCGGAGTTCCCCTGGCTATTGGACACACATGGGTGGTCGGGGACAGGGCAGGATAACTCCCCGGCTTATTTCCTGGAAGGAGGGTTGGCAACCAGGAGACACCGTTTTAACATTGTAACAACCCCCACGAGGTCCACAGCGAAACGGTAATTGATCTCTCCATGGGGCTCGTGGAATACGAACTTCCCCGCTAGTGGGCAGAGGCCCGCCCAGCTGGTGCTCGTGAGATTGAGCATAAAAGCCGGCCCGAACAGGGAACTTTATGCTACCTTCGTTAAATCTATGTTCTTCCTACAATTGGCTTCCCTGTCATCATTTCGGGGCAGCACGGTAGCACAGTGGTTAGCACAGTTGCTTCACAACTCCAGGGTCCCAGGTTAGATTCCCGGCTTGGGTTACTGTCACGGGCTGGCATGCTCTGAAAGTAAACGGATGATGGAAGTGGATTCAATCGTGTCTTTCACGAGGGAATTGGATTGATACTTAAGGAAAAGCTTGAAGAAAGAGCAGGAGAGTGCAACCAATCAGACAGCACCTTCAGAAAGTCGACACTGCTGCAATGGGTCAGGTGACCTCCTTGCTGTACTCAATGGTTCTATGAAGGCAAAATCAAGGCCTTTGATTGATATGGGATGCGAACAAGAGTTTTGAACAAGTTGAAGTTCCCTATGGTGCAGAATAGGAGGTTAGGGAATAGGGGTTAGAGGTTAGCCTGGAGGCTGGTGTTGTGTTACGCTTCTTCATGTAGCATAAGCTTATTCCTTGATGTATACTCTGACAAAGGAAGGTTCAGACTTGGAGATAGCTTTAACACATTTACTGAACAGTTAACAATTCTCCTACTTGAGTCCGACTCTCCTGCTAATCTTGCTATAGTACGAAGTCTTACAACACCAGGTTAAAGTCCAACAGGTTTGTTTCGATGTCACTAGCTTTCGGAGCACTGCTCCTTCCTCAGGTGAATGAAGAGGTCTGTTCCAGAAACACATATATAGACAAATTCAAAGATGCCAAACAATGCTAGGAATGCGAGCTATAGCAATCTTGCTATAGTAACTCAGTCTAACTAACCAGTTTGCTCTAAGCCATGCGGTGGGTGTGATGCTTCTGATCTGCCCCTGTCCTTCTCTCTGAGTGTTGCCTGTGGAAAGAGAAAGAGCATGTGTGCCCTGTCCTTATATATGGGTTGCCCCCTTGTGGTAGTTTCACCTCTGGGTGTCTAGACTGCCCATTGGTCGTGTCCTATTCTAAGTGTTCATTAGCTGTATGTCTGCATGTCATGACATCTCCGGTGCTCCCTCTAGTGTTTACTTAGTTGTAGTGTATTTACATTAACCCCTAGTGTATTTACAGTGATGCATATCACCACATCCCCCCTTTCTTCGTGTTACATATTTTCTGTACTTTGTTAAAGAAAATTGAACAAGATAAGTGATGACATGTACAAATCATGATGACGGTGATGATTATACAATATCAAATCATATGTATGAGTCCAAAGTTCATGAATTTATATGGTCAAGCGGCTTTCTTGTTTTGTTATGGAAGTGTCAATGTTGATGTTGTCAGTTCCTTGTGAATGCCGTCAGTGCCCCTGTGCTTAAGGAACCAAGAAGTCATCAGGAGGTGTGCAAGTGGTCAAATCACTTTGTTGTCTGAGTTGGACTCTTTTTTTTATGCTTGTGGTATCGATGCAGTATGTCATTTGTCTTGAAAGCTGGTTTGCTTGTTTGTGGTGGAGCCAACGTGAATCGGTGAGATTTGCTGTCAAGCCATGTTATGCCTGTACTCTTGCCAGTGTTAGGAGCTGTGTTGTTACATAGTCCTGCATTTGCAGAGTTGTACCATGTCATACCAGTCGTTGTTCCATTGTTGATGTTTTTGTCATGCTTGTTGTTGACGGTGCCTTTGGTACGCTTCTTCTTGTTGTCGGTGTTGTTTTTGTAGGTTTTGTTGTTGTGTTTGTTGCGCTCAATGACCACACTGAGTGGAGAATTTGAGTCCTTCACAAAGTGACTTGTGTCAGTGTCCTTTGTGGCATTTGCTGTTTCATTGAGGGAGCCGTCTCTGATTCCTCGGCGCTCCCCGTCTGGAGTCATGTCCGGTTCACTGGAATCATCTTTGGCTTGTCGATGCTCCCGTCTGGAGTCCTATCTGGTTCACCTTAATCAGCTTTGGTTTCTTGACTGGAGTCATTTCAGGTTCATTTGAATCCTCTGAGGTGTCACTTGAATCATCTGAGGTGTCTTGATGCTCCCGTCCGGAGTCAAAACGTTCAGGAATGCTGACGTCATGACGCTTGTGACGCAGAGCGTCGGAATGGATTGCACATGGGCAGATCGCTTTTCCTTTTCCGCGCATGCGCAAAACACTCTTTTGCCGGTTCGCGTCTTCTGGGGAACTGCGCATGTGCAGTTCCTTCCTCAAGATGGCTGCCAAACAAAACTGCCGTTTTCTGCATTTGCAAGCCTACGTTTGCCTCATGGTGAGTATTGCCGCTAGTTTTACCGATTTCTTCTGTTGTGTTTACCTCGCAGTACTTTTCAAACTTGTCCAGGACTGTCTGGAAGTCTCTCTTGTCTTGCCCTTTGGTATACTTGAAGGCGTTGAAGATTTCCATTGCACTTTCACCTGCAATGGTGAGTAGAAGCTTTATCTTCCGAGCATCGGCCACGCCATCTAGGTCGGATGCTACCATGTGAATCTCAAATCTCTGTTTGAATGCACGCCAGTTGGCACTGAGATTGCCGTGGTACCTGAGCTGCTGAGGAACCGGAATCTCGGTCATCTTGCCTGGGTGCTGTTGCTTGTAGTCACGGATATGTTGAGTTGAACTATATAGATTCAACACGCACTCACTGGTACCATGCTGTGTTATGCTTCTTCATGGAGCATAAGCTGCTTCATTGATGTATGCTCTGACAAAGGAAGGTTCAGACTTGGAGATAGGTTTAACACATTTATTGAACAGTTAACAATTCTCCTACTTGAGTTCGACTCTCCTGTTAATCTTGCTATAGTAACTCAATCTAACTAACCAGTCTGCTCTAAGCCATGCGGTGGGTGTGATGCTTCTGATCTTCCCCTGCCCTTCTCTTTGAGTGTCGCCTGTGGAAAGAGAAAGAGCATGTGTGCCCTGTCCTTATATATGAGTTGCCCCCTTGTGGTAGTGTCACCTCTGGGTGTCTTGACATTGGTCGTGTCCTATTCTAAGTGTTCATTAGCGGTATGTCTGCATGTCATGACGTCTCCAGTGCTCCCTCTAGTGTTTACTTAGTTGTGGCATATTTACATTAACCCCTTATATATTTACAGTGATGCATATCACCACAGCTGGTGGCTTCGTAGGGACACCATAGGATATATTCCAGTCAGCCATTGCTCAGGATATTGCAGTCTCGCCGAAAGTCAATGAACTTTTGGCTGCCGCTCAAAACTTCCCGCCATTGTGATAAGAAATTTCTTTCCAATCCTTGGTTCTTGTTGCATTTACCCAGATATTGTGCGGAAGTGATGTTCAGTTCAAGGAACATATTGGGCTGGATTCTCCGATTTTAAGGCTATGTCCCCGAGCCGGTGTGGGAACGGTGGCGTTTTACGACAGAACAAATGGTGTAAAATGGCCACTGATCCTCCGTTTGGCTGGGGGCCAGCATCAGTGTAGAGCACCCGGTTCTAGCTACCAATACAACCCGAAGAATTGCCGGCTCCATGGCCGTGCATGTGCATGGCGGCGGCCTGCAGCGGCCACGCCGTGGTACATGGCGGCCACCGTTCGCGGACTCAGCCTGCAAAATATTCCCCCCCCCCTTTGGTCGGCCCCCACGCCCGGGACGACCCCCCCCCCCCCCCCGTCCAACAGTGCCCCCAGCCCCTGATAAAGCCCCCCCTGCTCACGGATCGGCCCTCCCCCTCCTGTGGCAGTGCTGGACGGATTCCGCAGCCACCACGTCGAGTTCCCAACCAATGAGACCACACGCGACCGATGCCCGGGAACTCGGCTGGTCGGAGGCGGAGCATCGGGGGGTGGGCCTCAGGCAATGTCCAGAGGCCATCGATACGGCGCGCTGCGCGGGGGCGGATCATCACGAAAGCGGCGCCACCCCCCAATTGGCCGTAAACTTTGATTCTCCGGCCGATCGCTGGACGTGATTTTGGCAACGGCAACCGGAGAATCCAGCCCATTGACTCTAAAAACACAAAAATGTCTCTCGGTCTCAAAGTGTGCTCTTTGTTACACCATTAATGATCAACCACAGAACAATATCCCATTTATTCTGGGAAGAACTGGAAGCTTTTGAAAGTCAAATTGTGGTGCTGGAAATGTGGATCGCAGCTGGAAATCTGTCTCCAGACACAGAGCTAATGAGCAGATATCATTGGATTTCCAAGTAGCTGAACCATATATATATATTTTTATATAATATATTTTATTCAACTTTTTCGGCCAAACAAAACAGTACAAAGGTTTTTCCCTTTTTTACAACAGCAAAACAATATAAATAACCGTGACCGTATTTTAACAAATAAATAAATAATATATACACTAAATGGCAACTGCCATAACAAAAATAATAACTCTCCCAAATAATAAAATCAGTAATTCAATATACATAACCAAGTACCAATATCTTTACAAAAACACCCCTGAGGACCCCACCTGGGCCCCCCCCCCCCCCCACCCCTCGCCCCCCCCCCCCCCCCCCTCCCCCCTGGGTTGCTGCTGTTACCTTCCTTTATCGTTCTGCGAGGTAGTCAATGAATGGTTGCCACTGCCTGGTGAACCCCTGAGCCGAACCCCTTAGTGCAAACTTTATCCGTTCCAGTTTTATAAACCCTGCCATGTCGTTTATCCAGGTCTCCACGCCCGGAGGCTTGGCTTCCTTCCACATAAGCAGTATCCTTCACCGGGCTACTAGGGACGCAAAGGCCAAAACATCAGCCTCTCTCGCCTCCTGCACTCCCGGCTCTTCTGCAACCCCGAATGTAGCCAGCCCCCAGCCTGGCTCGACCCGGACCCCCACCACCTTTGAAAGCACCTTCGCCACCCCCACCCAGAACCCCTGCAGTGCCGGACATGACCAAAACATGTGGGTGTGGTTTGCTGGGCTTCTCGAGCATCTCCCACACATTTCCTCTACCCCGAAAAATTTACTGAGCCTTGCTCCGGTCATATGTGCCCTGTGCAAAACCTTAAATTGTATCAGGCTAAGCCTGGCGCACGAGGACGAAGAGTTTACCCTACGTAGGGCATCTGCCCACAGCCCCTCTTCAATCTCTTCCCCCAGCTCTTCCTCCCATTTTCCCTTCAGCTCATCCACCATGTTCTCCCCCTCATCTCTCATTTCCCTGTATATATCTGACACCCTACCATCCCCCACCCATGTCCCCGAGATCACTCTATCCTGAATCTCCTGCGTCGGGAGCTGCGGGAATTCCCTCACCTGTTGCCTCGCAAAAGCCCTCAGTTGCATATACCGAAATGCATTCCCTTGGGGCAACCCATATTTTTCCGTCAGCGCTCCCAGACTCGCAAACATCCCGTCCAGGAACAGATCCCTCAGTTGCACAATCCCAGCTCTCTGCCGTGCTCTAAATCCCCCATCTATTCTCCCCGGGATTAACCTATGATTATTTCTTATCGGGGACCGCACCGAGGCTCCCGTCATTCCCCTATGCCGTCTCCACTGCCCCCAAATTTTCAGTGTTGCCACCACCACTGGACTTGTGGTGTATTTCTTCGGGGAGAACGGCAGCGGTGCCGTCACCAGTGCTTGTAGGCTGGTTCCTTTGCAGGACGCCACCTCCAATCTCTTCCACGCCGCTCCCTCCCCTTCTCCCATCCACTTACACACCATTGAGATATTGGCGGCCCAATAGTACTCACTTAAGCTCGATAGTGCCAGTCCTTCCCTCTCCCTGCTACGCTGCAAGAACCCCCTCCTCGGGGTCTTCCCGGTCCACACAAAACTCATGACGCTTTTCTCGATCTTCTTGAAAAAAGCCTTCGTGACCATCACCGGGAGGCACTGAAACACAAAAAGGAATCTCGGGAGGACTACCATTTTGACCGCCTGCACCTTCCCCACCAGTGACAGGGGCACCATGTCCCATCTCTTAAAATCCTCCTCCATCTGTTCCACCAATCGTGTTAAATTAAGCCTATGTAAGGTTCCCCAACTCCTGGCTATCTGGATCCCCAAGTATCGGAAATCCCTTGTTACCCTCCTCAGCGGTAAATCCTCTATTCCCCTGCTCTGCTCCCCCGGATGTACCACAAACAACTCACTCTTCCCCATGTTCAATTTGTACCCCGAGAATTCCCCAAACTCCCCGAGCGTCTGCATTATCTCAGGCACCCCTCCACCGGGTCCGCAACATACAACAGTAAATCATCTGCATACAATGATACCCGGTGTTCTTCTCCTGCCCTGAGTACTCCCCTCCACTTCCTGGAGCCCCTCAGTGCTATGGCCAGGGGCTCAATTACCAATGCAAACAGTAACGGAGACAGGGGACACCCCTGCCTCGTCCCTCTATAAAGACGGAAGTAGTCAGACCTCTGCCTGTTCGTGATCACACTTGCCACCGGAGCCCTATATAGCAGCTGTACCCATCCAATGAACCCTTCACCAAAACCAAATCTCCTCAACACTTCCCACAGGTATCCCACTCCACCCTGTCAAATGCTTTCTCGGCATCCATTGCAACCACTATCTCCGCCTCCCCCTCTGGTGGGGGCATCATCATCACCCCTAACAGCCTCCGTATGTTCGTGTTCAGCTGTCTCCCCTTAACGAACCCAGTTTGATCCTAATGGACCACCCCCGGGACACAATCCTCTATCCTCGTCGCCATTACCTTAGCCAGGAGCTTGGCATCTAAATTCAAAAGGGAAATGGGCCTGTAGGACCCACACTGTAGCGGGTCTTTATCCTTCTTCAAAAGTAACGATATTGTCACCTCCGACATAGTCGGGGGCAACTTCCCTCTTTCCCTGGCCTCATTAAAGGTTCTCGTCAAGAGCGGGGCCAGTAGGTCTATATATTTCCTATAAAATTCCACCAGGAACCCATCCGGTCCCGGGGCCTTCCCCGCCTGCATGTTCCCAATCCCCTTTACCACCTCCTCCACATCCATCTGTGCTCCCAGTCCCATCCTCTCCTGTTCCTCCACCTTCGGGAATTCCAGCTGATCCAGGAAATGCATCATTCCCTCCTTCCCTTCCGGGGGCTGAGCCTTATACAACCTCTCATAGAATGTCTTAAACACCCCATTCACTCTCTCCGCTCCCCGTTCCATCTCTCCCTCCTCATCCCTCACCCCACCTATCTCCCTCGCCTCTCCCCTCTTCCTCAATTGTTGGGCCAGTAACCGACTCGCCTTCTCTCCATACTCATACTGCACTCCCTGTGCCCTCCTCCACTGTGCCTCTGCCTTACCCGTGGTCAGCAGGTCAAACTCCACATGTAACCTTTGTCTTTCCCTGTACAGTCCCTCCTCCGGTGCCTCTGCATATTGCCGGTACACCCTCAGAAGTTCTCGCAGCAATCGCTCCCTTTCTTTACTCTCTTGCTTCCCTTTATGTGCCCTTATGGATATCAGTTCCCCTCTGACCACCACCTTCAACGCCTCCCAGACCACTCCCACCTGAACCTCTCCATTGTCATTAAGCTCCAAGTACCTTTCGATACACCCCCTCACCCTTAGACATATCCCCTCATCCGCCAACAGGCCCATATCCATTCTCCAGAGTGGGTGCTGTTCCTTTTCCTCTCCTACCTCCAGATCTACCCAGTGTGGAGCGTGGTCCGAGATGGCTATGGCCGTGTACTCCGTTCCTGTCACCTTCGGAATCAGTGCCCTTCCCAGGACAAAAAAGTCTATCCGTGAATATACCTTGTGAACATGGGAGAAGAATGAGTACTCCTTACTCCTAGGTCTGATAAATCTCCAAGGATCTACTCCTCCCACCTGCTCCATGAAGTCCTTAAGCACCTTGGCCGCTGCCGGCCTCCTCCCGGTCCTGGACCTCGACCGGTCCAGCCCTGGATCAAGCACTGTATTGAAATCTCCCCCCATTATCAACTTTCCCGCCTCCAGGTCTGGGATACGCCCCAATATACGCCTCATGAAGTTTGCATCATCCCAGTTCGGGGCATATACGTTCACCAGAACCACCGCCTCCCCTTGCAATCTGCCACTCACCATCACGTATCTACCCCCACTGTCCGCCGCTGTGGTCTTTGCCTCAAACAGTGCCCGTTTCCCCACTAAAATAGCCACCCCCCTATTCTTTGCATCCAAACCCGAATGAAACACCTGTCCCACCCATCCTTTACGTAGTCTGACCTGATCTGCCAGTTTCAGGTGCGTCTCCTGCAACATGACCACATCGGCCTTTAATTTCTTTAGGTGTGCGAGTACCCGCGCCCTTTTAATCGGCCCATTCAGCCCTCTCACGTTCCACGTTATCAACCGGGTTGGGGGGCTCTTTACCGCCCCCCCCCCCTTGTCGACTAGCCATCCCCTTTTTTTACCTCAGCTCCTCACCCGGTTCCCACGTACCCGTATATCCCACCGACGGTACCCTCCTGCCTCGACCACCCCGCCCCATAACAGCTCCCCCTTCCCCTTAGCAGCAGCAACCCAGTTAGCTCCCCCCCCTCCGCTAGACCCCCTCTAGCGTAATTACACCCCCATGTTGCTCCCAGAAGTCAGCGAACTCTGGCTGACCTCGGCTTCCCCGTTTGCCCTCGGCCTCTCACTGTGCGAGGCCCCCACCTTCCTGCGTCCCTGTTCCCGCCTTAATTACCATAGCGCGGGAACGAGGCCCGCGTTTCCCACTCAGCCCGCTTTCCTACCCACCGGCGCCCACAGTTCCTCATACTCCCCCCCCCCCCAAACGAGGGGAAGAGAGAAAATTTGCAGGATTAAAGAGTTAACAATTGAAAAATTATCCCCCCCCCTTCCTCGTCCCACATAGTCACCCCACCACTTTGCCCCAGAAGCTCTTTCTCTCGCCAGACTATTCCAGCTTCTCGTCCACAATGAATGTCCACGCCTCTTCTGCCGTCTCAAAGTAGTGGTGCTTCCCTTGGTATGTGACCCACAGTCTCGCCGGTTGCAGCATTCCAAATTTTACCTTCTTTTTGTGAAGCACCGCCTTAGCCCGATTGAAACTTGCCCTCCTTCTCGCCACCTCCGCACTCCAATCCTGGTATACGCGGATCACCGCGTACTCCCACCTGCAGCTCCGAGTTTTCTTCGCCCATCTTAGGACCATCTCTCTGTCATTATAGCGGTGAAACCTCACCACTATGGCTCGAGGTATTTCTCCTGCCCTTGGTCTTCGCGCCATAACTCAATAAGCTCCCTCCACCTCCAAAGGGCCCGTCGGGGCCTCCGATCCCATTAGCGAGTGAAGCATCGTGCTCACATATGCCCCGACGTCCGCCCCCTCTGCGCCCTCGGGAAGACCTAAGACTCGAAGATTCTTCCTCCTCGAATTATTCTCCAGGGCTTCCAACCTCTCCACAATCCTCTTGTGCTGCGCCTCGTGCGTCTCTGTCTTCACCACCAGGCCCTGAATTTCATCTTCATTTTCAGCAGCCTTTGCCTTCACGACCCGAAGCTCCAGCTCCTGGGTCCTCTGCGCCTCCTTTAGCCCTTCAATCGCCTGTAATATTGGGGCCAACACCTCCTTCTTCAGCTCTTCCACACAGCGCCGCAGGAACTCTTGTTGCTCCGGGCCCCATATCGAACTGCCACCTTCCGACGCCATCTTGCTTTGAGCTTCCCTTCCTTGCCGCTGCTCCGAAGGATCCTCTGCAATCCTGCCGCTATCCTCTCCTTTTTCCATCAGTATCCGGGGGGGATTCCCTTCTATTTCACCGCACAGTGATTTTGGCCGTTTAAAATTGCCGTTGGGGCTCTTATCAGAAGCCCAAAAGTCCGTTCCAACAGGAGCTGCCGAAACGTGCGGCTTAGCTGGTCATCACCGCACCCGGAAGTCCCAGCTGAACCATATATAAGGACATCCGAAGGTGCCGGTTCCCCTCCTGGCCCGGATTTTATCGGTGGGGTTTTACGAGCCCCAGCTGTTAGGCCTCGCATTCCACAAGCCCCACAGGGAGATCAATCAGGTCGTTCCCGTGGCTCTCAGGGTCCTTCCACCCAAAGTCCACAAGACCCTCTGTTCTAGAGGGTGTAGGGTCTCCTTCTGTGCTTCACTCACAGTTGTGCTTCAAGTGGTTGCGGGGCTGGGCCGGGGGGGCGTGTTACACATTGGGGAGCGTCGTTTCCACGCCGATCGTCTGGAGGTTGTTGTCAGCGACATTCGCTGGTCAAACTGCCGTCTGAGACTACGGACGTTTGTGTCTCCATGTCGGACACTGAATTTTCTACCTCGTGTATCTCGGTGTCCTGGCCTCGGGGGGGGGGTATCGCCTCTTGGCCCTTGGGTGGCAGGCAGGAGAGATGGATGGCTGACTCATCCAGCGGAGTCAGTCCTGATTTCATAGAATTTATAGAATTTACAGTGCAGAAGGAGGCCATTCGGCCCATCGAGTCTGCACCGGCTCTTGGAAAGAGCACCCTACCCAAGGTCCACACCTCCACCCTATCCCCATAACCCAACAACCCCACCCAACACTAAGGGCAACCTTGGACACTAAGGGCAATTTATCATGGCCACTCCACCTAACCTGCACATCTTTGGATTGTGGGAGGAAACCGGAGCACCCGGAGGAAACCCACGCACACACGGAGAGGATGTGCAGACTCCGCACAGACAGTGACCCAAGCCGGAATCGAACCTGGGACCCTGGAGCTGTGAATCAATTGTGCTACCCACAATGCTACCATGCTGCCCTACCATGCTGTCTCCCTGCTTTTGGGGTGCTTTCACACCGTTCATTGATTTCATCTGTGGGAAGTGCACCCATCTCCAGCTCCTCAGAAACCGCGTTAGGGAACTGGAGCTGGAGCTGGATGAACTTCGGATCATTCGGGAGGCAGAGGTGGTCATAGATAGAAGCTTCAGGGATGTAGTTACTCCGAAGAATAAAGATAGATGGGTGACGGTGAGAGGGGCTGGGAGGAAGCAGTCAGTACAGTGATCCTCTGTGGTTGTTCCCCTTAGTAACAAGTATACAGGGGTAAGCCATGGGGTACAGGTCTCTGGCACAGAGTCTGTCTCTGCTGCTCAGAAGGGAAGGGGGGAGAGGAGTAGAGCATTAGTCATTGGAGACTCCATAGTTAGGGGGATAGATAGGAGATTCTGTGGGAACGAGAGAGACTCGCCGTTGGTGTGCTGCCTCCCAGGTGCCAGGGTGCGTGATGTCTCGGATCGTGTTTTCGGGATCCTTAAGGGGGAGGGGGAGCAGCCCCAAGTCGTGGTCCACATAAGTACCAACGACATAGGTAGGAAAGGGGATATGGATGTAAGGCAGGAATTCAGGGAGCTATAGTGGAAACTTAGATCTAGGACAAACAGAGTTATTATCTCTGGGTTGTTACCCGTGCCACGTGATAGCGAGACGAGGAATAGGGAGAGAGAGGAGTTCAACACGTGGCTACAGGAATGGTGCAGGAGGGAGGGTTTCAGATTTCTGGATAATTGGGGCTCATTCTGGGGTCGGTGGGACCTCTACAAACGGGATGGTCTACACCTGGACCAGAGGGGTACCAATATCCTGGGGGGGGTGGAATTTACTAATGCTCTTCGGGAGGGTTTAAACTAGTTCAGCAGGGGCTTGGGAACCTGAATTGTAGCTCCAGTATACAGGAGGTTGAGAGTAGTGAGGTCATGAATAAGGTTTCATAGTTGCAGGAGTGTACCGGCATGCAGGAAGGTGGTTTAAAGTGTGTCTTCTTCAATGCCAGGAGCATCCGGAATAAGGTGGGTGAACTTGCGGCATGGGTTGGTACCTGGGACTTCGATGTTGTGGCCATTTCGGATAGAGCAGGGACAGGAATAGTTGTTGCAGGTGCCGGGGTTTAGATATTTCAGTAAGCTCAGGGAAGGTGGTAAAAGAGGGGGACGGGTGGCATTGTTAGTCAAAGACAGTATTACGGTGGCAGAAAGGACGTTTGATGAGGACTTGAGGGCAGTACGGTAGCATTGTGGATAGCACAATTGCTTCACAGCTCCAGGGTCCCAGGTTCGATTCCAGCTTGGGTCACTGTCTGTGCGGAGTCTGCACATCCTCCCTGTGTGTACGTGGGTTTCCTCCGGGTGCTCCGGTTTCCTCCCACAGTCCAAAGATGTGCAGGTTAGGTGGATTGGCCTTGCTAAATTGCCCTTAGTGTCCAAAATTGCCCTTAGTGTTGGGTGGGGTTACTGGGTTATGGGGATAGGGTGGGGGTGTTGACCTTGGGTAGGGTGCTCTTTCCAAGAGCTGGTGCAGACTTGATGGGCCGAATGGCCTCCTTCTGCACTGTAAATTCTATGATAATCTATGATAATCTATGACTCGTCTACTAAGGTAGTATGGGCTGAGGTTAGAAACAGGAAAGGAGAGGTTACCCTGTTAGGGGTTTTCTATAGGCCTCCAAAAAGTTCCAGAGATGTAGAGGAAAGGATTGCAAAGATGATTCTGGATAGGAGTGAAAACAACAGGGTAGTTGTTATGGGGGACTTTAACTTTCCAAATATTGACTGGAAACGCTATAGTTCGAGTACTTTAGATGGGTCCATTTTTGTCCAATGTGTGCAGGAGGGATTCCTGACACAGTATGTAGATAGGCCAACGAGAGGCGAGGCCATATTGGATTTGGTACTGGGTAATGAACCAGGACAGGTGTTAGATTTGGAGGTAGGTGAACACTTTGGTGATAGTGACCACAATTCGATTACGTTTACTTTAGTGATGGAAAGGGATAGGTATATACCGCAGGGCAAGAGTTATAGCTGGGGGAAAGGCAATTATGATGCGATGAGGCAAGACTTAAGATGCATTGGATGAAGAGGAAAACTGCAGGGCATGGGCACAATGGAAATGTGGAGCTTGTTCAAGGAACTGCTACTGCGTGTCCTTGATAAGTATGTACCTGTCAGGCAGGGAGGAAGTGGTCGAGCAAAGGAACTGTGGTTTACTAAAGCAGTCAAAACACTTGTTAAGAGGAAGAAGGAGGCTTATGTAAAGGTGAGACATGAAGGTTCAGTTAGGGCGCTCAAGAGTTACAAGTTAGCTAGGAAGGACCTAAAGAGTGAGCTAAGAAGAGCCAGGAGGGGACATGAGACGTTTTTGGCAGGTAGGATCAAGGATAACCCTAAAGCTTTCTATAGATATGTCAGGAATAAACGAATGACTAGGGTAAGAGTAGGTCCAGTCAAGGACAGTAGTGGGAAGTTGTGCTTGGAGTCCGAGGAGATAGGAGAGGTGCTAAATGAATATTTTTCGTCAGTATTCACACAGGAAAAAGACAATTTTGTTGAGGAGAATACTGAGATTCAGGCTACTAGACTAGAAGGGCTTGAGGTTCATGAGGAGAAGGTGTTAGCAATTCTGGAAAGTGTGAAAATAGATAAGTCCCCTGGGCCGGAAGGGATTTATCCTAGGATTCTCTGGAAAGCTAGGGAAGAGATTGCTGAGCCTTTGGCTTTGATCTTTAAGTCATCTTTGTCTGCAGGAATAGTGCCAGAAGACTAGAGGTTAGCAAATGTTGTCCCCTTGTTCAAGAAGGGGAGTAGAGACAACCCCGGTAACTATAGACCAGTGAGCCTTACTTCTGTTGTGGGCAAAATCTTGGAAAGGTTTATAAGAGATAGGATGTATAATCATCTGGAAAGGAATTTTCATGGTTTTGTGAAGGTTTGCTTCACAAACCTTATTGAGTTCTTTGAGAAGGTGACCAAACAGGTGGATGAGGGTAAAGCAGTTGATGTGGTGTATATGAATTTCAGTTAGCGTTTGATAAGGTTCCCCTCGGTAGGCTACTACAGAAAATACGGAGGCATGGGATTCAGGGAGATTTAGCTGTTTGGATCAGAAATTGGCTAGCTGGAAGAAGACAAAGGGTGGTGGTTGATGGGAAATGTTCAGCCTGGAGTCCAGTTACTAGTGGTGTACCACAAGGATCTGTTTTGGGGCCACTGCTGTTTGTCATTTTTATAAATGACCTGGAGGAGGGCGTAGAAGGATGGGTGAGTAAATTTGCAGATGACACTAAAGTCAGTGGAGTCGTGGACAGTGCGGAAGGATGTTACAAGTTACAGAGGGACATAGATAAGCTACAGCGCTGGGCTGAGAGGTGGCAAATGGAGTTTAATGCAGAAAAGTGTGAGGTGATTCATTTTGGAAGGAATAACAGGAAGACAGAGTACTGGGCTAATGGTAAGATTCTTGGTAGTGTGGATGAGCAGAGAGATCTCGGAGTACATGTACATAGATCCCTGAAAGTTGCCACCCAGGTTGAGAGGGTTGTTAAGAAGGCGTACGGTGTGTTAGCTTTTATTGGTAGAGGGATTGAGTTTCGGAGCCATGAGGTCATGTTGCAGCTGTACAAAACTCTGGTGCGGCCGCATTTGGAGTATTGCGTGCAATTCTGGTCGCCGCATTATAGGAAGGATGTGGAAGCATTGGAAAGGGTGCAGAGGAGATTTACCAGAATGTTGCCTGGTATGGAGGGAAGATCTTATGAGGAAAGGCTGAGGGACTTGAGGCTGTTTTTGTTAGAGAGAAGAAGGTTAAGAGGTGACTTAATTGAGGCACGCAAGATGATCAGAGGATTGGATAGGGTGGACAGTGAGAGCCTTTTTCCTCGGATGGTGATGGCTAGCACAAGGGGACATAGCTTTAAATTGAGGGGAGATAGATATAGATGTCAGAGGTAGGTTCTTTACTCAGAGAGTAGTAAGGGCGTGAAATGCCCTGCCTGCAACAGTAGTGGACTCGCCAACACTAAGGGCATTCAAATGGTAATTGGATAAACATATGGACGATAAGGGAATAGTGTAGATGAGCTTTAGAGTGGTTTCACAGGCTGGCGCAACATCGAGGGCCAAAGGGCCTGTACTGCGCTGTAATGTTCTATGTTCTATGTTCCTTGGTTTTCACCATGTAAGACACTGATGCAGTCCTTTCCACTATTGCCCCTGGTATCCATCGGGCACCATCTCCAAAGTTCCGGACATATACCATGTCCCCGGGCCAAAAACCTCTGTCCTGCATCTGTCTGCTGTGGTATTGTTTCTGGAGATCCTCTCTCCTCTCCACTTTCCTGCCAATATCAGGGACTGTCAGGCTAAGGCGGGTCCTCAGCCTTCAGCCCATCAGAAGTTCCGCCGGTGTCACTCCAGTCGTTATGAGTGGTGTGGTACGATAGCTGAATAGGAAGCATGCCAACCTCGCCTCCATTGCTGTATTTTCCACTCACCAGGCCGTTTGAAGAGGGTTGGTTTGGTGCCATCAGGATGTGTTTTACCTCGTTCATGAAGTGTGAGAATTCCTTGCTAGTAAAAGGGGTGCCGTTATCTGTAACCTGCACCTCCGCATGTCAAGGGTACTGAACGAAAGGCGTAACATCTCGATGGGAGCCCTCAAAGTGGTGGTCGGCATTTGATAGACATCAACCATTTTGACTGGGCATTCGCTATTAGCAGAAACATCGAGCCTTGGAACGGTCCGCGAAGTCAACATGCAACCTTACCCAGGGTCGGCCTGGCCACTCCCGGGAGTGAAGAAGCACTGCTGGTGGGAGTTCCTGATGCTCCTGACATGTGGTGCATTGTTGTACCAACTGCTCAATGTCACCATCAAGTCCTGGCCACCACACGTAGCACCTGGTGGGCATCTTTATCTTGGACACTCCCAAGTGTCTATTGTGCGGGTCCTGCAAAATGGTCTCTGCCTTGATTCAGGACGAGAAGACAGACTCCCCACAGGAGACTGCCAGCCTCCATGCTAAGCTCCTGGTGCTTGGTCAGGAAAACCCACAGTTCCTCAGGCAGTTTTCCCTGTTGTCCCCGTGCAGGACGATGTGGCGTAACTTCGCGAAGGTCCGGACCTTTTGTGTCTACTTACAAATCTGTGAGGTAAAGACCAGCAGGGTGCCTACGCAATTCAAGGCCAACGTGACTTCATCTGCCACTGGCGGAGATGGGGGAGTGTCGGCAATGGGAATCCGCATGTGCAATTCGCACACCTGGGAGATACTCGAACATGTACTCATGTGCAGCCAATAGCAGCGCCCAACGTTGTATCTGGGCCGACGCTATCAGTGGAATTGCCCTGTCCATCTTGAACAAGCCAAGCAACAGTTTGTGGCCGTTATGATCGTAAAGTGCCGCCCATAAACATAGTGGTGGAGCTTCTTGACGGGGAAGATGACAGCCAGCCCTTTCTTCTCTGCACTGGCCAAAATCCTCGCTGCGCGAGCTATTGGCCTCTCCCTCCCCTTGATCATCCAGTGGGACAACATCCGCCCGATGCCGTCTGGGGAGGCATCACATGTGATCACGAGTGGCCGGGAAGGGTCGTAGTGCGTCAACAACCTTGAGGACGTCAGTTGTCACTTGACCTTGGCAAAGGCCTCTTCATACAGCATCCTCCATTCCCATTTCTGATGTTTTTTCCGGAGTGCACGTGGCGATGCTAGGATGGTTGCCAGGTTCGGGATGAAGTTGTCGTGATAATTTACGGGTCTGAGGAACGACTGTTGTTCGGTAGCATTCTTAGGCATGGGAGCCTGTTTGATGACACGTACCTCCTCCTCCATCGAGTGCAAGCCACCCTGGGTGACACGGTACCTAGGTATGTGACCTGTTTTGCATGAAAAACGCCCTTGTCCCTTTTTAGATGTATACGTGCCTCAGAGAACCTCCGGAGATCGTCCTCAAAATAATTCAAGGGCTCCTTTTTGATGACTCCAGTGATCAGGACATCATCCTAGTAAACTGGCACACTTGGAAGCATTTGGAGGATGCTTTCCATGACCTTCTGAAAATGCACACAGGCAGACGATACCCGAATGGAAGTCTGGTACATTCGTAAAGACCCCAGTGGGTATTGATGGTCACAAACATTCTGGATGCTGCCTTTAGCACCGAGCGGAGGTATGTGTGACTCATGCCTAGTTTTGAGAAGGAGCGCCCTCCAGCGAACTCATTAAAGAGATCGCCCATGCGCGGCATCAGGTACCCATCAAAATGGGTGGCCTTGTTAACCGTCAAGTTGTAATCGTCACAAAGGCAGACAATTTTATCCTACTCCGCAACTGTACAGGACGAATGATTCCCAGACTTCCCAGCCGGTTGAGCTTATCGTCCACCTTCGTCAACATGGCACAGGGAACTGGACAGACCCGAAAATGCCTTGCTCAGGCCTCTTGAGTCTACACAGATTTTGACAATGGCACCCTTTATTTTTCCCAAGCCATCCTGGAAAACGTCCGGGTATTTCCCTAGGCGCTCATACAACCCCCCCTGTACCCATCTTGAAAATCTGCTGCCAGTCCAGGTGGAGCCTCGGGAGCTAGGTCTGGGCCCTCATACCACGATAAACGGCAAACGGACGGACTGCCGCCCAAAGGCAACTGGAGTCATCATTGTGCCCATGATGGCCAACGGTTCTCCCGTGTACTTGGCAAATTCACTTCAGTGTCCGTCAGATCCAGTTCTGGTACGTCTACCATCCTATTACCGACACAGCAGCCCCTGTGTCAATTCCCACTTCAAGTGGGTGGCCATTAACCTGGACGGTGACTTTGATGGGGGCTATTCTTGGTGCGGCGGTGCAGCTTAACTGCATTCACTTGTCTCCATCGGGCTGCACCAGATGTAAAGCCCTGGCTCTAGGTTGCTGTGTCCCCCGACCAGGGCGGTGCCCTGGTCGGCGGATCCGGCGTTCCTGGTCCCCACGGTTCCTCTGTCCCTAGGTGCAGCACCGCTGTGAGTCCTCCTACTGGGATTCAGGGAAGGTGTCTCGCCGGGCTGTAGAGGCCCTCGGCCAACACTGGCCCCGGTGTTGCTCAGGCAGTGGCTGGGTCACAGAGGCTCTACACGTATGTGACATTGTTCGCCTGAATGTATGGCGTCCAGCTGCATTCGCCTCCATCTCTAGCAAGCCCTGGACCCCTGGACTCCCTTCTCCGCACTTTTCATGGCCAAAGATGGCTCAGCCAGCAACTTACATTGGGCCACCATGTTGTTGATTCCACACACAAAGCATTCCCTCAGCCTCGCCGGAAAGGGTGGCCCATAATCGCAGTGCTCAGCTAGCTTGCATATGCGCGCCAAAAATTCTGTGACTGATTCCCCGGGGTTCTTCTGGCCGTATTGGACCTGTACATTTGGACCCAGACCGATGGTTTGGGGTCATAATGGTCCGCCACTCGTGTCACCAGTTTGTCAAATGTTGTGGAATTGGGACCACAAAGTACATCAGGCTTCTGTTGACGTTAAAAGTAGGGGGCCCCACTGTGGGCAGGAGTATCACCTACTGCCGGTCATCCCCTATAATGGTGTTCGCCCAAAAAAGTAACCTATTCGGTCAGCATACTGGGCCCAGTCTTCTATGTTTGTGTCAAAAGAAACAAGCCTCCCAAAGAGCAGCATTTTAAAACCTGTTCTGACCTCAGTCTTCTGTAGCGAGATTCAACCGTGGTCTGGACATCCAGATTGACCGCCTGTAGTTTTGTTTCTCCTCGTCGCCAGTATTGCAATCACAGAATTCCCAAGAAGGATTCAATCAGAAAGGTTTATTCAACAAGGCAAAGGAAAGCCGCAAAGTGGTGGGGAATATATCTAGTCCCAGCCGGGACCATCCAAAGATGCAGGTTCCCGTCCTGGCCGGCTTTTATCTGTGGTTTATTGAGCCCCGTGGTTGGGCCTTCACCTCTAAGTGGGGGAGCTCCATTCCATGAGTACCATGCGGAAGCTCAATTGGGCCGTCCCAATTGAGTCTCATGGGGGTAATTACACGTGTAATTGCAGGAACCAAGATGTGCAAAATTTGTCAGAAGCCTTATTTGTTCAGATGAACATCACTTTGATTCGAGGACGGAGCTAATGTTCCGAGTTAGGATGACTCAAGTTCGAAACGTCAGCTCCGTTCTCTCAGATGCTGTCAGACCTGCTGAGATCATCCAGTATTTTCTGTCTTGGTTTCGGGCTCCGCGTTCATTCGCCATTATCACTTCGATTGGGCCCGCCCATCTCTTGGAGATTGCGGTGAACATATTCCTGACAAACAACATGGAAACATGCGGCTGGATTTTACATTCCCAAATCAGGCGTGTTTCCCCCACCACACCGACAAAATATTTGGTCAGATGACGTCAGGCCGGCAACCCGACATCTTCACACCCGTCTCCAATAATATGGAGTAATACACCGGCACTGAAATGGCTGGCCTAGCCGCCATCTTGAAATCATTAATTAACAGGCTGTTAAGTTTGCTAACGCCCCAATCGTCCACAGTTTTTCGTTGCCCGCTGCATTTCTTTGGATATTGGACGTTAGAAAAGGTTTGGGGGTGTTTAAAGCCGGTTAAATCGAGGCAGCAGAAGGGGAGGAAAGGCCTTTCACAGGTCCCGCTGAGCAATGTACTGGGAGAATATGCTGGGGCAGGGGCAGTGTCTGCGTGATTCATTAATGGCTTTTTTTGCACCGTCAATGAATAACAAAGACTGATTTTGAGGACAGGGAACATTTACAATTCAATCCGATATCTCTCTGCCGCCTGACAACCCGGCCTACGGAGCCAATTCTCAGGGCCCACAAGTTGTGTCTGCACACCGAAGTGTGATACGTATTCCTCTGTGAATGCAGTCACAACAAAAATTCATCGCGATATATAGTGGGCTGGATCTGACGAATGTGATATAAAATAGTTACTTTAGAGATATTAGTTACTGTAATGTAGAGATAGGCCAGTGTCATTCTGGTGAGTTCACAGACAAAGGATTTCAGACCGCATGGCAAAGCAAGGAGGAGGTGTGTCCACCAAAGGAGGAGAAAAGGATGCTGGGTAATAGGGGCCAGGAGGAGTATAGGATGACCTATGGGAATCGTGTATGTGAAACTTGATACCATTTGAATTGATTTGCAGAGATCCCTTTGTCTCTTTGTTCATTCGCTTTCCGGGGTGTAGGAGACTGGATGTGTCTCATGCCTCTGTGAAATGAATCAAGCTTGCAAGCCAAATAAAATAACTAATGCTGTACCTGCAAATCCATCTCGACTTATATTGAGGCCAGACTGACGGGTAAAGAAATTTGGGATTTGTCAGATCCTCCATTGCCCGATGCCAGGAGTGGGGTTCACGATCCGGCGGAGAATCGTTGGCCGAAAAGCGGCTGCAGCAAGGAAAAGACCCCATGCCGGCATCACCATGCAGATCAGTGAATTGCACCAATTTATGTCTGATTAATGGGCTAGAAACCCGAATCTCCAGCTCCCTGTGATGCTGCAGCCCTTCCAGCCAGGAGTTTCACGGGTGTGAATTGTTTGCAAGCATTTACAAGCGGGGTCGGGGCATCATGGACATTGAAGGGGGACAAGGAGGTAAGCAAAACGTACGGGCTTGCTGGGGGTTAATGCCTGGATCTCAGGGAGTAGCGGGGAACAAATTGGTAGCAAGTGCGTGACCCAGGGTGAGCTCCTCGAGATCGGGGTGCCCTGGCTGAGACCCCAATTGTTGCATAAAATTATTTACACCACCCCCGAGCTGCAACTTATAGTCTCGTGGATGTTGAGACTGCTGACTGTTGACAATATCCTGCAAATTCTCTGAGGGCTTCCGGTCGTGGGAGAACCCACCCAACACGCCCTTCTGGACACCCTGCTGGATTTTCCGATTCTGAGGCTATGTCCTCATGAGAGCGTGGGAACAGGAGCATTTTACGACAGAATCAACGACCTCCAGAAACCCAACTCACTGCACAGAGACCCCCAGAAACCCAACTCACTGCACAGAGACCCCCAGAACCCCAGCTCACTGCACAGAGACCCCCAGAAACCCAACTCACTGCACAGAGACCCCCAGAAACCCAACTCACTGCACAGAGACCCCCAGAAACCCAACTCACTGCACAGAGTCCCCCAGAAACACAACTCACTGCACAGAGACCCCCAGAAACCCAACTCACTGCAGAGAGACACCCAGAGACCCAACTCACTGCACAGAGACCCCCAGAAACTCAACTCACTGCACAGAGACCCCCAAAACCCAACTCACTGCACAGAGACTCCCAGAAACCCAACTCATTGCACAGAGACCCCCAGACACCCAACTCACTGCAGAGAGACCTCCAGAAACCGAACTCACTGCACAGAGACCCCCAGAAACCCAACTCACTGCACAGAGTCCCCCAGAAACCCAACTCACTGCACATAGACCCCCAGAAACCCAACTCACTGCACAGAGACTCCCAGAAACCCAACTCACTGCACAGAGACCCCCAGAAACCCAACTCACTGCACAGAGACCCCCAAAAACCCAACTCACTGCACAGAGACCCCCAGAAACCCAACTCACTGCACAGAGACCCCCAGAAACCCAACTCACTGCACAGAGACCCCCAGAAACACAACTCACTGCACAGAGACCCCCAGAAACCCAACTCACTGCACAGAGTCCCCCAGAAACCCAACTCACTGCACAGAGACCCCCAGAACCCCAACTCACTGCACAGAGACCCCCAGAACCCCAACTCACTGCACAGAGACCCCCAGAAACCCAGCTCACTGCACAGAGACCCCCAGAAACCCAACTCACTGCACAGAGACCCCCAGAACCCCAACTCACTGCACAGAGACCCCCAGAAACCCAGCTCACTGCACAGAGACCCCCAGAAACCCAACTCACTGCACAGAGACCCCCAAAAACCCAACTCACTGCACAGAGTCCCCCAGAACCCCAACTCACTGCACAGAGACCCCCAGAAACCCAACTCACTGCACAGAGACCCCCAGAAACCCAACTCACTGCACAGAGTCCCCCAGAAACCCAACTCACTGCACAGAGACCCCCAGAAACACAACTCACTGCACAGAGACCCCCAGAAACCCAACTCACTGCACAGAGACCCCCAAAAACCCAACTCACTGCACAGAGACCCCCAGAAACCCAACTCACTGCACAGAGACCCCCAGAACCCCAACTCACTGCAGAGAGACACCCAGAGACCCAACTCACTGCAGAGGGACCCCCAGAAACCCAACTCACTTCACAGAGACCCCCAGAAACCCAACTCACTGCACAGAGACCCCCAGAAACCCAACTCACTGCACAGAGACCCCCAGAAACCCAACTCACTGCACAGAGACCCCCAGAAACCCAACTCACTGCACAGAGACCCCCAGAACCCCAACTCACTGCAGAGAGACACCCAGAGACCCAACTCACTGCACAGAGACCCCCAGAAACCCAACTCACTGCACAGAGACCCCCAGAACCCCAACTCACTGCAGAGGGACCCCCAGAAACCCAACTCACTTCACAGAGACCCCCAGAAACCCAACTCACTGCACAGAGTCCCCCAGAAACCCAACTCACTGCACATAGACCCCCAGAACCCCAGCTCACTGCACAGAGACCCCCAGAAACCCAACTCACTGCACAGAGACCCCCAGAACCCCAGCTCACTGCACAGAGACCCCCAGAAACCCAACTCACTGCACAGAGACCCCCAAAAACCCAACTCACTGCACAGAGACCCCCAGAAACCCAACTCACTGCACAGAGACCCCCAGAAACACAACTCACTGCACAGAGACCCCCAGAAACCCAACTCACTGCACAGAGTCCCCCAGAACCCCAACTCACTGCACAGAGTCCCCCAGAACCCCAACTCACTGCACAGAGACCCCCAGAAACCCAACTCACTGCACAGAGACCCCCAGAAACCCAACTCTCTGCAGAGGGACCCCCAGAAACCCAACTCACTGCACAGAGACCCCCAGAAACCCAACTCACTGCACAGAGACCCGCAGAAACCCAACTCACTGCACAGAGACCCCCAGAAACCCAACTCACTGCACAGAGACCCCCAGAAACACAACTCACTGCACAGAGTCCCCCAGAACCCCAACTCACTGCACAGAAACCCGCAGAACCCCAGCTCACTGCACAGAGACCCCCAGAAACCCAACTCACTGCACAGAGTCCCCCAGAACCCCAACTCACTGCACAGAGACCCCCAGAACCCCAACTCTCTGCAGAGGGACCCCCAGAAACACAATTAGGGGCAGCATGGTGGTGCAGTGGGTTAGCCCTGCTGCCTCACGGCGCCAAGGTCCCAGGTTCGATCCCGGCTCTGGGTCACTGTCCATGTGGAGTTTGCACATTCTCCCCGTGTTTGCGTGGGTTTCGCCCCCACAACCCAAAGATGTGCAGGGTAGGTGAATTGGCCACGCTAAATTGCCCCTTAGTTGGAAAAAATGAATTGGGTACCTTCAATTTATTTCAAAAAAGAAAACACACTTAGCTTTTCTTTATTCACTGAAGTACTTCGTTGAAGGTGCCACAGAAATGTAAGTCTTTTAAAAAAGTAAAAGGCTCAATGGTTATTCCGTGTTTCAATGTTTAATTGCTGTGATTTAACAAATTTATTTCCTTCAAATTAATCATTCTTAAATTTTCAATAATGCAGCAGTGATAATTATTAAAAAGTACATTATTGACTAAAGAACGTACGGATGCCCTGAAATAATGAAAGGTGCTAAATAAATGCAATTCTTTCCATTATAAACTATTTGATTACACATGTTTTAAAGTGGGGAACCAATGGTCATGTTTGTGATATTTAAGTGTTGCACTAACGGCATTGCTTAGTCACAGATATAGGTTAAGGGGCAGCAGATTGTTTGGAGACTTGGGCGGAGAGGTGGCAGATGGAGTTTAATCCGGACAAATGTGAGGTAATGCATTTTGGAAGGTCTAATGCAGGTAGGGAATAGACAGTGAATGGTAGAACCCTCAAGAGTATTGAAAGTCAAAGAGATCTAGGAGTACAGGTCCACAGGTCATTGAAAGGGGCAACACAGGTGGAGAAGGTAGTCAAGAAGGCATACGGCATGCTTGCCTTCATTGGCCGGGGCATTGAGTATAAGAATTGGCAAGTCATGTTGCAGCTGTATAGAACCTTAGTTAGGCCACACTTGGAGTATAGTGTTCAATTCTGGTCGCCACACTACCAGAAGGATGTGGAGGCTTTAGAGAGGGTGCAGAAGAGATTTACCAGAATGTTGGCTGGTATGGAGGGCATTAGCTATGAGGAGCGGTTGAATAAACTCGGTTTGTTCTCACTGGAACGAAGGAGGTTGAGGGGAGACCTGATAGAGGTCTACAAAATTATGAGTGGATAGTCAGAGGCTTTTCCCCAGGGTAGAGGGGTCAATTACTAGGGGGCATAGGTTTAAGGTGAGAGGGGCAAGGTTTAGAGTAGATGTACGAGGCAAGTATTTTACGCACAGGGTAGTGGGTGCCTGGAACTCGCTACCGGAGGAGGTGGTGGAAGCAGGGACGATAGTGACATTTAAGGGGCATCTTGACAAATACATGAATAGGATGGGAATAGAGGGATACGGACCCAGGAAGTGTAGAAGATTGTAGTTTAGTCGGGCAGCATGGTTGGCACGGGCTTGGAGGGCCGAAGGGCCTGTTCCTGTGCTGTACATTTCTTTGTTCTTTGTTCTTTGTTCTCGATTTAGAACTGAGGTGAGGATGAACTACTTCTCGCAAAGGGTGGTGAATATGTGGAACTCGCTGCCCCATAGAGCGGTGGAATCTGAGTCATTAAGTGCTTTCAAGAAGGACATAGATGTATTTCTGATTTTAAAAACGGGTTAAGGGGCTATTGGGACCAGGTAGGGAGGTGGATTTGAGAGCAGGAAGAGATCAGCCATGATCTGATTGAATGGCGGAGCAGGCTCGAACGGCTGAATTGCCAACTTCTGCTCCCAATTCCTATGATCCTATATTAGTCACACCTATCTTTGGGTATGATCTACCGGCCAAAGTTGCACTGGGCCAGAGAGCAGGCAGGCCGGTTAGATAGTGGGAGGGGCCAAATCGGGAACCACGCTGGGCGCCAATGGGTTTCCGACCTAACCAGTGAGATGAGGATCCCACCACGGCAAGAAACCAATTGGGACCTATGTCCATCCATTAACAGGAAGGACCCACGATCGAACGGCCACCCATGACCTAAAAGCCTCCCCAGCAAACAGTCACACAGGCGCCGTTTAGTACACCTATTTAAAAACTGGTGGAGTAGCTGCTGTGGGGATCGTAGTCGGGGAGTAGCCATCTTCGGCTGCGGCCCAGTACCTGGGTAGGGGGAGCCTGCAGTGGGTGGACGGGCCCATTCGTGAGGATGGGCCTCCACCGTTGGGGGGGGGCTCGGTCCCGGGTAGGTTCCACGGTCCCAGCATGATGCCCCCCGCCCCCCCTCCGTGGATACAAGTGTCATGAAGCAGGTGGTTGTTAAAGCCTAGCCTCCCAATCTGGGCATCCCCCCCCCCCCCCCCCAACCACGCCCCACCTCCTCCCCCACCACAGCACAAGCATCGGGACCACACAAACGCCAGGGCACTCCAAACACCCCCCCTGCCAAACAGGCCTTTTTAGTACAGTGTCATTATTTATTAGGGTCTCGGTGGCGATCCACCACACACAGGTCGCATTGTGGATTCTTTTCAACAAAGTGCAGCCTTGCTGGTAGTCACAGCACATCAAAGAAGCAAGCTTAATCCAAAATTAACAACTAACATTATTCACATGAGGTCCCACACTGACATTCACAATTTTGGTCAAGGGGACACCCAGCATGCCTCACTGGGATGAATGTTTGCATGACTACTCAACAGGTTCAGCCAGCATAGTTAACCCTCAGGGTCGCTGCTCTATGTATCACGTGACCACTTAGAATCATAGAATTTATAGTGCAGAGGCCCCAGAGAATTCCAGGTGAGGCCCGCTAATGATATGCCAACAGTGTTTACTGTGTATGCAGAGTGGAGCGTATTGACACCGCTGTTGAGGCACCAGAGAATTGTGTGATTTGGCGTGAAACCAGCACCCGCCATGATTTTGCCATCAGAACTGATTTTCCGCCCAAACTCATTTCGTAATTCTGAATCACTCTCCTTGGGCTTGGTTCTCTGCAGCCCCGCGCTGAAATCGCGTTTGGTGCGGGGGCGGAGAAGCCACTTTTACGACAGGATCGGGCCTGGCGTCGCTCCCGTGATTCTCCGGTCCCCGGCCCACATGCGATTTATGCGGCGCGGCTGGGGGGCCATTGCCAGACGCCCTCCCAGCGCTGCTCGGTCCCGACTGGCCGAATTCCCAATGGCGTGGTTCTAACCACGTTTGGCCGGTCGGGATTCAGTCCGCGGCCGCCCTGGTGGGGAGGGGCGGGGAGATCATGAATGTGGTTAGTTCCGAGGATTCTTCATCTCACCAGAATCTGCCAGAACCCACATTTTGCATCCAGGATGTTGAGAACCTTAACCTTGGGCAAGTCTGCTCTCGCCTGTTCCACTATCTTCATAGGGTGATGAGGTCTGAGCAGTGTCTTGCTCAAGTGAACTGGGTCAATGCTAATCCTGACCGTATCATCTTACTTTACTGCGACCACCATTGCTGAAACCCATTCTGTGGCCTCACCTATAGGAGTTATGTCATCCAGTGTTGTAACCTAATGCAGCACATTAACTACTTTCTGCTTCACAGCTATTGGTACACTGCTCGGAGCACAGACCATTGGTGGTACTGAGTCATATAGTCTTGTGCGGTATATTACTGGTAGCTTACCAATGACATTGCAGTTGAAAAGGTCTTTGTAATCTATCATTTCTAGGGCTTGGTGTTGCAGACCATGCAGCCCTGGATCAAGTTGGATGAACCTCAGTGTGTAGCTGTCCCGCAGACCTAGCAGTGGCCTCAGGTTCTGGTCAACTATATGAAACACAAAGCTGCCCTGTGTGTGATAGAGATTGGCCACACCTTCAGTGCAGATGGATTGTCCACCATCGGCCATGATGTCCACCTGGGAATTGGGGTCCGGTGCTGTCTATGGGTCCAGTTCCCGCAAAGTCCAGCTGAGCAATACGTTACATTCTGCTCCAGTGCCAATCTTTACTTTCAGTTTAGTATTGCTGCAAACCCTGTTATTTCAGGGCCCTCTTCCTCCTCCTCCATTTGAAACACTAATGATTCAAACTTCTCCCCAGCCTTAGGGCCTGCTAGATTTAAGTGAGACTGTCCGTTTTTTTGATTTGTCAGATAATCTGGCAAATACTCCACTCCTTTGCAAAGAGCCAACAGCAATTCTATGGATCAGGACCCATTGTAGGCCAGACCAGATAAGGGTGGCAGATTTCCTAAAGGACATTAACGGACAAGGTGATAATTTCATGGTCACCATTACTGAGATGAGCTTTGTATTCCATAATTGAATTCAAATTTTGCTGCCGAGGTGGGTTTGGACCCCACAAGCCCAGAGCAGGAAGTTAGTGTTTAAGACACAGTGGTGCAGTTGAGAATTTTCCCTAGCTGATAGATCAATGCAATATTATGGAGACCTGCATGGTCAGTGCTGCCTTCTGTCAGATGATCTGTCCCATCTTTTTGACCTGGTGGGAATAACAAATTCCATAAATGTTTCTTGATTCACCCTCAGGATGTGGACTTCATTGACAAGGATGGGATTCGAACCCACAGCAGCCAATCTCTGGGATGGGTGCCACCCGGGACTTGCCGCCAGTTTGTTCAGTCACGTGCAAATGGCTCTTACCCGGAATGAAGAACTTGTCGTATGAGCAACGTTTGAGGACTCTGGGTCTGTACTCGTTGGAATTTAGACGGATGAGGGGAGGATCTTATTGAAACTTACAGGATACTGCGAGGCTTGGATAGAGTGAACGTGGAGAGGATCTTTCCACTTGTAGGAAAAACTAGAACCAGAGGACACCATCTCAGATGAAAGGCAATACTTTAAAACAGAGATGAGGAGGAATTTCTTCAGCCAGAGGGTGGTGAATCTGTGGAACTCTTTGCCGTCGAAGGTTGTGGAGGCCAAATCACTGAGTGTCTTTAAGACAGAGATAGATAGGTTCTTGATTAATGAGGGGATCAGGGGTTATGAGGCGAAGGCAGGAGGATGGGGATGAGAAAATATCAGCCATGATTGAAATACGGAGCAGACTCGCTGGGCCGAGTGGCCTAATTCTGCTCCAATGTCTTATGGCCTTAGTGTTTAATTAATCATCCTACGAAGTGTGATACCTAGTATCGAGGAATCCGTTAGCCATGAGAGATTGGTTAGCCTTAACAGCGCATTAGGGAATGACCATGTCGTAGAACAACAGCCCACCCTGGGATATATAGAGGCGGCGTGGTGGTTAGCACTGATGCCTCTCAGTGCCAGGGACCTTGGTTCAACCCTGACCTCGGGTAACTGTCTGCTCCTCCCACCGGCACAGGGCACAAATCTTTTTTTAAATAAATTATCTTTTTTTGCAATTAAGGGGCCATTTAGTGTGGCCAATCCACCTATCCTGCACATCTTTGGGTTGTGGGGGTGAAGCCCACACAGAAAAGGGGAGAATGTGCAAACTCCGCACGGACAGTGACCCAGAACCGGGATTCGAACCCGGGTCCTCAGCGCCGTAAGCAGCAGGGCTAACCCACTGCGCCACGTGCCACCCACAGGGCACGAATCTTGATCCCGACCCCAGCGGGGCACCAGAGCATCGGAAACCACCCCATCTTCTTCATGACGCTGGATTCTCCACCTAATTGGGAACTCCGCTATCGGCGGCGTGAGGCGGAGAATTTCGTCCATCGTCTCCCAAACGGAGAATCCTGCCTTTGTTTTTCTATTCTGACCACAGTGACTAAACGTGCTTCCCACTCACCTAACCTGCGTGTTGGGTGTTCTGGTTCACAAACAAGCCAACAATGCTGGAAGTGGTGTAACGCTATTTTATTAACTGTTCAACTATGCCGACATACTGCAAACGTGGGTATAAGTAATACCAGCTTAACTGTGGACCCTTTCCTATCACTAGCTTTGGTGAGGCACTCAGCACATGGTGAATGTCTGTGTTGCAGGCTGTGAGCTCTGTGCTCTGAGCTGGCTGCTGCTAGCATGAGCGGGAACTCTCCTGTCCCCTGTCTTTATCGTGCTTGTGCTCGCACTGGTGATTGGCCGCGGTGTTATGTATGCTGGTTGGTCCTACTGCATGTCCATCAGTGTGTGTATGTGATTGCACCATAATGTACTGATGTATATTATGACATCCCCCTTTTTTACAAAGAACATGTGCCTTTGTGAGAATAAATAACGTGTAATGAGTGTATCTGACCATGTGTGTGCAGGATTTACATAACTATGTACATGAGGCTAGTCTACATACACGGGAAGGTGCCTGGTGCAGAGAAAAGAAAAACAAGGTGTTACACCAACAACAAAACTAATAACGAATGCTATAAACAAACTAGTGAAATGCTGAAACAGGATGAAAGAACAAAGCATTGAGTCCAACATTGTAAGGTTCATAAATCAAGTCTCTGAGGTGGGCGACGAATTCGGGTTGACCGTCAGGGTGGCACACCACTCGTCATCCGGATCAATGCTGTGTACCAACAGCAGCTGGTGCTTTCGATTCGGGGACAGCCTGTTCTTGGTTATGACAGCGACTCGAAAAGGCTCCCTGTCCTCGGTGTCAATGGTCTGCATGAAGTCAGGATCGGACTCGGTGAAGGTGGGTTGGATTGCCCGAACAGTCCTGCGAGGCTGGTTAAATCGTTGCGAGTTGGCAGGCTGGGCTGCTCGACAGCAGGCAGCATAGTGGCCAAGCCTGCCACAGCGTAGGCACTGTCGCGATTTTGCAGGGCATTGCCGCTTTAAGTGGGTGGAGCCACAGTTGCCGCACGTCATGACGTCAGTGCATTCGTTGCGCCACCACGCATGTGTGGGAGGGTCTTGAGTGGTGTGGGCCTGCGCATCGCGTTCCTCCACATCACCGTCCCCTCGTTTGGCGCGTACAAGTGCGGGAGTCATCGGAAAACGTGAAAAATGGCCGCCCTCCTCCAGACGGCGGCCCGGGTGGTGTTCGATCGTTTGGACCCGTTCCACCTTATGGGGCCCTTGCCACACCGTTTCAGCTGCCTGTATGTAAGAGTACCGGCTGGTGGCATTCTCATGCAGGACACAGGTCTCAATGGCAGTCGCTAGGGTTAGTTGCTTAACTTTAAGGAGCTGCTGACGCAGGGTGTCCGACATGACCCCCCAAAACAATCTGGTCACATATCATGGAGTTGGAGGTGGGCCCGTAGCCGCAGGATTGCGCGAGGATGCGGAGGTGTGTTAAATAGGATTGGAAAGGCTCGTCCTTACCCTGCAAGCGCTGCTGGAACAGGTACCTTTCAAAGCTTTCGTTGACTTCAACACTGAAGTGTGTGTCGAATTTGAGGAGCACCGTCTTGTACTTGGTCTTGTCCTCGTCGTCCGCGAATGTCAGGGAGTTAAAGATGTGGATGGCATGTTGTCCAGCCGTGGAGAGAAGAAGGGCTATCTTCCTGGTGTCCGATGCATTCTCCCTGTCCGTGGCCTCGAGGAAGCGCTGTTTAAATATCTTCCAATTTACCCCGAGATTGCCAGCGATACGGAGTGGCGGCGCCGGGTTGATGTTCTCCATGCTGTAGATGCCGGAATGCTGAGAAGTTGCAGGTAGGTCTCACAAGTGCTAGATTGCGGCCACTCCTTGTACCATGTCGTTTTGGGTGTTCTGGTTCACAAACAAACCAACAATGCTGGAAGTGGTGTTACACTATTTTATTAACTGTTCAACTATGCTAACATACTGTAAACGTGGGTATAAGCAATACCAGCTTAACTGTGGACCCTTTCCTATCACTAGCTTTGGTGAGGCACTCAGCACATGGTGAATGTCTGTGTTGCAGGCTGTGAGCTCTGTGCTCTGAGCTGGCTGCTGCTAGAATGAGCAGGAACTCTCCTGCCCTCTGTCTTTATAGTGCTTGTGCTCTCACTGGTGATTGGCTGCGGTGTTATGTATGCTGGTTGGTCCGACTGTATGTCCATCAGTGTGTGTATGTGATTGCACCATAATGTACTGATGTATATTATGACAGCCTCCTCGTATTCTCACTTAAATTTGTGTTAGCTCCCGGCCTCGTGTCCAAGTCACTGTAAACAGCTGAGGCCCTGATCCTTGGGGTTGTTAGTGACAACTTCAAAATTCCCCAATTGCCCCTGCTCTTTGCTCCCTGCCCATTAATCAACCCTCTGTCAATGCTAAAATATTATTACCCCCCCCCCCTCCCCCAACCCATACCTGAAGGCTGTGGCTTGAAAAGTAACCTTGGAGACTAAAATTACTTCATGAAATCACATTACAGCACCGCGGTAAAAATTTTATGTGCAACATTTGGAAACACCATGGTACATCTTGCGCGATTTGAAATCCAGGGAAATCTAAACATTTGTCTGGATTTGAACCGGTCTGTGATTATATTCAACCAGATTACGTTTGAGACAAACCGCAGCCCTTCCAAGAATTAAAGGAACATGCTCCCTTTGTAAATGCTTCACTCCATCATCTTCCAAAAAGACAACATCAGTGAGCTTGTATCAATCCTCCCCACTGGGTTTAAATGGACCTGGGGATGGGGCAAGCATGGTACAAGTCAAAATGGTACCAAAAGTCTTTTTATTATTCTGCCTGTGATGAGGAAAAATCTGTTGCACAAACACTTCACACAGACTGGATAGCTGTGCGGCAGAGGAACCCCCACAGGTGGCAGCACCAGAGGCCACACACACACACACACAGCCTTCAGCTGTTGCCATTGATACATCTGTGGTTCAGAGCATTCCAACAGGAGCACTGCCCCCTGGTGGATTTGAATTTAACTAATTTATGGACAAAACTCCTTTATGAAATTATCAGACGGAGTGAATAGTTTCCAGTTGCTTTGCTGCTTCTTCCATTTTAATACGTTTTCCCTCTCTCTAGTTTTTTCCCCCAACTCTTTCTTTGAAATTGCGTTACGTGACTAGCAATCCGGATGTTTGGATGAGCACTTCACAGGACATTGTGGTATTCTTTGTGTTGCTAATTCTAGGATAGTTGGCGTAGTATTCACAAAGACCACAAATAGCTTTTATATTGAATATTTATTACACTACTTAATTGGATTTGGCACTTACTCCTTTCTAATACACAGTCGATAATAAACATACAATCTACACTCATCTACTGCTAATCTCAATACTAATACATAATAAATAAATAATCTTTATTGTCACAAGTAGGCTTACATTAATACTGCAATGAAGTTACTGTGAAAAGCCACATTCCGACACCTGTTCAGGTATACAGAGGGAGAATTCAGAATTCTCAACTGGCACGGGAATTGAACCCGAACTGCTGGCCTTGTTCTGCATCACAAACCAGCTGTCTAGCCCACTGAGCTAAACCAGACCCTATATTAACTATGACCTGCTCTCACTCACACTATCTTTCCCACAGCCTGTTTTCTAGCTTTCTCCTCAACCTCTCACCCACAAGGATTAGCATTGATGCCTTATATAGTTCTACATCTAGCTCCCTCTAGTGGTTGATTTGAACAAAACATTAACCCTTCCAGTTCTGTACATTTATGATAATGTCACAGACATGAAAGTAAATCCTACCTTTGAGGCTGGAGAATTTTAGTTACACTTTGTGAAAAATCTGGTAATGAAATAAATGGTTTCAGCAAAACAAAAGTGACCCTGGAAGTCTTGGGGTGTCGTTAAAAATAAAAAGCTATTATGTTCACTTTAGAAAAGGAAATTTGTCACTCTGGCCTGGTCAAGCCTCTATGTGACTCCATCCCACACTAACAGACCTAGTCTCATATTTAACCGTCGGCACTGGTATCATTCATAAGAATATAATAAATAGAAGCAGAATAGACCACAGAGCCCTTAAGACTGCACTATCGCGGCTGACCATTATTCTGAACTTCATTTACCTACATACCCCTTGATTCCCTGAGAGATCAAATATCTCAATTGTTTCTTTAAATGATTCCACTATTTGTTTAGTCTATTTGCTCAATCAACCATAGTCAGGTCTCCACCCCATACCTATGTGAATGACTTTAAGATTCTTGTTCTATGATCAAACTTATCATAGAATTTACAGTGCAGAAGGAGGCCATTCGGCCCATCGAGTCTGCACCGGCTCTTGGAAAGAGCACCCTACCCAAGGACCACACCCCCACCCTATCCCCATAACCCAGTAACCCCACCCAACACTAAGGGCAATTTTGGACACTAAGGGCAATTTATCATGGCCAATCCACCTAACCTGCAAATCTTTGGACTGTGGGAGGAAACCGGAGCACCCGGAGGAAACCCACGCACACACGGGGAGGATGTGCAGACTTCGCACAGACAGTGACCCGAGCCGGAATCGAACCTGGGACTCTGGAGCTGTAAACCAATTGTGCTATCCACAATGCTACTGGCTGCCCTTATATGGAATTCAACTGCATTATGATCATTCTTTCGTCAGTACATCTTTAACTATAACATTACTAATTTATATGACATTACTAATTAGCTTCACCTCATTGTACAACAGTGCATCTAAGGTATCTTCATCCCTAGTCGGTTCCATATAGTGCAAGGAAACGGTCATGAGAACTTCTGCAAACCTTTCTTCCAGATCACCTTTGCCAATTTGATTTCTTCAGTCTATATGCAGATTAATGTGCCCCACAGTTATTACATTTCCTTTGTTACAAACTCCAATTTATAGATAGATAGATAGATAGATAGACTCCAGATAGATAGTTTTTTGAAGAATAAAGGGATTAAGGGTTATGGTGTTCGGGCCGGAAAGTGGAGCTGAGTCCACAAAAGATCAGCCATGATCTCATTGAACGGTGGAGCAGGCTCGAGGGGCCAGATGGCCTACTCCTGCTCCTAGTTCTTATGTTCTTAATAGCGTCTTGTTTAATGCTCTAACTGTATAATTACTGTTAGGGCATTTATAAAATACTCCCACCAGCATTTCCTTACCCTTGTTATTCCTAATCATGACTCATATTCACTCTCAGTCCTTATCTTCTTAACCAAGATCATTTCTCATTTCTCCCCTTACATCATCCTTCACCAGCAGGGTTACTCCTCTTCCTTTTCCAAAATGTCTATCATTTCAAAATGTGGTGTGCCATCGAATATTTATTTCCTCATCTTGGTCACCCTGTAACCATTCTGGGCCTAAGTTCCGTGGCGAGGGCTAAATTTGAGATTTTATCTAATATCGGTGGAGGTGAGAGGACTTCAGGCTGAGGAGGTGGGACTGGAGTCAGCATTCCTTGATTTGGAGATGACTCACTGGAAGTGATGAAATTCCGCTCTTTCACAAGAGGCGTATCCTGAGATGGAGTTTGACTTGGCAACAGTTGGTCAACATGTCTCCGACAGGTGAGGTAATTCGCCGTTTGCACTGTGTACGAAACAGGTCGTGTCTGAGCAATCACAGTAGCACAAACCCTTTTAACTCCAGTAGCATAGTTATGAGCTGGAACTTCTTCTTTTTTTAAAATAATTTTTATTAAAGGTTTTCATAAAATATCAATAACAAAATGAGAAAGAAAAAAGAACCCAACAGGGTTAAGTACAAAACACAATCTAAAAAAGCAACCCCCAAAACCCCTCCCCCACGTACATAAATAATAAATTAACGTTAACACCCCGACTTAAGACAACAGGTGTGTACACCACCTCAGACCCTCCAGTGTAAATAACATCAACAAAAATAAAGTAAACATCCCCCCCCCCACCCCCCGAGCTGCTGCTGCCATTGACCAATGTCTATCGTTCTGCCAGAAAGTCTAAGAACGGTTGCCACCGCCTAAAGAACCCTTGTACCGACCCTCTCAAGGCGAATTTCACCCTCTCCAATTTAATAAACCCTGCCATATCGCTGATCCAGGATTCCACGCTTGGGGGCCTCGTATCTTTCCACTGAAGGAGAATCCTTCGCCGGCTACCAGGGACGCAAAGGCCAGAATTCCAGCCTCTTTCGCCTCCTGCACTCCCGGCTCCTCTGCTACCCCAAATATTGCGAGTCCCCAGCCCGGTTTGACCCTGGATCCTACCACCCTCGACACCGTCCTCGCTACGCCCTTCCAAAATTCCTCCAGCGCTGGGCATGCCCAGAACATATGGGTGTGATTTGCTGGGCTCCCTGAGCACCTGACACACCTGTCCTCACCCCCAAAGAACCTGCTCATCCTTGTCCCGGTCATGTGTGCCCTGTGCAGCACCTTAAACTGTATGAGGCTGAGCCTCACGCACGAAGAGGAAGAGTTCACCCTCCCTAGGGAATCTGCTCACGTCCCCTCTTCGATCTCCTCTCCCAACTCCTCCTCCCACTTACCTTTCAACTCCACCACCGAGGCCTCCTCCTCCTCCTGCATCACCTGGTAAGTTTCCGAGATCTTCCCCACTCCCACCCACCCCCCCGAGAGCACGCTGTCCTGTACTGTGTGTGGCAGTAGCCGTGGGAATTCCACCACCTGCCGTCTGGCAAACGCCCTTACCTGTAAGTACCTGAAGGTGTTCCCCGGGGGGGAGCCCATACTTCTCCTCCAGCTCACCCAAGCTCGCAAACTTCCCGTCCACAAACAGGTCCCCCAACTTTCGTATCCCTGCCCTGTGCCACCCCGAAAACCCTTCCCCTGTTCTTCCTGGGGGGAACCGGTGGTTCCCCCGTAATGGGGTCCACGCCGAGGCCCTAACTTCCCCCCTATGCCGCCTCCACTGCCCCCAGATTTTGAGGGCCGCCACCACCGCCGGGCTCGTGGTATACCTCCTTGGAGGGAGCGGCAGCGGCGCCGTTGCCACCGCCCTCAGACTCGTACCCACACAGGACGCCGTCTCCAGCCTCTTCCATGCAGCCCCCTCCCCCTCCATCACCCACTTGCGCACCATTGTCGCATTGGCGGCCCAGTAGTACCCACAGAGGTTGGGCAGCGCCAGCCACCACCCACTCTACTCCGCTCCAGGAACACCCTTCTCACCCTCGGAGTCCCTCGCGCCCACACAAACCCCATTATACTCCTGTTAACCCACCTGAAAAAAGCCTTCGGGATAAACACGGGGAGGCACTGGAACAGGAACAAAAACCTTGGGAGCACCGTCATTTTGATTGACTGATGAGCTAGAACTTCTTGCCCCAAACAGAAAAGTCTTGGCTTTCCAGAAGGCCTTTGACAAGAGGCTGTTAAATATGTTAAGAACCCATGGTGTTAAGGGTACAATACTGGCATGGATAGAGGATTGGCTGTATGGCAGAAGGCAGAGAGTGGGGATAAAGGGGTCTTTTTCAGGAAAGTAGCAATGCGCATCAGAGGTCGATGCTGGGACCACAACTTTTCACAATATACATTAACGATCTGGAAGAAGGAACTGAAGGCACTGTTGCTAAGTTTGCAGATGATACAAAGATCTGCAGAGGGACAGGTAGTATTGAGGAAGCAGGCGGACTGCAGAAGAACTTGGACAGGCTAGGAGAGTGGGCAAAGAAGTGGGAGATGGAATACAATGAGGAAAAGTGTGAGGTTATGCACTTTGGAAGGAAGAATGGGGGCAGAGACTATTAACTAAATGGGGAGATGCTTAGGAGATCAGAAGCAAGATACTGCGAGGCCTGGATAGAGTGGACATGGAGAGGATGTTTCCACTAGTAGGAAAAACTAGAAGCAGAGGACACCATCTCAGACTAAAGGGACGATCCTTTAAAACTGAGATGAGGAGGAATTTATTCAGCCAGAGGGTGGTGAATCTGTGGAACTCTTTGTCACAGAAGACTGTAGAATCACTGAGTATGTTTAAGACAGAGATAGATAGGTTCTTGAATAATAAGGGAATCAGGAGTTATGGGGAGAAGGCAGGAGAATGGGGATGAGAAAAGATCAGCCATGATTGAATGGCGGAGCAGACTCCATGGGGCAAGTGGCCTAATTCTGCTCCTATGTCTTATGGTAGAGAGTTGGGATAAAAGGTTCTTTTTCGGAATAGCAACCGGTGACGAGTGGTGTCCCCCAGGGTTCAGTGTTGGGGCCACAGCTGTTCTCTTTATATATTAATGATCTAGATGACGGGACTGGGGGCATTCTGGCTAAGTTTACCGATGATACAAAGATAGGTGGAGGGGCAGGTAGTATTGAGGAGGAGGGGAGGCTGCAGAAAGATTTAGACAGTTTAGGAGAGTGGTCCAAGAAATGGCTGATGAAATTCAATGTGGGCAAGTGCCAGGTCTTGCACTTTGGAAAAATGAATAGAGGCATGGACTATAAACGGTGACAAAATTCATAATGCTGAAGTGCAAAGGGACTTGGGAGTCCTCGTCCAGGATTCTCAAAAGGTAAACTTGCAGGTTGAGCCCGTAATTAAGAAAGCAAATGCAATGTTGTCATTTATCTCAAGAGGCTTGGAATATAAAAGCAGAGATGTACTTCTGAAGCTTTCTAAAGCATTAGTTAGGCCCCATTTAGAATACAGTGAGCAATTTTGGGCCCCACACCTCAGGAAGGACATACTGGCACTGGAGCGGGTCCAGCAGAGATTCACACGGATGATCCCAGGAATGGTAGGCCTAACATACGATGAATGTCTGAGGATCCTGGATTATATTCATTGGAGTTTAGGAGGTTGAGGGGAGATCTAATTGAAACTTACAAGATAATGAATGGCTTAGATAGGGTGGACGTAGGGAAGTTGTTTCCATTAGCAGGGGAGACTAGGACCCGGGGGCACAGCCTTAGAATAAAAGGAAGTCACTTTAGAACAGAGATGAGGAGAAATTTCTTCAGCCAGAGGGTGGTGGGTCTGTGGAATTCATTGCCACAGAGGGCAATGTCGTTGAGTGTCTAAGACAGAAGTTGATAAATTCTTGATTTCTCGAGGAATTAAGGGCTATGGAGAGAGAGCGGGTAAATGGAGTTGAAATCAGCCATGATTGAATGGTGGAGTGGACTCGATGGGCCGAATGGCCTTACTTCCGCTCCTATGTCTTATGGTCTTATGGTCTTATGGCTTTGATCCCTGTGTTCTTCTCTCCACTTGGTCGTGCTGTTGATCTTGCACAACTTGTTGCATTTTCGTTGGTTTCAGAAGGTAAAAGTGTTAAGTAATGGGTTAAGAGACATTGCAATTAGTTGTCTCATTTATGTTAAGTATCCATTAATTGACACTGATATGTAAAGAGGCTTCAGGTGGCCTCTGTCAGGTGATGTATAGTGAGAGTTTTGTGCAAAGGCTGTTGGAATGAAATAAATGTGTGTTTGTGAAAAAGGAACAGAACTTTAGACTCTTCATATCACAGCAACTAAAACGTCTAACAATTGGTAGCAGAGGATGGTTGCTGTGTAAATGTGAAGGGTTGAAAGATACAACTTTTCCAGATCAAACCAAGGAGTGAGTGAGAAAAGAAGAAAAAAAAAGGGATATATGGCTGAACCGAGGATAAAGACGGCTGGATATGACTACCCTCCCTTATTTTCTGAAAGGGAATCGTACGACCAATGGAGAAGTGCCGTAGTTATGTGGACTAAGGTAACTGCTTTGGGAAAGAGAAAACAAGGTATGGCATTGGCTCTTTCTCTACCATATGGCAGTAAAATCCAAAACAAAGTGCTTTCTGAGCTGGAATTGGAAGAATTAGACTCAGAAGAAGGGCTGGAGACTTTATTACATTATATGGATAAGATTTATAAGAAAGATGACTTGTTAAGTGCGTATGAAGCATGGTCGGATTTTGATAAGTTCCAGAAAATGGAGGATATCTCCATGGAAGATTATATAATGGAATTTGGCAGACTATATAAAAGGCTGCAGAAACACAATCTGGTATTTCCACGGTCTGTATTGGCCTTTAAATTACTTGACTGTGCTAGAGTGAGCAACATGGATAGGCTCCTGGTTTTGACAGGAGTTCAGTTTGCTGATAAGGATACCTTATTCGAACAGATGACAAAAGCTTTACAAAAGTTTCTGGGGAAACATTCAATTCCGATGGCTCTGATGACCCAAATAGGTCAGCCTGTAATAAGGCAGAATATGGAAGATACACTACTAACAGGATGGTGAAATTGTATGGCTACGAACAGGGCTCAAGACTATAGAAGGAGACCGAGACAAGGAAATTATGAAGACAGAAACCCAGTTAGAACCTACAATAGGAAGATGAACCCCAGAAATGCACGGGGCATGATAAATCGATGTTTTCGATGTGACTCTCAATACCATTATGTTTTCAACTGTCCAACTCGTTATATAGAGTGTTTGAAGCGACACATGACACAGAAGAGTCAGAAGAGGAAAAAGATAGTGACCAGAAAGAAGGCATTGTTCTATTGACAAGCAGTTTTACGCCATTAATGAGGGTGTTGGTTGCAGAATCCTTCAACTGTGCTGTATTGGACAGTGGCTGCACATCTACTGTGTGTGGAATTGACTGGTTAAAATGTTACCTGGACTCTTTGAATGCTGAAAATCGTAACAAGGTTAAGGAATTTGAAAGTTCCACAAGTTTCAGGTTCGAGGATGATAATACTCTGAAGTCGCTGAAAAGAGTGGTGAACCCTTGCAATATTGCTGCAGTGAATCATTTCATTAGCACGGATGTTATATCAAGTGAGATACCTTTGCTTCTGAGCAGACCGTCGATGAAGAAAGCACACATGAAACTGGATATGGAACAGGATAAGGCAACAGTTTTTGAAAAGACGGTGGACTTACAATACACAGTTGGGACACTATTGTATTCCATTACTGACAAATAATATTTCAAATAGAGTGGTTAAGGATGTGCTAATGGCAGTTGAAAATAGGACTTTAGCTGATAAAAAGCTTGTGGTATTAAAACTGCATAGGCAATTTGCACATCCGTCTCCTCGGAGACTGAAAAATTTATTAAAGGATGCAGGGGTAAGGGATGACGACTATACTAAACTGATAGAACAGGTTAGTGACCGCTGTGAAGTTTGTAGGAAGTACAGAAGGACACCAGCACGACCGATAGTAACCCTACCTTTGGCCAGGGATTTTAACAATATTGTGGCCATGGACCTTAAGATCTGGGATAAAGCAAATAATATATTTATTTTGCATTTTGTAGATTTAGCAACCAGATTTAGTCAATCAACGATTGTACGAAGTAAAGAAAAGAGAGTAATTCTGGATCAAATTGTGGAAAAATGGATAGGGACAGGAATGGGTCCACCAGCAAAATTCCTTACGGACAATGGGGGAGAATTTGCTAATGATGAGTTTAGGGATATGTGTGAAAACATGAATATCAGAGTTATGAATACGGCTGCAGAAAGCCCATTTAGTAATGGTGTCTGTGAAAGAAATCATGCTGTCATCGATGACATGCTTCGGAAGATTTTGGCAGATCGACCAAATTGCAGGCTAAATTCAGCTTTAGCATGGGCAGTACATGCAAAGAATTCATTGCAGATGGTTGGCGGCTATAGTCCTTATCAATTAGTGTTTGGTAGAAATCCTAAAATTTCATCCATTTTGGATGACCAGCCTCCAGCTTGGGAGGGGACTACAATTAACTCTGGTTTTGCTGAACATTTAAATGCATTACATAGCAGTAGAAAAGCTTTTTTGGAAGTAGAAGTTTCTGAAAGAATTCACAGAGCTTTAAGACATAACGTACGGCCATCAGATTCCGTTTTTCAGCAAGGAGGCATGGTATACTATAAGAGAGACAATTCTAATGAATGTAAAGGCCCAGGGAAGATCACAGGCATAGATGGCAAAACAATTATTTTGCGACATGGTAATCAAACTGTTAGGGTAGGCTTCCGGTTGCGGCGATGCACTGCTAAGCCGCACGTTTCGGCAGCTCCCGTTCTAACGGACTTTTGGGCTCTTTTCGGGAGCCCCAGCTGAAATTTTTTCAGACCAAACCCAGTTGGGGTGACGAAGGAAGGTGTCCCCCTGGGGGTGTATGGAAAGGACCAGTGGCAGTGGCCAGATTGCGAAGGATCCTTTGGAGCAGCGGCAGAGAAGAGAAGGGAGAAGCAAGATGGCGGCGGATGGAGCCCCGACGACATGGTGCCCGGACCAGCAGGAATTCCTCCGACAGTGTGTGGAGGAACTAAAGAAGGAGGTGCTGGCGCCGATGCTATTGGCAATCGATGGACTGAAGGAAACACAAAAGGTCCAGGCGATAGAGCTCCGTGGAGTGAAGGCAAAGGCAGCCGGAAATGAGGATGAGATACAGGGCCTAGTGGTAAAAACGGAGACGCATGAGGCGCTACATAAGAGGTGTATCGAAAGGTTGGAAGCCCTGGAGAACAGCTCGAGGAGGAAGAACCTACGGATTCTAGGTCTCCCCGAAGGAACAGAGGGAGCTGATGTTGGGGCTTATGTGAGCACGGAGCTCCATATGCTAATGGGAGCTGAGGCTGCCTCGGGCCCCCTGGAGGTGGAAGGAGCGCACCAGGTCCTTGTGAGAAGACCAAAGGCGAGTGAAATACCAAGGGCGATAGTGGTGAGATTTCACCGCTTCATGGACAGAGAGGCTGTTCTGAGCTGGGCCAAGAAGGTATGGAGTAGCAAGTGGGAGAATGCAGTGATACGAGTGTATCAGGACTGGAGTGCGGAGGTGGCGAGAAGGAGGGCGAGCTTTAATCGGGTCAAGGCGGTGCTTCACAGGAAGAAAATAAAATTTGGAATGCTGCAGCCGGCGCGATTGTGGGTCACGCATAAGGGCAAGCACCACTACTTCGAGACGGCGGACGAGGCATGGACCTTCATCCAAGAAGAGAAACTGGACTAGAACTGAGAGACTGATGTTGGGGGGGAAACAAAGAGGTTGTGGTACAGAAGTGTAAATTGGGGAATGGGAGGTTTATAATATTGAAACGATAGACGGGGAATTTCTCTCCTCTAGATGGGGGAGCACGGAGAAATGTGGGCGCCGGTGGAAAAAAGGACAGAGAGGGGAGATGGGGAATGAGGGAGCTGCGCCATAGGGGGCGGGGCCGGTAGGAAAGCGCGGGGTTTTTCCCGCGCTATGGAGATGATGGCGGGAAGATAGGCGCAGGAAGGAAGAGAGCCCCACACGCAGGGGGGGTCAAAGAGAGAACGGGGGAAGCCGGGGTCAGCTAGAGTTAGCTGACTTTCGGAAGCACTATGGGGGGAGTAACCATGCTAGATGGGGATCTAGCAGGGGGGGGGACTAACTGGGTTGCTGCTGCTGAGTGCAAGGGGGAGCTGGCAAGAGAAGAGGTGGTCAGGACGGGAAGGCGCTGCCTGGGGGACAGGTGGGTGCGCGGGACCCGGACGGGGGGCTGGCCCAGAAAAGGGGATGGCTAGTCGGCGGGGGGGGGGGGGGGGGGGGGTCCCCCCCAATCCGGCTGATCACGTGGAATGTGAGAGGCCTAAATGGGCCGATTAAGAGGGCCCGGGTGTTCGCGCACTTAAAAAGACTGAAGGCGGACGTAGTCATGCTCCAGGAGACGCATCTGAAGGTGGTGGATCAGGTTAGGTTAAGAAAAGGATCAGTGGGACAGGTATTCCACTCAGGGTTGGACGCAAAAAACAGGGGGGCGGCGATACTGGTGGGGAAACGGGTGTGGTTCGAGGCTAAGAATATAGTGGTGGATAACGGGGGCAGATATGTGATGGTGAGTGGTAGATTGCAGGGAGAGGCGGTCGTGCTGGTAAATGTATATGTCCCGAACTGGGATGACGCGGGATTTATGAAGCGGATGCTGGGACGTATCCCGGACCTGGAGGTGGGAAGCCTGGTAATGGGGGGGGTCTTTAATACTATGCTGGATCCAGGGCTAGACCGGTCTAGATCCAGGACCGGAAGAAGGCCGGCAGCGGCCAAGGTGCTTAGGGGATTTATGGAACAAATAGGGGGAGTGGATCCGTGGAGGTTTGCTAGGCCGTTGGCCAAAGAGTTCTCCTTTTTCTCCCATGTCCACAAGGTATATTCCCGAATAGACTTCTTTGTTATGAGTAGGGCACTGATCTCGAAGGTGGCAGGAATGGAGTACTCGGCCATAGCTGTTTCAGACCATGCCCTGCATTGGGTGGATCTGGAACTCGGAGAGGAGAGGGAGCAGCGCCCACTCTGGCGACTGGATGTGGGACTATTGGCGGATGAGGGGGTCTGTGGAAGGGTGTGGGGGTGTATTGAGAGATACCTGGAGGTCAATGACGATGGTGAGGTCCAGGTGGGGGTGGTATGGGAAGCGCTGAAGGCAGTGGTTAGGGGAGAGCTGATCTCCATTAGAGCCCACAAGGAGAAACAAGAGGGCAAAGAAAGGGAGAGATTAGTGGGGGAGATTTTGAGGGCGGATAAAAGATATGCGGAGGCCCCAGACGAAGGACTATATAGAGAGAGGCGAAGACTTCAGACGGAGTTTGACCTGCTGACCACAGGAAAGGCAGAGGCACAGTGGAGGAAGGCACAGGGGATGAGATACGAATATGGGGAAAAGGCGAGCCGGCTGCTGGCCCACCAACTTCGTAAGAGGATAGCGGCGAGAGAGATTGGGGGGGTTAGGGATGAAACGGGAACTATGGAGCAGAGAGCAGGGAAGGTAAATGAGGTGTTTAAGACCTTTTATGAGAGGCTATATAAGTCCCAACCCCCGGAGGGAAAAGAGGGAATGCTACATTTTCTGGACCAACTAAGGTTCCCGAGGGTGGAGGAGCAGGAGGTGGCAGGTCTGGGGGCACCAATCGAGGTGGACGAGGTGACTAAGGGACTGGGGAACATGCAGGCAGGGAAGGCCCCGGGACCAGACGGGTTTCCGGTGGAATTCTACAGGAAATATGTGGACCTGTTGGCAGCGCTGTTGGCGAGAAGCTTTAACGAGGCCAGGGAAGGGGGGATACTACCCCCGACAATGTCGGCGGCGACGATATCATTCATTCTGAAGCGGGATAAAGATCCGCTGCAATGCGGGTCATACAGGCCTATTTCACTCCTAAATGTAGACGCCAAACTGCTGGCAAACGTGCTGGCGACAAGGATAGAGGATTGCGTCCCGGGGGTGGTGCATGAAGACCAGAAAAGGTTTGTAAAGGGGAGACAATTGAATGTCAACGTTCGACGGCTGCTGGGGGTGATGATGACGCCCCCAGCGGAGGGGGAGGCAGAGATAGTGGCGGTGATGGATGCGGAGAAGGCATTCGATAGGGTGGAGTGGGAGTGTTTGTGGGAGGTGCTGAGGAGGTTTGGGTTCGGGGAGGGGTTTGTCAGATGGGTCAGAGTCCTATATGGGGCCCCAGTGGCAAGTGTAGTCACAAACCGGCAAAGATCGGAGTATTTTCGGCTACACAGGGGAACAAGACAGGGGTGTCCCCTGTCCCCATTACTGCTCGCATTGGCAATTGAACCACTGGCCATAGCGTTGAGGGACTCTAAGAAATGGAGGGGGGTGGATAGAGGGGGAGAGGAGCATCGAGTGTCACTCTACGCTGATGACTTACTGCTATATGTTGCAGACCCTGTAGAGGGGATGACAGAGGTAATGCAGATATTGAGGGAGTTTGGAGATTTCTCGGGATACAGGCTAAATATGGGGAAGAGCGAGCTTTTTGTAATACACTCCGGGGACCAGGGAAGAGGAATAGACGCTCTGCCGTTAAGGAGAGTGGAAAGGAGCTTCCGATACTTGGGGATCCAGGTAGGTAGGAACTGGGGAACTCTACACAGACTTAATCTGACGCGACTGGTGGAGCTGATGGAGGAGGATTTCAAGAGGTGGGATATGCTGCCGCTCTCACTGGCGGGCAGAGTGCAGGCGGTAAAAATGATGGTTCTCCCGAGGTTTCTTTTCGTGTTTCAGTGTCTCCCCATTCTGATCACAAAGGCCTTTTTTTTAAAAATAGACAGGAGCTTTATGAGCTTTGTGTGGGCAGGGAAGACCCCAAGGGTAAAGAGGGGGTTCCTGCAGCACAGTAGGGGTAGAGGGGGACTGGCGCTGCCAAGCCTGAACGACTACTACTGGGCCGCCAATGTGGCGATGGTTTGTAAGTGGATGAGGGAGGGAGAGGGGGCGGCGTTGAAGAGGCTGGAGATGGCATCCTGTAAAGGAACGAGCCTAAAGGCGCTGGTGACGGCGCCGCTGCCGTTCTCCCCAAAAAGGTATACCACAAACCCAGTGGTGGTGGCAACCTTGAGTATCTGGGGGCAGTGGAGGCGACACAGGGGGGTGACGGGTGCCTCGGTGTAGTCCCCGATCAGGAATAACCACAGGTTTGTCCCAGGAAGGATGGACGGGGGGTTCCAGAGTTGGCAACGAGCAGGAATTAGGAGACTGAGGGACCTGTTTATCGACGGGACATTTGCGAGCCTGGGAGCGCTGGAGGAAAAATATGAGTTGCCCCCGGGGAATATCTTCAGATATATGCAAGTGAGGGCGTTTACGAGGCAACAGGTGAGGGAATTTCCGCAGCTCCCGACACAGGGGATCCAGGATAGAGTGATTTCGGGGGTATGGGTCGGGGAGGGCAAAGTGTCCGAAATATATCAGGAGATGAGAGACGAGGGGGAGGCGCTGGTAGAGGAGCTGAAGGGAAAATGGGAAGAAGAGCTGGGAGAGGAGATTGAGGAGGGGCTGTGGGCTGATGCCCTAAGTAGGGTAAATTCCTCGTCTTCGTGTGCCAGGCTTAGCCTGATTCAATTTAAGGTTCTACATAGAGCACATATGACGGGAGCAAGACTGAGCAGGTTCTTCGGAGTGGAGGACAGGTGCGGGAGGTGCTTGGGAAGCCCGGCGAACCACACACACATGTTCTGGTCATGTCCGGCATTGGATGAGTACTGGAGGGGAGTAGCAAAGGTGATCTCAAAGGTGGTGAAGGTCCGGGTCAAGCCAGGCTGGGGGTTAGCGATATTTGAGGTAGCGGAAGAACCGGGAGTGCAGGAGGCGAAAGAGGCCGATATTCTGGCCTTTGCGTCCCTGATAGCCCGGCGAAGGATCCTACTTATGTGGAAGGAAGCGAAACCCCCCGGCGTGGAGGCCTGGATAAACGACATGGCAGGGTTCATAAAGCTGGAACGAATGAAATTTGCGCTGAGAGGATCGGCTCAGGGGTTCTCCAGGCGGTGAACCTTGATTATCTCGCGGAATGTTAAGGGAAAATAGATTGACAGCAGCAGCAACCCGGGGGGGGGGGGGGGGGGGGGGGGGGGGGGAAGGTGGGGGGGGGGAGCACTATTTTTTGTAACTTTGTTAGTTCACTATATTATTTAAATAATGTTATTTATCAGTTATTGTATTATTTTTATGTTGATTTGTAACAACAGAAAAATTTGGTTTGAAAACTTTAATAAAATATATTTTTAAAAAACTGTTCGGGTAGATTCACCAAGGATAATGGGTACAGATTATAAATTTTCAAATTTAGAAAGAGCAGACAAACATGACGAGGAACCAGAGTCATCTGGTACGCATGTGTTACAGAACTATGAGGACCAATTAGCTGATATAGACAGGGTTTCTGTAGAGGAACACAACACTTCTGATGAATTAGAACAGGCCATTTTTCCGAAAGGGCAACTGCCAAAAGTTGGTACAAAAGTGACATACTTGCCTGAAGGGTCGAGTCAATGGAAGGATGCAACTGTTATTAGTAGAGCAGGGAAGGCCACTGGAAAGTATAAACATTGGTTGAATGTACAGCATTCAGGGGAAGGAGTCAAGACAATGGATTGGGAAAACAAAGTTCAAAAATGGAGGGCACAGAAACGCAGTGCCAGTTCAGATAGTACATCAGATAGTGAACAGGTCCGCAGGAAAAGGTCGAGAACTATTGAAAGGACATCCCACAGCAGAAGGGAAAGATCAAGCAGTAGCAGTACAGAACGAGATACCAGGCGGAAGAGGGGAAATAGTTTTTCAAGATCTCGGAACATGAGTAAGACTAGGAATACTCATAGGAGTAGAAGCCCACATGCACGTGAGATTTTGGTAGCTTCAAATAAATTAGATGAAAATGTTATCAAAGAAGCTAAACAGCAAGAATTGCATAGTTGGAGTGAATTTGGGGTAAACACGTAAGTATCGGATAGGCTCTATCCCACAGATGGATTTGCACGGAAAAGGTTCTTCCGGATGGAACTTATAAGGCAAAGGCCAGGCTTGTGGCAAGGGGATTTGAAGAAAACTTAGAAGATCAGAATTTAAGGGTAGATTCACCTACAGCAGGAAAGGTTATTTTAAAGATCTTCTTGGCTCTATTAGCCACAAAGGCATGGGAATGCAAATCAAGAGATATAAAAGCTGCCTTTTTGCAGGGGCATCAGCTCCAGAGAGACATTTTTCTCTGTCCTCCTAAAGAAGCAGCTAACACAGAAGGGGTGCTCTGGAAGTTGAACAAATGTGTATATGGATTAAATGATGCATCGAGAGTCTGGTATTTTTCGGTAAGGTCAGTTTTGTTAAAGTTAGGCTGTTGCCAGTTGAAAGCAGATCCTGCAATGTTTTACTGGCACTATAAAGGAAATCTTTCTGGCATCTTTATGATGTATGTAGATGATAATGGGATAATGGGGTGGGACTAGTGATTTTGAAGCTATTGTAATCTCTGGTTTGAGGAAAGAATTCAGGGTCGGAAGTCAGGCTTCCGGTGCATTTAAATATATTGGACTGGAAATTGGACAGACTAAGTTAGGGGCAACTTTACGTCAGCAATCTTATTTGGAAAGCATCAGCCCAATAGCAATTAGTCGTGGCCGAGTTTCACAAAAAGACGCAATGGTTTCAAAGATAGAAAAAGAGCAACTGCGAAGTTTAATTGGGCACCTGAACTGGCTAGGTAGACAGACTAGACCGGACGTGAGTTTTGATGTCTCAGAGTTGAGTACAAAAATGAATGATTCCAAAGTGGAAGACATAATAAGAGCAAATAAAGCGTTGGCCAAACTAAAAATGCAGGAATGTGTTTTGAAGTTCCCGGTTTTAGGTGACCTTAGGCACTTGAAACTCATAGTTTATAGTGATGCGTCCTACGCAAATTTATGTGATGGGGTTTCAAGCGCAGGAGGTTTTATAATTTTCCTTTAGGCGAACAATGGTAAATGTTGCCCGCTTATGTGGGAAACAAAGAAAATAAGGAGAGTGGTAAAAAGCACTTTGGCTGCTGAGATGTTAAGCCTTGTAGAGGCGGTGGATATGGCCTTTTATCTAAGTATGATAGTGACAGAAATTTGGGGATTAAGGGATTTGGGTAATATACCTATTGACTGTCACATTGACAATAAATCCCTGTGGGAAAATGTGCACACTACAAAAAGTGTCAATGAAAAGAGGTTATGGATAGACATCGCAAGTTTGAAGCAGATGTTGGACAGAGGGGAAATAACAAAAATTAAATGGGTCGACAGTAGCTATCAACTGTCAGACTGTTTTATGAAAAGAGGGGCGAGTTCACAGAAACTTTTGGATATTGTTAATGAAGGGCGCTTGTTTCTGTGACTGTTTTTTTTTTCTTTCTCGTCCAAACAAAAAAAAGGGGGGGGAAATCATGTGTGTGTTTTTGAGTTTCTTGACATTTTGTTTTCACCTAATTATTTTTTTTCTCCAAGGAAGGGGAGACTGTTAAGTAATGGGTTAAGAGACATTGCAATTAGTTGTCTCATTTATGTTAAGTATCCATTAATTGACACTGATTATGTAACGGGGCTTCAGGTGGCCTCTGGCAGGTGATGTATCGTGAGAGTTTTGTGCAAAGTCTGTTGGAATGAAATAAATGGGTGTTTGTGAAAAAGGAACAGGACTTTAGACTCTTCATATCACAGCAACTAAAACGTTTAACAAAAAGCAAATGCTGAAGATGTTTTAGTCATAGCATGTGGCATATTTCAATATGTCAGCAGAAATGTGTCCAGGCGCTTTTGGATAGAGAAATGTCCTCGCGAGGACCTTAAAACATGCTTCATGTTTTGAACAAATCTCTTTGTTAATCCATTGGTGGATGAGTAGTATGGTGCAGAGGTGACGTGATGAATTCCGTTGCGTCTCAAAACATTCTTAAACTCCTACAGGACAAATTGAGATCCAGTGTCTGCCGCAAATTGTTCTGGTATCCCGTAACGACTGAACATTTCACTGAGTCTTTCAGTTATACTCTCAGCAGTAATAGAGGACATCACTGATTTTCTTTTGGAATGAGCATCCATAATCACCATGAACATTGTTCCTTCAAATGGACAAGCATATGGTGGCATATAAATTTAAACGGGTGGCCAGTCCACTGCCTTGTCACCCATATTCCAAGGGAGAGGGGCAGAAAAGGCATTAGGATGCCCACCCACGGTTAAGCCAATCAACTGCCAGCTCAGGGCGTCAACCTGCTTCTGTTGCAACTTTTCCACCTGCAGGAGAAGGCCGGGTAATGGCGAGCAGCCTGGCAGCTTTCACTGCATGGGCTGCTGTAGGGCAGGAAGAACATAGACATAGAACATAGAACATACAGTGCAGAAGGAGGCCATTCGGCCCATCGAGTCTGCACCGACCCACTTAAACCCTCACTTCCACCCCATCCCCGCAATCCAATAACCCCTCCTATCCTTTTTGGTCAGGAAGGGCAATTTATCATGGCCAATCCACCTAACCCACACGTCTTTGGACTGTGGGAGGAAACCGGAGCACCCGGAGGAAACCCACGCAGACACGGGAAGAACGTGCAGACTCCTCACAGACAGTGACCCAGCGGGGAATCGAACCTTGGACCCTGGCGCTGTGAAGCCACAATGCTGTCCACTTGTACCACCGTGCTGCCCCAAGGAAGGGCTCCTTTGGGAGGGAGCTCCCCCAACATGGTGCCCTCTTTGTCCCTCACCCTTGGCCTCTCTAATCCTCCCTTCAATCCCCGCCCTCCCCTCCTCACTGGGGGCTCCCAGGTGTGCCCGCCCAAAATCCCAAGATTCACTTGAAGTCCAGGGGACATCTTCACTTCCTTGTGGGGATTGGCTGTAGTCCCAGCAGCGGCCACTACTGCCTTCTGGCACTGCACGGACTTCAGAGCTGCCAGCCTATCAGATTGGCCAGGATGTTCTCCAGGGCGGGACTTCCTGTCCCTGAGCGGGTGGTAGTCCCACTTGATCTGCGCCAACTAAGTGCATTCCCAGCAGATTATCACTGCAGGGCGGCCAGATTTCACACCTGCTGACTGACGTTTGGGTAAGGGGTGATCCATAGCCCCTAAACCCCAACCCTTGCTTTTTGCCAGCCTGTTGTTCCTTATTGTTCCACCGAAAAATAGTGTCTGCAGCCTTAGAAAGATGAATTCTCTGTGGTTTATTGCTTGCAGTAGCAGATTTGTCTAGCTCCACTCTAACCGAGGTGCAATGAAAGCGCCGGAGTGAAACCCTGGTTCAGTTCCACAAAGAGAGAGACAAAGGCTAGCCCAAATACTCGATGGGCTGAATGGCCTACTTCTGGGCCTACATCATATGGTCTCTCTGCCACCTGATGCTTCTTAGGCAGGCCCTGTTCCTTCACTGGTCTGAATCGTTCATCACAGTTGTTCCCAAAACATGCCTTATTAAATGTCCTTATCAAAAACCTAGTTTCTGTCATGTGCCCAGAATGTTTCTGTCCATTGCCATCACAAATGGCTTCTGATGACTAGGCTAAACAATGACAGTACAGGCGTCATAAACAAAGGCGGCACGGTGGCACAGTGGTTAGCAAGGGCAGGTTGCACATCCTGATTTAGGGCAGGGTTGCAGTGTGAGGGAAAGAAGAAACGCACGCTCATCACATCTGCATATTTTAAATCAGAAGAAATTGGAGGAAGTGGAATGTGAGAAGGAGGATTTGTTGTGAGGGAGAGCGTCATCTTTGATGGTGTAATAACCCTCACATGACTCATGGGGACGATACGATTTATCTCCCCATGGGGTTCGTGGAATACGAGCTCCCCCGCTAACTGGCGTGGGTCCATCAACTGGGGCAGATAGAAATCACCTCATGAAAGCAACCCGGATTGGGATCGGCATGAATGGTAGGCCCGGTTGGGACCTTTGTTATAGGTTCATAAGTTCATAAGATATAGGAGCAGAATTAGGCCATTCACCCCATCGAGTCTGCTCTGCCATTCGATCATGGCCGATATGTTCCTCATCTGCTTCCTACAGTTGTGGTGATAGGCAGATTATCATCTGTATATAATATGAGTAGTTCATCATCATTGTAAATTCTATAATCTATGATCTGCATGTGCATTTTCAGTTGTGTCTTTTACTGTTGTAGGTCTAGCATCCGACCAGCAGGTGGGGCGAGTACGGAGTCCCGAGACCCAGGTGCACCATGTGTCCCTTCAGAAGGTGTTTGTATGGAGTTGATACCAGTTCCATATTAGAGCAGCTCTGTTGCATCTTAGTGTAAGTTAGTGTTAGACATTTATTTCAAACTGTATTCATCTTAGACTTTTTAATCATTTGTTCTTGTAGTGTTAGTAATAAATAACTTTGTTGATAAAACAAAGTCTAATGTTCTTTGTTCACACGGCAATGTGGAGATTCCACATCAGTCCAATCAAAGAACATTACTACAGTGTTGCGGCCTTTTCTTTTGGCAGAAATTAAATCGCCATTTTGATTTTCCTTCTTGGGTCTCCTGAGCTTTAATGGATGGTTTCAGCCCCGCTGCTGACCACGGCCTCTGTCCCCAGTGAGGGCCAACACCATCTCCTCCACAAGCGTTAGGATATGCAGGCTTGGCTGTCCCCCTCCGGTTAGCTCCAGCCACCGCTTGTTGCGCACTGCCTTCTCCTGAAATCAGGAGGGAATTGTGTCAGTGTACCTTGTGTAACTTGTTTGGGTGATGTGGCTGTCATAGTTGAACTGAGACTGCAGTGTGTGCGGCTTGCAGTAGTGCGAAGTACAGATGAATGTTGGATCTGAGTTCTGACTGGTAGAGATTGTTGAAGGTGAAGATGAGAGCTGTGGTGGACTGACAGTGTCTGAGGTGAGTAGAGCAGTTGGTCAGATGTTGGAATTTGAAGATGCATTCACTGACCTTTGTCATGATATTCAAACGCACATCACAACACACACATCATGATAGACAGACCAACAGACCAATTAGCACACATAACACGACAGCCAATCACAGACAAGAGCAGACACAGTATAAGACAAGAAACACAACACCTGGTGGCCAGTCCATCTGGAGACAGGACAAGGCCAGGACCTCATTAACAAGACACTCACACAGTCACCACGTGCTGAGTACCAAGACAGATCTGTAAATTACTAGTTGGAATAAAACTGCGTTGTACCAATCGCAACCGTGTTGGTTCGTCTGTACCTCAGAGCACCCAACACCACAACCTTAACCACTTGTGAGAAGTCATTGGGCGCAATTCTCTGGCCTCGTTTTGCTCAAGAGAGAGAGAGCAAAGAAGCCGGTGAACAGCGGGAGAGGCCAAAGAAGAGAATTATGCAGGCACCAAACAGTTTGGGATGCAACCAGCCCGCTCCCATAGGCGAAACTGGGATCCCGCCATAGCGTGACAACAAACCAATTATCGCCATTTAAGCCCTATTTCCATACAATTAACGGGAGCCACCCCACATCCAGCTGTAACTTCTGCTTGAAAGTCTTCCAGTTAGCACCGAGGTTGCCGGCGATGCGGAGCTGCGGGGGAGGGCGGACGCTGTCCATGTTACCGGATGGCTGATCGCTGGTCAAAGGCAGACTATCTCAAGGTAGGTCCGTCAAACTCGAGCATAACTCACTGGTACTATGATGTGTTGGGTATGCCGGGTCTGTGAGGACTGCGTTTACTGCAGCAGTGAGAGAGACAGGCTTCCAACACTTGAAGAAATGCAACTTGATTTTATTGAACTCTTAACCATCATACATACTTTAACTGTGGGTTGACACTATGCTGACTTGACTGGAGACCTGAGGCTAACCTGACCAGACTATCTTACTACCACATGGTTTATGTTCTAGTTGTTGCTCACAGGCTCTGACTGTCTCAGAGGCTGCGTCCCAAGAGAGCGGGAAAACTAGTGCCCTCTGGCTTTATAGTGATCGTGTCCTGCCTGGTGATTGGCTGCTGTGTTCTGTGTGTTCACTGGTCATCCTGTGTGTCAATCACTGCCTGTCTGTGCACCATCAAATACCTGTGTGTATATTATGACACCTTGTATAGGTCAGGGTCGCCTGTCTTTGAACGACTCAGACCTGTCCTTCAATTGGGAGTCAATCGCCCGATTAAAGCATGGTTTCCGTTTGGGGAACGAATGTACTACCTTCTTTGGCACACAGTCTTCTACACAGTCCTTCTACATCAAAAGTGTAGTTAGTGCTGACTGCTGCTGCAACCATGTAAAACAGCAGAAAGCACACAATTGGTGCTGTGCCAGTGTTGAAGTTAACAAGCGTGGGTAAATTGTGCATCGTGATCCCCACACCCAGTTTCATTTGCGCGCCCCCCCCCCCCCCGAGGTGCTCACATTAACCAGGCGACAATCAAACAAAACGCATCCCACATTTATTCACATGCACATTTCAGCTGTGGATATTAAATAAAAGATCAGAAAGAATATTGGGGGATTTTCCCCTTTAATTAATTAATTCTACTTTCATTCAAAACCAGGCAAGCGAGTGCATGGTTGAACCAAATGCTTCCTTCTCCTGTTGCTATTGCATCACCTAGTGGCCCAGTTAAGACTGTGCACCAGCCAGATAATTTAATTCAGCCAGACTCTCTTGTTTTAATTTACTGCAACTCATCCGCTTCATTCTGGATCACAACGTCTTCACCTTCAACAACAAGTTCTTCATCCAAACACACGGAACAGCCATGGGGACCAAATTCGCACCTCAATATGGCAACATCTTCATGCACAAGTTTGAACAAGACCTCCTCACCGCACAGGACCTTCAACCGACGTTATACACCAGATACATCGATGACATTTTTTTCCTATGGACCCACGGTGAAGAATCACTGGAACGACTACACGATGATATCAATAAGTTCCATCCAACCATCAGACTCACCATGGACTTCTCTCCAAAATCAGTTGCATTCTTGGACACACTCGTCTCCATCAAGGACGGTCACCTCAGCACTTTGCTTTACCGCAAGCCCACGGATAACCACACGATGCTCCACTTCTCCAGCTTTCACCCTAAACACATTAAAGAAGCCATCCCCTATGGACAAGCCCTCCGGAAACACAGGATCTGCTCAGACGAGGAGGAGCGTAACAGACATCTACAGACGTTGAAAGATGCCCTCGTACGAACGGGATATGGCGCTCGACTCATCGATCGACAGTTCCAATGCGCCACAGCAAAAAACCGCACCGACCTCCTCAGAAGACAAACATGGGACACAACCGACAGAGTACCCTTCGTCGTCCAGTACTTCCCCAGAGAAACTACGACATCTTCTTCGCCGCCTTCAACACATCATCGATGACGACGAACATCTTGCCAAGGTCATCCCCACACCTCCACTACTTGCCTTCAAACAACCGCGCAACCTCAAACAAACCATTGTTTGCAGCAAACAATCCAGCCTTCAGAACAGCGACCACGACACCACACAACCCTGCCATGGCAATCTCTGCAAGACGTGCCAGATCATCGACATGGGTACCACCATTACATGTGACAACACCACCCACAGGACCATAAGACCATAAGACATAGGAGCAGAATTGGGCCACTTGGCCCATCGAGTCTCTCCGTCATTCAATCATGGCTGATATTTTCTCATCCCCATTCTCCTGCCTTCTCCCCATAACCCCTGATTCCCTTATTGATCAGGAACCTATCCATCTCTGTCTTAAAGACGCTCAGTGAATTGGCCTCCACAGCCTTCTGCGGCAAAGAATTCCACAGATTCGCCAACCTCTGGCTGAAGAAATTCCTCCTCATCTCTGTTTTAAAGGATCGTCCCTTTAATCTGAGATTGTTTCCTCTGGTCCTAGTTTTTCCGACAAGTGGAAACATCCTCTCCACGTCCACTCTATCCAGGCCTCGCAGTATCCTGTACGTTTCAATAAGATCCCCTCGCATCCTTCTAAACTCCAACGAGTACAGACCCAGAGTCCTCAAACGTTCCTCATACGACAAGGTACCCACCAGGTACGCGGTACATACTCGTGCGACTCGGCCAACGTTGTCTACCTCATACGCTGCAGGAAAGGATGTCCCGAAGCGTGGGACATTGAGACCATGCAGACGCTGCGACAGCGGATGAACGGATATCACGCGACAATCGCCAGGCAGGAATGTTCCCTTCCAGTCGGGGAACACTTCAGCAGTCAAGGGCATTCAGCCTCTGATCTTCGGGTAAGCGTTCTCCAAGGCAGCCTTCAGGACCCGCGACAACATAGAATCGCCGAGCAGAAACTTATAGCCAAGTTCCGCACACATGAGTATGGCCTCAACCGGGACCTTGGATTCATGTCGCATTACATTCATCCCCCACCACCTGGCCTGGGCTTGCGAAATCCTACCAACTGTCCTGGCTCCTGGCTTGAGACAATTCATATCTCTTTAACCTGGGGTTACCCCTCTCTCTGGCTCTGTAAAGACTTAATTACCTGCAAATGCTCGCATTCAAAGTATCATCTTGCATCTTTGACTTTGTCTATCTAAATGTTTCTGGAACCTACCTCTTCATTCAGCTGAGGAAGGAGCAGTGCTCCGAAAGCTAGTGATTTGAAACAAACCTGTTGGACTTTAACCTGGTGTTGTAAGACTTCTTCCTGTGCTCACCCCAGTCCAACACCGGCATCTCCACATCATTTTAATTTAATGTCATAGGAACATAAGAGCAGGAATAGGCCACTCAACCCATCGAGCCTGCTTCGTCATTCAGTACGATCATGGCTGATTATCCACTTCAAAGCCTTTTTCTCCAGGCTATCCCCATTTCCCTTAATTTGATTGACATTCAGCAATCTATCAATCTCTGCTTCAAATTGATACACCAGCAATTCACTGCGAGACTATGAGAACGAGTGAACATAAGGCTTTATTATCCAGGAACTTGCCTGCCAGTGTCTGCTGTACAAATGGGTGTCGCCCACAGGTGGCAGGTCTATATATCGCCCTGGGGGGGGGCGGAGCCAGAGGCGGAGCCCACCGGGGTTCTTGTACAATACCTGGAAGTAGATCGTATTAACATTTCTTGGCCATAGGTCACAGTACTACACAGACAGCTCATATTTAGGTGAATACATTCACCAAGCAAACATATTCAATGACTGAGCTTCCACAACTCTCTGGGGTAGAGAATTCCAAAGATTTACAAGCCTCTGGGTAAAATGAAATTCTCCTCATCTCGGTCACAAGTGGCTTCCCCCTTATTTTGAAATTGTGCCCCCTGGTTCTAGACTCCCTAACCAGAGGAAATATCTTACCTGCATCTACCTTTTTCAATGAGATCATCTCTCATTATTCAAAGGTCCAGAGAATACAGGCCCAGTTTCCCCAATCTCAATTCATGGGACAGTCCCGACATCCCGGGAACATGCCTGCTGAACCTTCACTGCACGTCCTCTATGGCAATAACATCCTTCCCAAAGTAAGGGGACCAAAACAGCACACACTACTCCAAGTGCTGTCTGACCAAGCTCCTTTACAATTGACACAAGACCTCACCACTCCTGTGCTCAAATCCTCTATTGATAAAGGCTAACATTCCATTAGCCTTCCTAATAACTTGCTGGACCTGCATGTTAGCCTTCAGCGACTTATTGACAAGGGCACCCAGGTCCTTTGTACTGCCCACCTCATTGGTACCCCATTCCACAAACATTCACTCCCTCCACCACCGACGGACAGTGGCAGCCGTGTGTACCATCTACAAGATGCACTTCAGGAACTCGCCAGGGTTCCTTAGCCAGCACCTTGCAAACCCACGATCACTACCATCTAGAAGGACAAGAGCAGCAGATTCCTGGGAAACTCACCACCTGAAGGTTCCCCTCCAAGTCACCCACCATCCTGACATGGAAATATATAGTTGTTACTTCGCTGTCGCTGGATCAATATCCTGGAATGTCCTTCCTAACAGCACTATGAGTGTACCTACATCACATGGACTGCCGCAGTTCAGGAAGGCAGCTCACCACCAACTTCTCAAGGGCAAGGAATGCTGACCTAGTCAGTGACATCGACATGCCATAAATGAATATTAATATAATCTACACTTTCTGAAGCATTCATACGGACTCAAAACGTTAACTGTTTTTCTCCCCACAGATACTACCAGACTTGCTGAGATAATCCAACATTTTCTGCTTTTATTTGACACTTTCTAATCACTTACCATTTAAGAAAAACGTTGCATATCTATTCCTCCTGCCAAGTAGATAATCCCAGTTTTCCACATCTGCTGTGTTCATGCCGACTCACCGAGTCTCTCCAAATCCGCCGGAGATCGCTTTGCATCTTCCTCACAACACATTTCTCCATCTCACTTTGTGTCATCCGTGAACTTGGAAATATTACATTTGGTTCCCACATCCAGATCATTGATATCTGTTGTGAACAGCTTTCGCCCAGTACCGATCCTTGCGGTTCCCCACTAGTCACAGCCTGCCAATGTGAGAATAGACACACTTAAATCTAAAAGGATTTCCCATTCATAAATCCATGTTGCCACTGTCCAATCAGATCATTATTATCCAAGTGCCCATTTATAACTTCCTTTAGAATAGATTCACCATTTTCCCTACGACTGGTGTCAGGCTAACAGGTCTATAGTTCCCAGTTTTTCCTCTCCCTCCCTTTTTAAATAGTGAGGTGACATTTACTACCTTCTAAACTGCAGAAACTGTTCCGGCATCTATAGAAATTTGGAACAGGGTCACCAATGCATCCATTATCTCCATAGCTACCTCTTTTAACACTCCGGGATGTAGATATCAAGGCCTGGAGACTTATCAACCTTCAGTCCCATTACTTTCCAACACAACCTGCTTCCTCCAATTCTGCATGCTACCTAAACCTCAAATTCTGGGAGATCTCTTGTATTTTTCTCAGTGAAGACAGGCACAAAATAATCATTTAACTTCTCTGCCATTTCTCTATACCCCATTATAACTTCTCCTGACTCTGCCTATAACGGACCCACAATGTTTCCTTTTTACATACCTTTGGAAGCTTTAGCCGTCCATTTTTATGTTTTTTGTTAGTTTACATTCATATTCTATTCTCCCCTTCTTCATCAGTTTCTTAGTCCTCATTTGCAGTATTCTAAAATTCTTCCAACCCTCAGATTTACTACTATTTCTGGCAACTTTATCGGTCTAATTTTATACAGTCCTGAACTTCTTTTGTTAGCCACAGTTTACCGACATTTCTTTTTGGGTGTTTGTGATTTGAGGGAATGTATAGTTCCTGTGAACTCTGTGATAATTCTTTAAAGACTATCCATTCCCACGTACCGTCAAATCTTTTAATGGATTTTCTCAATCCACCTCAATTTGCCCCTCATAATTTTCTTGGTTCCAATTTAGCACCCTGACTTCAGATTGAAATTCTATCATACGGTGGTCACGCATCCCTAAAGCTTCTTCCACAGCAAGATTATTAACTAGCTCTTTCTCATTCCATAATACTAGATCCCTAAGATCCCTTACTAATGTACTGATCCTGTCCCTTATCCGCGCAAAGCCACGTCCTTCTCCTTTGTGCCAATCCTTCCAAAATGTCAAATATCCTTGAAGATTGAGTTCCTAGTTGTGGTCACCTTGCAGCCATGTTTCCATAATAGGAATTAAATCATACACATTTACTGTGGTGATAGACATCACTGTAAGTACACAAAGGGTTAATGTACATACACTACACTAGCTAGACACTAGAGGGAGCACCAGAGACATGACACACAGAGAGTCAACCAATAGGTCAGTAAGATAGGACACAACCAATGGGCATTCACGACACACACACAGGTGACACTACCACAGGAGGGCATTACACAAACCCATATAAAAAGGACACAACACACATGATCTTCCTCTTTCCAGTGGAGACACTTAGTGTGTACACAGGGTTGATTTGAAACACATTACACCCACCACATGGATTGTAGCAGACTGGTTCGTCAGTCTGAGTAGCTATAGAAGGATTAACAGTAGCATCGAATCCAAGTAGGAGAATTGTTAATAGTTTAATAAACGTGTTAAAGCTATCTCCAAGTCTGAACCTTCCTTTGTCAGAGTGCACATCAAGGAAGCAGCTTATGCTACGACAAGGGCATAACAAAACATGGTTCCAGGAGTGAACTGTTAAATCCATATAGTTGCAACTCAGCGAACAGTGACAACCAGCAACAACAGCCAGGCAAGATGATGTTCGGGATTCCAGTTCCAAGTAAAGGAACAGCGATCTGCGTATGCGCAATCGCTTCCTACGCACTACGTCACACGCTTCATGACGTCAGAGGCCCCGGAACACGCCCACTTATTGGGGAAATGTCCCAAAACACGGAAGAAAAAAAAATGTAAAGCCTCAAAACCAAATTCTTTCACCTGGAACAATAGCACAATGCCTCAAATACGACCAGTAGCTGAAAGTGACCTCCGCAGAACCCTGCAACAAGCAGTTAGCACCGCCCAAAGAGATGATACAGTCCTTGAAGAGTATAACTCAGATCTTGAATTCATTTTTGGACATCGCGAGCCCAATGCCAGCTCCGACACAAAACGTGATGATATGGTCTTGGAAGACAATGACTCAGACAAACTTTTCACCTTAGGTGGCTACCCCAGTAACAAATCCGAACCGCAACTAGACGTGTTGCACATTGACGACCCCGACGACGGGTTCTTCAGATTGGGGAATCTTCAGCCCAGCATATACGACACCCCGACTCGTGAGTGCAGGATGATGCTGCGGCCTGACGCCAAGAGACAGAGAGCGGTACAAGCTCACAGAGAGCGGCCTGCTGCCACACAGAGTCGTCCATGCACCGCGAAGGGTCCCCGACTCCACACAGAAAGCGCTGAAAGACTCCACAGCGAGACAACTGCACGTCTCCACACAGAAAGTGACTCCAGTGACACAAGCCTCCACAGCGAGCTCGTGGACAGCCTCCAAGATAGAAGCAACGCAAGACTCCAGAGCGCAGTCCTTGCATGAAAAGAAGTGATGACAGTTTCCACAGCGAGACCAATGTACGATTCCACACAGGGAACACTGCAAGACTCCACAGAGGGAGTGACACAAGCCTCCACAGCGAGCTCGTGGACAGCCTCCACGATAGAAGCAATGCAAGACTCCAAAGCACAGTCCTTGCATGAACAACACCATGAGGGCCTAGCAACCTCCTCTGAGCAACCAGCAGCAGACAATGCAAGTCTGTCACGCTCAAGTGTACAGCAAGCAGACTATGACAGTCTCCCACGCTCAAGTGAACAACAGAAAGACTATGACAGTCTACCACACTCAAGTGTACAGCAAGCAGATTATGACAGTCTACCACGCTCCAGCGAACAAGAAGAAGACTCTCACAGTCTACTACGCTCAGGTGTACAGCAAGCAGACTATGACAGTCCACCCAGATTATTTGAGCCACCAGAAGAAGACTCTGACAGTCTACCCAGCTCAAGTGAACGACAAGAAGACACTGAGGCTCTACTCACTGTATGTGAGACAAGTGACGACGGCATCCCACTTCTCATACCAGATGTGCAATGTGACAGACCTCAGCTAGAATGTACAGAGGCACTCGACAATCACAGTGAGACTGCTGGTGACTCCGGTGACACCACGTTACTTCAAACCTCACTCGCTCGAGCCTCTCCACAAACAAATGCATTCCTGACTGTTTTGACTCTGGACGGGGAGTATCACGAAACTTCAGAAGATTCAAGTGAACCTGAAATGACTCCGGACGGGTAGCATCAAGAAGCCAAAACTGACTCAGGTGAAACAGACCAGACTCCCGACGGGGAGCATCCACAAGCCAAAGCTGATTCAAGTAAGCCGGACATGACTCCAGACGGGGAGCGGCACAAACTCAGTGACGGCACGCTCAAGGAGATAGCAGATGCCACAAAGCACGCTGACACGAGTAACTGTGTGAAGGACTCGTATTATCCACAGAGTGTGATCCGTGAGCACAGCAAACACGGCAACAAAACCAACCACCACAACATCAAAGACAATAGCAAGAAGCGTACCAAAGGCAACAACGTCGACAACAAGCACGACACACACAACACCAATGGAACTACGACTGGTACGACATGGTACAACTCTGCCCATGAGGTACACTGTTATTGCTCAGCTCTAGAGAGAATTAAGTTTGCTTTGAGAGGGTCTGCACAGGGGTTTTACAGGCGGTGGCAACCGTTCCTAGAATACCTCGTGGAGCGTTAGAAGAAGGTCGATCAGTAGGAGCAGCAACCCTGGGGGGGGGGGGAACGAGAGATTGTCTGAGGGGATGGCCGAGCGGGAGATAGCATGGAGGGTGGGGGGAAACGGTACGCGCGGCCAAGAGCCAGTGTATAAAGCTATGTAAATATACCATCTTGCCATGTATATATCTTGCTCAGGGAGATTTTGCGTTATTTTGTTATGGGGGGGGTTATTGTTTGTAAGGGGAAGAATTGTGTTGTTAAAAAACCTTAATAAAAAAATATATATTTTTTAAGTTATTGCTCAGCTCAGTACAATGACATACCATGGCAGGACGATGCATCTTGCCAATTCACGTTTGCTGCACTACCAACAGGCAACCCGGCTTTCAGGACAGATGCCATCAAGAATTACCACCACAAGCATCGAAAGAAAAAAAGTGTCCAAATCCGACAACGAATTGATGTGACCACTTCTTGGTTCCTTCAGCACAGGGACACCGATGGCGTTTACAACGCAATGCCACCATCAACATCACCAACTCACCAACCAAACAAGAAAGCCACTCGACCATAATAATTAATGAACTTTGGACTCATGCATATGATTTGGACTTATTGTTTAATGATCACTGTTATCATAACTTGTACAGAGTATCACTTATGTACCTAGTTTGTTCAATTTTCTTTAACACTGTACAGAAAATATGTAACACGAAAAAGGGGGGATGTGGTGATATACATCACTGTAAGTACACAAAGGGTTAATGTACATACACTACACCTAGCTAGACACTAGAGGGAGCACCAGAGACACGACCAATGGGCATTCATGACACACACAGAGGTGACACTACCACAGGAGGGTATTACACCAACCCATGTAGAAAGGACACAACACACATGATCTTCCTCTTTCCAGTGGAGACACTCAGTGTGTACACAGGGTTGATTTGAAACACATCACTCATACCACGTGGATTGTAGCAGACTGGTTTGTCAGTCTGAGTAGGTATAGAAGGATTAACAGTAGCGTTGAATCCAAGTAGGAGAATTGTTAATAGTTTAATAAACGTGTTAAAGCTATCTCCAAATCTGAACCTTCCTTTGTCAGAGTGCACATCAAGGAAGCAGCTTATGCTACGACAAGAGCACAACAAAACATTTACCTCTGTTTCTGCCTTTAATTCATCTACATGGTTGAGAATGCTGCACGCACTCAGAGTGCCCTTAACTTCGTCTTTTTGACATTATTCCACATCCTAAGCTTAGGTGATGCTCACCTTTGTTTTGCCTTCCTTCTAATTTCTAATCAGGGGAGGCAGTGGCATTGTCATTGGACGAGTAATCCAGATACCTGGGTAATGCTCTGGGGTTTCAGGTTCGAATCCGACCACCGCATATGGTGGAATTTGAATTCAATAAAATTCTGGAATTAGAAAGTCTAATGATGACCATGAAACCATTGTAAAAACCCATCAGCTTCACTAATCTCCCGGTCTGGTCTACATGTGACTCCAGATCCGCACAGCGATGTGATTGACTCTTAACTGCCCCCACTGAAATGGCCTAGCAAGCCATTCAGTTCAAGGGCAATTGGGGATGGGTAACAAATGCAGGCCCAGCCAGTAGTGCCCACATCCCAAGAGTGATTTTTTTTTTTTTTTTCATTCACTTGCTACTTTTCTATTTCCTGTAATCAACATCTTTCCAACTTGAGCTATACCTCAGGTTCGCAACCCTCTGACAAGCTAGTTTAAACCCTCCACAAAAATGCGAGTAAATCTCCCTGCTCCTGTTAAGGCATAACCCATCCATGATTTCAATCAATCAATCCTCATGTCCCTATGCTCACTGGCACGTGGCACTGGGAATAAACCGGAGATTACTGATCAGGAGATCCTGCTTTTAACTCCCTACAATCGGCTTTCGGTACCTCATCCCTCTTCCTACCAATTCCATTGGTACCGCTGTGGACCATTACCTCTGGTTGTCCACCCGCCCTTGGGAGGATGTCCTGCAGCTGCTCCATGACAGCTTTAACCCCGGTATCAGGGAGGCAGTACACCATTCTGGAGTTACATTTAGAATCAGAGTCATCGGGTTTTACAGCACAGCAAGAGGACCTCCAGCCGTAGCTGCACCAACCACCAATATATTCCTATCTCGTTTTCCAGCACTTGGCCCCTCGCCTTGTATGCAATGGACTTTCAAATGCTCTTCTAAACGCTTCTTAAATGTTGTGAAGGTTCCCACCTCTACCACCCAGTCGGACAGTGAGTTCCAGACTCCCACCACCCTCTGGGTAAAAGGTTTTTCCTCAAATCCCCTCTAAATCTCCTGCCCCCTACCTTAAATCTATTCCCTCTGGTCATTGACCCCTCTACCAAGGGAAAAGGTTCCTATCTACCCAATCTATGTCCCTCAATGCTTGATCAGGTCCCCCCTCAGCCTTGTCTGCTCTAAAGAAAACAACCCCAGCCTAACCAGCCTCTCTTCATAGCTGAAACACTTCAGCCCAGGCAACATCCTGGTGTGTCTCCTCTGCAACCTCTCTCGTGCAATCACATCTTTCCTAAAGCGTGACGACCAGAACTGCACACAGTACTGTAGCTGTGGCCTAACAAGCATTTTATACCGCTACATCATAACTTCCCTGTTCTTATATTCTATGCTTCGGCTAATAAAGGCAAGCATCTCATATGGCTTCTTATCTGTCCTGCTGCCTTCAGGGATCTTTGGAGATGCACACCCATTCCCTTTTTGCCTGCACATTCCTAACCTGCAGTGTGACCACCTCCATAAATATATTATTCACGTAATTCTCAGCCTCATGGATGTCCCACAGTGACCTCAGCAGCCGCCCAAGTTACAAAACCCTGGGCTCACGCTTATGCAGCCGTTGATATTCCCTGCAGATGTGTTCACCACACGGTACATCCATGACATCCCACATACTTCAGGATGCACATTCCACTGGGTTGAGTTGACCTGCCATGCCGCATCATTAAAAACTATTTATTCCTTTTTAATATTTCCTCAATTAGAATAAGTGCAATAACTTACCAGTTAATCACCAGTCAGCTTCTGCCCCGTACCGAAATAGGTAAGTAAAAGTAAAGTCTCCATAGTCTCCATACTGCAGAGGGCAGTAGAGCAGAGCTGCTGATTGGCTGTTGCGGGGAAACTTTGCATCAGTGCATTGCGGTCAATGCATCCAGAAAGTGTACGTGAGCAAGACACCCTAGGTGTTCAAGTCAAGGCAAGCATCCAGTAGAGGACAGTAGAGCGGAGCTGCTGATTGGCTGTTGTGGGGAAAATCTGCATCAGTGCATTGCGGTCACCGTATCTTGAAGGTGGTTTGTGGAGGAGCTGTTGTCAAGTGACAGTTAAACCCGAAACACAACTTCAGTGTTTCCCTCCCTACTTCATCCTCTAACCAAAAAAAAAAGACAATCACTGTAAGGATCCCAGCCGAGTAAAGATCAAGAGGGAGACTCAAGGGTAGGTAGAGGTAGAAAGAAGTTGAACCGTGATGTCACAGCCTGCAGTGAAAGAGCGCGAGGAGTGCGGCGGAGACTCAGTGAAAGAGCGCGAGGAGAGCGACGGGGACACAGGATAAAAGAGCGCCAGGAGAGCGGCAGGGACGCAAGATAAAAGAGCGCAAGGAGAGCGGCGGGGACACAGGATAAAGAGCTGCCGGAGAAGCGGCCTTCAGATTTTCGATGGGAGCAGTGGCCAGGGGTCTGTTGGGAAGGTACATTTTTCTCTTTAACTGTTCATGTGTTGGTAAGTATTGTGATTGGTAAGTAAAATCTTTATTCCTTTCACTTATTCATTATTTGATATTATATTTGTAATCAGTGAAGGTAAAGTGTAAAAATGGCAGGAGATCCCAAACTCGTGTTATGCTCCTCGTGCTCAATGTGGGAGTTCAGGGATGCGGCCGATGCCCCTGACTCCTTCATGTGTGGGACGTGTGTCCAGCTGCAGCTCCTGTTAGACCGCATTACGGCTCTGGAGCTGCGGGTGGACTCACTTTGGAGTATCCGCGATGCTGAGGAGGTCGTGGATAGCACGTTCAGTGAGTTGGTCACACCGCAGGTTAGGATTGGTGAGGGAGACAGGGAATGGGTGACCAAAAGGCAGAGAAAGAGCAGGAACGCAGTGCAGGTGTCCCCTGCGGTCATCTCCCTCCAAAACAGGTATACCGTTTTGGATACTGTTGGGGGAGATGACTCACCAGAAGAAGGCATTAGTAGCCAGGCTCATGGCACCGTGGCTGGCTCTGCTGCACAGACGGGTGGGAAAAAGACTGGCAGGGCTATAGTCATAGGGGATTCAGTCGTAAGGGGAGTAGACAGGCATTTCAGTGGTCGAAAACGAGACTCCCGAATGGTATGTTGCCTCCCGGGTGCACGGGTCAGGGATGTGTCAGATCGGCTGCAGGACATACTGAAGGGGGAGGGTGAACAGCCAGTTGTTGTGGTGCATATAGGCACCAACGATATAGGTAAAAAACAGGATGAGGTCCTACAATCGGAATTTAGGGAGTTAGGACATAAGTTAAAAAGTAGGACCTCAAAGGTAGTAATCTCAGGATTGCTACCAGTGCCACGAGGCAGTCAGAGTAGAAAATCAAGAATAGTCAGAATGAATACGTGGCTTGAGAGATGGTACAGGAGGGAGGGGTTCAGATGTTTGGGACATTGGAACCGGTTCTGGGGGTGGTGGGACCATTACAAATTGGATGGTCTACATCTGGGCAGGACTGGAACCAATGTCCTAGGGGGTGCTTTTGCTAACACTGTTGGGGAGGTTTTAAACTAATGTGGCAGGTGGATGGGAACCAGATTAGGAAGTTAGAGGTTAGTAAAGAGGCAGCAACTAAAGCCAGTAAGGTACTAGATAATAAACTCAATGTGACTAAGGGGAAGAGTAGACAGGGAAGAGATGATGACCGCAAAGGGACAGGTGGTCTGAGGTGCATTTGTTTCAATGCGAGAAGTGTAGCAGGTAAGGCAGATGAATTTAGGTCTTGGATTAGTACCTGGGAATATGGTGTTATTGGTATTACTGAGACTTGGTTGAGAGAAGGGCAAGACTGGCAACTAAACATCCCAGGGTATAGATGCTTCAGGAGGGATAGAGAGGGAGGTAAAAGGGGTGGAGGAGTTGCATTACTGGTCAGAGATGATATCACAGCTGTGATTAAGGAGAGCACGATGGAGGATTCGAGCACTGAGGGAATATGGGTAGAGCTAAGAAATAGGAAGGGTGCAGTAACATTGTTGGGACTTTACTACAGGCCTCCCAAAAGTGAGCGTGAAGTAGAGGTACAAATATGTAGACAGATTATAGAAAAATGTAGGAGCAATAGGGTGGTCGTTATGGGAGATTTTAACTTCCCCAACATTGAATGGGACTCATGTAGTGTTGGAGGCGTAGATGGAGCTAAATTTGTAAGGAGCATCCAGGCGAGTTTTTTAGGGCAGTATGTAAATAGTCCAACTCGGGAAGGGGCCATACTGGACCTGGTATTGGGGAATGATCCCGGCCAGGTGGTTGAAGTTTCAGTCGGTGATTACTTTGGGAATAGCGATCACAATTCCGTAAGTTTTAGAATACTCATGGACAAAGACGAAAGTGGTCCTAAAGGAAGAGTGCTAAATTGGGGAAAGGCCAAGTATAACAAAATTCGGCAGGAGCTAGGGAATGTGGATTGGAAGCAGCTGTTTAAGGGAAAATCCACATTTGAAATGTGGGAGTCTTTTAAGGAAAGGTTGATTAGAGTGCAGGACAGACATGTCCCTGTGAAAATGAGGGATAGAAATGGCAAGATTAGAGAACCATGGATGACGGGTGGAATTGTGAGACTAGCTAAGATGAAAAAGGAAGCATACATAAGATCTAGGCGAATTAAAACTGATGAAGCTTTGGAGGAATATCGGGAAAGTAGGATAAATCTCAAAAGCGCAATAAAGAGGGCTAAAAGGGGTCATGAAATATCTTTGGCTAACAGGGTTAAGGAAAATCCCAAAGCCTTTTAAATGTATATAAGGAGCAAGAGGGTAACTAGAGAAAGGATTGGCCCACTCAAAGACAAAAGAGGGAATTTATGTGTGGAGTCAGAGGAAATGGGTGAGATTCTTAATGAGTACTTTGCATCGGTATTCACCAAGGAGAGGGACATCACAGATGTTGAGGGTAGAGATGGATGTTTAAATACTCTAGGTCAAGTCGGCATAAGGAAGGGGGAAGTTTTGGGTATTCTAAAAGGCATTAAGGTGGACAAGTCCCCAGGTCAGGATGGGATCTATCCCAGGTTACTGAGGGAAGCGAGGGACAAAATAGCTGGGGCCTTAACAGATATCTTTGCAGCATCCTTGAGTATGGGTGAGGTCCCAGAGGACTGGAGAATTGCTAATGTTGTCCCTTTGTTTAAGAAGGGTAGCAGGGATAATCCAGGGAATTATAGGCCTGTGAGCTTGACGTCAGTGGTAGGCAAACTGTTGGAGAAGATACTGAGGGATAGGATCAATTCACATTTGGAAGAAAATAGACTTATCAGTGATAGGCAGCATGGTTTTGTGCAGGGAAGGTCATGTCTTACAAACCTAATAGAATTCTTTGAGGAAGTGACAATGTTAATTGATGAGGGAAGGGCTGTAGATGTCATATACATGGACTTCAGTCAGGCATTTGATAAAGTTTCCCATGGCAGATTGTTGGAAAAAGTGAAGTCGTCTGGGGTTCAGGGTGTACTAGCTAGATGGATAAAGAACTGGCTGGGCAACAGGCGACAGAGAGTAGTGGTGGAAGGGAGTGTCTCAAAATGGAGAAAGGTGACTCGTGGTGTTCCTCAGGGATCCGTGCTCAGACCACTGTTGTTTGTGATATACATAAATGATCTGGACGAAGTTATAGGTGGTCTGATTAGCAAGTTTGCAGATGATACTTAGATTGGTGGAGTTGCAGATAGCGAGGAGGACTGTCAGTTAATACAGCAAAATATAGATAGATTGGAGAGTTGGGCAGAGAAATAGGAGATGGAGTTCAATCCAGGCAAGTGCGAGGTGATGCATTTTGGAAGATCTAATTCAAGAGCGGACTATACGGTCAATGGAAGAGTCCTGGGGAAAATTGATGTACAGAGGGATCTGGGAGTTCAGGTCCATTGTACCCTGAAGGTGGCAACGCAGGTCGATAGAGTGGTCAAGAAGGCATACAGCATGCTTGCCTTCATCGGACGGGGTATTGAGTACAAGAGTCGGTAGGTCATGTTACAGTTGTATAGGATTTGGTTAGACCACATTTGGAATACTGCATGCAGTTCTGGTCACCACATTACCAGAAGGATGTGGAGGCTTTAGAGAGGGTGCAGAGGAGGTTCACCAGGATGATACCTGGTATGGAGGGTGCTAGCTATGAAGAAAGGTTGAGTAGATTAGGAATGTTTTCGTTGGAAAGACGGAGGTTGAGGGGGGACCTGATTGAGGTCTACAAAATTATGAGAGGTGGAGGCAACAAGCTTTTTCCAAGAGTGGAGGTGTCAATTACAAGGGGTCACGATTTCAAGGTGAGAGGGGGAAGGTTTAAGGGAGATGTGCGTGGAAAGTTTTTTTACGCAGAGGGTGGTGGGTGCCTGGAATGCTTTGCCAGCGGAGGTGGTAGAGGCGGGCACTATAGCATCATTTAAGATGCATCTAGACAGATATATGAATGGGCGGGGAACAGAGCGAAGTAGATCCTTGGAAAATAGGCGACAGGTTTAGATAAAGGATCTGGATCGGCGCAGGCTGGGAGGGCCGAAGGGCCTGTTCCTGTGCTGTAATTTTCTTTGTTCTTTGTCCCAGATGACCATTGGCTGCTTTCCCCTTTAAGGGGGTGGGGGGAGCAGACTGGTGGTAATTTAACCTGAGGATCACCACACCACAGGCAAGGGGCAAGGATGAGAAGGCGGGGCCTTTATGAATAACCTCAGCCAATATGGGAATTGAACCCGCACTGTTGGCCTCGCTCTGCATCACGAACCAGCCATCCAGCCAACTAAAATAGGAGTACCAAAGTAGGAGCCAGCTACAGAAGGCTAAAAAAGGTAGAAAAAGAACAGAGCACCTCATTCACCGTCCTCCCACATTACATGCTGCAGACTGGAGCGCACAAAGACTCCGAGAGACGAATAGAGTGAAGTCGATAAGGCTTTATTAAGCGTGTCTGTTCCCCCGCAGCTCGATAGTAGACTGGCCTGCGGGGGAGGACTCCGGCTTCTTATACTCCGCCTTCATGGCGGAGCTAGAGGTCAACGGCCAACCAGGACCCGGGATCTGTCAGCCAATGACATTAGGGCTTCCAGTCCCACATGACCCCTAATACATACTACCACATTCACCCCTTGTCAAAAATGAACCCGGCGGGGTGATGCTTCGCATGGTGGTAAGGGTTTACAGGGCTGGTCCTGGGAGGAAAACATTCATATGGTAATACAGTATGTACAATTTTGTCCTGTTTCAACTATTTACAGAAGGTACCGGGAGAAAAAGCAAAATGTTCTTGTGAAAAGTCCATATATTGATTTAGATCGACGCCACGAGTCGGTCGGGCGGTCTGGTCGTCCGTGTCGATCGCCTCGGCCCCGGTGGTGGTGGTGGTGCTTGTTCCGGTGTTGTCGTCTCCGGGAGCCTTACGGTTTCAGCTTGGGCTTTATTCTTGGTCGGGCCTGAGGGAGGGGAACTGATCCTCCTGGGAAGGGGCGGTCGCGGGGTGCGGCGGTGGCAGGAAGGGGGGAGGGGTTGGGTGAATGGTGTCGGGGGGTTGTGTGTGTTGCCGGCGGGCGCCAGATCTCACAGGGAGACCGTGTCCTGTCGGCCATCGGGGTACTCCACGTAAGCGTTGCGGGTTCGCGTGGAGGAGGTGAACCCTTTCGACCAACGGGTCCACCTTATGTGCCCGCACATGCTTTCGGAGCAAGATGGGTCCTGGGGCCGCCAGCCAGGTCGGCAGCGACGTTCCACAGGAGGACTTCCTAGGGAAGACAAGGAGACGCTCATGAGGCGTTTGATTAGTGCTCGTACACAATAGCGACCGGATGGAATGGAGAGGGTCCGGGAGGACCTCCTGCCACCGTGAAACTGGGAGGTCCCTGGACCGTAGGGCCAGTAGGACGGTCTTCCAGACCGTGCCGTTCTCCCTCTCTACTTGCCCATTCCCCCGGGGGTTGTAGCTGGTCGTCCTGCTTGAGGCTATGCCCTTGCTGAGCAGGAACTGGCGCAGCTCGTCACTCATGAAAGAGGACCCCCTGTCGCTGTGGACGTATGCGGGGCAACCGAACAGTGTGAAGATGGTGTTCAGGGCTTTAATGACTGTGGCCGCGGTCATGTCAGAGCAGGGGATGGCGAATGGGAAGCGAGTACTCGTCCACCACATTAAGGAAGTATGTGTTGCGGTCGGTGGAGGGGAGGGGCCCTTTGAAATCCAGACTAAGGCGTTCAAAGGGACGGGAAGCCTTAATCAGGTGCGCACCATCCGGCCTGAAAAAATGCGGTTTGCATTCTGCGCAGATGTGGCAGTTCCTTGTGACTGTACGGACCTCCTCTAAAGAGTATGGGAGGTTGCGGGACTTGATAAAGTGGAAAGACCGAGTGACCCCCGGGTGGCAGAGATCCTCGTGGAGGGTTTGGAGGCGGTTACTTTGCGCGTTGGCACATGTGCCACGGGATAGGGCATCGGACGGCTCGTTCAGCTTTCCGGGACGATACAAGATCTCGTAGTTGAAGGTGGAGAGCTCGATCCTCCACCTTAAGAGCTTGTCGTTTTTGATTTTGCCCCGCAGTGCATTATCGAACATGAAGGCTACCGACCGTTGGTCGGTGAAGAGAGTGAATCTCCTGCCGGCCAGGTAATGCCTCCAATGTCGCACAGCTTCCACTATGGCTTGGGCTTCCTTTTCCACTGAGGAGTGGCGGATTTCTGAAGCGTGGAGGGTTCGGGAGAAAAAGGCCACGGGTCTGCCCGCTTGGTTAAGGGTGGCCGCTAGAGCTACGTCGGAGGCGTCGCTCTCGACCTGGAAGGGGAGGGACTCGTCGATGGCGCACATCATGGCCTTTGCGATATCCGCTTTGATGTGGCTGAAGGCCTAGCAAGCCTCTGTCGACAGAGGGAAGGTCGTGGTCTGTATTAGGGGGTGGGCCTTGTCTGCGTACTGGGGGACCCACTGGGCGTAGTATGAAAAATACCCCAGGCAGCGTTTCAGGGCTTTTGAGCAGTGCGGGAGGGGAAATTCCATGAGGGCGTGCATACGTTCGGGGTCGGGGCCTATTATCCCATTGCGCACTACGTAGGCCAGGATAGCTAGCCGGTTGGTGCTAAAAACGCACTTGTCCTCGTTGTACGTGAGGTTCAAGGCTTTGGCGGTCTGGAGGAATTTTTGGAGGTTGGCGTCGTGGTCCTGCTGGTCGTGGCCGCAGATGGTTACATTGTCGAGATACGGGAACGTCGCCCGCAACCCATGTTGATCAACCATTCGGTCCATCTCCCGTTGGAAGACCGAGACCCCGTTTGTGACGCCAAATGGGACCCTTAGGAAATGGTATAATCGCCCGTCTGCCTCGAAGGCTGTGTACTTGCGGTCACTTGGGCGGATGGTAGGCGGACTTAAGGTCCACGGTGGAGAAGACTTTATATTGGGCAATCCGATTGACCATGTCGGATATGCGGGGGAGAGGGTACGCGTCTAGTTGTGTGTACCTGTTGATGGTCTGGCTATAGTCTATGACCATCCTTTGTTTCTCCCCTGTCTTCACTACTACCACCTGTGCTCTCCAGGGACTATTGCTGGCCTGGATTATGCCTTCCTTTAGTAGCCGCTGGACTTCGGACCGAATGAAGGTCCAGTCCTGGGCGCTGTACCGTCTGCTCCTAGTGGCGACGGGTTTGCAATCCGGGGTGAGGTTCGCAAACAAGGACAGGGGTTGCACCTTGAGGGTTGCGAGGCCGCAGATAGTGAGTGGGGGTATTGGGCCGCCGAATTTGAAGGTAAGGCTCTGTAGATTGCACTGGAAATCTAATCCCAGTAATGTGGGGGCGCAGAGTTGGGGAAGGACGTGTAGCTTGTAGTTTTTGAACTCCCTCCCCTGCACCGTTAGGGTAACTATGCAGAAACCTTTGATCTGTACGGAGTGGGATCCTGCAGCTAGGGAAATCTTTTGTGCGCTGGGATAGGTGGTCAAGGAACAGCGTCTTACCGTGTCAGGGTGGATAAAGCTCTCCGTGCTCCCGGAGTCGACTAGGCATGGTGTCTCGTGCCCGTTTATTAGCACCGTTGTCGTCGTCGTCTGGAGTGTCCGGGGCCGATCTTGGTCGAGCGTTATTGAAGCGAGACGTGGTTGTAGTAGTGGAGCATCTTCCTCGAACCCCGTGGAGCCGTCGACACTGGGGTCCGTTGTTGCCGTCCAAGATGGCGTCGGGGATGAACAAAATGACTGCCCCCATACATCGCACATGGCTGGGGGGTCACAAGATGGCGGCGGGGGTGGACAAAATGGCCGCCCCCATGCGTCGTACAGGTCTGGGGTGGTCCAAGATGGCGGCGCCCTTCCTCCCCTCGTGGTGGCCGGGACCCAAAATGGCGGCGTCTGCGTGTCGCACATGGGGCGCTGGGGGGGTTGGGGAGCGTTAGGAACGCGCGGGGCTCCCTCTTCTCCGGGGAGAGCGGTGGTCGGGACCCAAAGTGGTAGCGCCGGCGGGTCATACATGGGGCGCGGGGGGGTGTTGGGGAGCGTAAGCGGCGTGCAGGGCTCCCTGTTCTCCCGGGACCGCGGTGGTCGGGACCCAGAGTGGCTGCGCCTGCAGGTCGTACATGGGGCGCTGGGGGGGTTGGGGAGCGTAAGCGGCGTGCAGGGCTCCCTGTTCTCCCAGGACAGCGGCGACCTCGCGGGACCGGCACACAACCGCAAAATGGCCCTTTTTCCCACAGATTGCTGCGCGGGCCGGGCAGCGCTGCCGGGGGTGTTTCGCCTGGCCGCAGAAATAGCAGCGGGCGCCCCCGGAGCGACTTGGCGTTTGGACCGCTCAAGCCTGTGGGGTGTCCGGGGGGGGGTGGGTTTGTCGCGACGGGTACGTACGGAGCCCAATGGGCTGCCGCGCGGTCGGGGCCGTAGGCGCGGGTATTATGCGCGGCCACGTCTAGGGAGGCTGCTAGGGCCCTAGCGACTCTTTTTCTAGAAGTCTTTGGCGGATTTGGGAGGAGTTCATACCTGCCACAAAAGCATCGCGCATTAATATGTCCGTGTGTTCATTTGCGTTCACTGAAGGGCAGCTGCAGGCTCTTCCCAAAATCAGCAGCGCAGCGTAGAATTCGTCAATCGATTCTCCGGGACTTTGCCGTCTCGTCGCGAGCTGGTAGCGAGCGTAGATTTGGTTAACTGGGCGGACATAGAGACTTTTCAGTGCTGCGAACGCCGTCTGGAAATCCTCCACGTCTTCGATGAGGGAGAAAATCTCCGTGCTTAACCTCGAGTGCAGGACCTGTAGTTTTTGGTCTTCTGTGACCCGGCCGGTGGCCGTTCTGAGGTAGGCCTCGAAACAAGTCTGCCAATGCTTGAAGGCTGCTGCCGCGTTCACTGCGTGGGGGCTGATCCTCAGGCATTCCGGGATGATCCTGAGCTCCATAGTCCTTTTTAGGCACGCTTAATAAATTGTAGCGCACAAAGACTCCGAGAGACAAATAGAGTGAAGTCGATGAGGCTTTATTAAGCGTGTCTGTTCCCCCGCAGCTCGATAGTAGAATGGCCTGCGGGGGAGGACTCCGGCTTCTTATACTCCGCCTTCATGGCGGAGCTAGAGGTCAACGGCCAACCAGGACCCGGGATCTGTCAGCCAATGACATTAGGGCTTCCAGTACCACATGACCCCTAATACATACTACCACACAGACAAAGTGAGGAAGGTCTGTTTTTACACTTTCTGAAAACAACTGATTCAAGCTTCTGAAAACCAGCTTCAGCCAGCTACCTAATTAACTAGCTGCAGCTGCCCTCAGAGAGCTCGTGCACCCCTAGTTTTGAGCCTGGAATAAAGCATCGCTTTCTCCTAGGAAGTGATTTTTAGCCCATTGCAAAATTAAAGCAAAAAGGGAAAAGTGAGACTTTAGACGGAAATTAACCTTTAAAACTCCCTCACTCACCAGTCTCACCAGCTTTCAATGCAACGTCAATATTTAAGAATAGATTAGGTTGGCACTTGAAGGAATGGAGATAAAGGTTTATGGAAATGGCGGTGACCAGATTGGATACACCGCAAGACTACAATCAGGATGTTTCCGTCCAACGTTTCAAAACCTTTCATCCAAACTGGAAAAGGGTAGAGATGTAACAGGCTCAAGCAAGTGGGGAAGGGAGGAAATATTAAAAAGGAAGATCAGTGATTTGTGTGGAAGGTTGCGAACATTAAATGACAAATGGGATGAAGGTGCAAGGCAAAAGAAGATAGTAATGGGATATATATATATTTTTTAAAAATAATTTTTATTAAGGTTTTCATAAAGTATCAATAACAAAATGAAAAAAGAACCCAAGAGGGTTCAGTACAAAACACAGTCTAGAAAAGCAACCCTCCATACCCCCCTCCCCCCTGTACATAAACAATAAATTAACAATAACACCCCGACTTAACACAACAGGTATATACACCCCCTCAGACCCCCCAGTGTAAATAACAAAAACAAAAATAAAGTAAACCCCCTCCCGCCCCCTGGAGCTGCTGCTGCCATTGACCAATGTCTACCGTTCTGCCAGGAAGTCTAAGAACGGTTGCCACCGCCTAAAGAACCCTTGTACCGACCCTCTCAAGGCGAATTTCACCCTCTCCAATTTAATAAACCCCGCCATATCGTTGATCCAGGATTCCATGCTTGGGGGCCTCGCATCCTTCCACTGAAGAAGAATCCTTTGCCGGGCTACCAGGGACGCAAAGGCCAGAATACCGGCCTCTTTCGCCTCCTGAACTCCCGGCTCCCCTGCCACCCCAAATATTGCGAGCCCCGAGCCCGGTTTGATCCTGGATCCTTTGCCCCCAAATTTTGAGGGTAGCCACCACCACCGGGCTCGTGGTATACCTCCTTGGAGGGAGCGGCAGCGGCGCCGTTGCCAGCGCCCCCAGACTCATACCCACACAAGACGCCGTCTCCAGCCTCTTACATGCAGCCCCCTCCCCCTCCATCACACACTTGCGCACCATCATCGCATTGGCGGCCCAGTAGTACCCACAGAGGTTGGGCAGCGCCAGTCCCCCCCATCTCGACTCCGCACCAGGAACACCCTTCTCACCCTCGGAGTCGCTCGCGCCCACACAAACCCCATTATACTCCTGTTAGCCCGCCTAAATGAAGCCTTTGGGATAAACACGGGGAGGCACTGGAACAGGAACAAAAACCTTGGGAGCACCGGCATTTTGATTGACTGCACCCTACCCGCCAAGGACAGCGGCAATGCATCCCACCTCTTGAACTCCTCCTCCATTTGCTCCACCAGCCTTGTAAAATTAAGCCTATGCAGGGCCCCCCAGCTCCTGGCCACCTGGACCCCCAAATACCTGAAGTTCCTCTCCGCCCTTTTTAGTGGGAGCTCGCCAATCCCCCTCTCCTGGTCCCCTGAGTGAACCACAAACAGCTCGCTCTTCCCCATGTTGAGCTTGTACCCCGAAAAGTCCCCGAATTCCCTGAGAATCCTCATTACCTCTGGCATTCCTCCCACCGGGTCCGCCACATACAGCAGCAGGTCGTCCACATAAAGCGACACCCTATGCTCCTCCCCACCCCGCACCAACCCCCTCCAGTTCCTTGACTCCCTCAGTGCCATAGCCAGGGGTTCAATCACCAGTGCGAAGAGCAGGGGGTACAGGGGACACTCCTGCCTCGTCCCTCGGTGCAACCAAAAGTACTCGGACCTCCTCCTGTCTGTGGCCACACTCGCCATCGGGACCTCATACAACAGCCTAACCTACCTGACAAACCCCTCCCCAAACCCGAACCTCTTCAGCACCTCCCACAGGTACCCCCACTCTACCCTATCGAAGGCTTTCTCAGCGTCCATCGCCATCACTATCTCTGCCTTCCCCTCCCTCGCCGGCATCATGATAACGTTCAAAAGCCTCCGCACATTCGCGTTCAACTGCCTCCCCTTCACAAACCCCGTCTGGTCTTCGTGGATGATCTGCGGCACACAATCCTCAATCCTCGTGGCTAAGACCTTCGCCAGCACCTTGGCATCTACATTTAGCAAAGAAATCGGTCTGTAAGACCCACATTGCAGGGGATCCTTGTCCCGCTTCAGGATCAAGGAGATCAGTGCCCGGGACATTGTCGGGGGCAAAGACCCCCCCTCCCTTGCCTCATTGAAGGTCCTAACTAACAGTGGCCCAAGAGGTCCCTATATTTTTTATAGAATTCGACCGGGAAACCGTCTGGCCCCGGTGCCTTCCCCGCCTGCATGCTTCCTATCCCTTTGATCAGCTCCTCCAGCCCAATCGGGGCCCCCAGTCCCGCCACCAGTCCCTCTTCCACCTTTGGAAACCTCAATTGGTCCAAGAAGCGGCCCATCCCTCCCTCCTCCCGTGGGGGCTCGGATCGGTACAATTCCTCATAAAAGTCCCTGAAGACCCCATTGATGCCAACCCCACTCCGCACCACACTCCCTCCCCTGTCCTTAACTCCCCCGATCTCCCTAGCTGCGTCCCGCTTCCGCAGCTGATGCACCAGCATCCGGCTTGCCTTTGCCCCATACTCGTAGACCGCCCCCTGGGCCTTCCTCCACTGCACCTCCGCCTTCCTGGTGGTCACCAGGTCGAATTCGGCCTGGAGGCTGCGCCTCTTCCTCAACAATCCTTCCTCGGGAAACCTCCCCATACCTCCTGTCTACCCTCACCATCTCCCCCACCAGCCTCTCCCTCACCCCCCCCCCCCCCCACCCCCCGCTCCCTCCGCTCCTTGTGGGCCCTAATGGAGATCAGCTCTCCCCTCACCACCGCCTTTAGCGCCTCCCATACCATCCCCACTCGGACCTCCCCGTTGTTGTTGGTCTCCAAGTACCTCTCTATACTTCCTCGGACACGCTCGCTCACCTCCTCGTCCGCCAACAGCCCCAAGTCCAAGCGCCACAACTGACGCTGGTCCCTCTCCTCCCCCATCTCCAAGTCCACCCAATGCGGGGCGTGGTCCGAAATGGCTATTGCCGAATTCTCAGTATCCTCTACTCTCGCTATCAGCGCCCTACTTAAAATGAAAAAGTCGATTCAGGAATAAGCCTTATGGACATGTGAGAAGAATGAAAATTCCCTAGCCCCCGACCTTGCAAATCTCCAAGGGTCCACCCCTCCCATCTGGTCCATAAACCCCCTCAGCACTCTAGCCGCTGCCGGCTTCCTACCCGTCCTAGACCTGGAGCGATCCAGCGCCAGATCCAGCACTGTGTTAAAGTCTCCCCCCATTATCAGGCCCCCCACTTCCAAGTCTGGCATCCGACCCAACATACGCCGCATAAAACCCGCATCGTCCCAATTCGGAGCATACACATTGACCAGTACCACCCTCTCTCCCTGCAACTTACCACTTACCATTATGTACCTGCCGCCATTGTCTACCACAATGCTCGACGCCTCGAATGACACCTTCTTTCCCACCAAGATCGCCACCCCTCGATTTTTGGCATCCAGCCCCGAGTGAAACACCTGACCTACCCACCCTTTCCTCAGTCTTACCTGGTCTGCCACCTTCAGGTGTGTCTCTTGGAGCATAACCACATCCGCCTTGAGCACCTTCAGGTGAGCGAACACGCGGGCCCGATTAACTGGCCCATTCAGTCCCCTTACATTTAAGGTTATCAGCCGGATTAGGGGGCTACCCGCCCCCCTCCCCCGCTGACTAGCCACGACCCCTCCTCGGCCGGCCACGCGCCCGCACCCCACACCCGGCCCATTCCCCACAGCGGCATACCCCCGTCTCGACCGCCCCCACTTGCTCCAGCTCCCCCTTGACCATAGTAGCAGCAACTCGATTCCACCCCATCCCCCCCCCCCACCCCCCACCCCCACCCCCCTGCTAGGACCCATCCTAGCTGATTTACTCCCCCCATTGCACTTCCGCAAGTCAGCTGACTCCTGCTGACCCCGGCCACTCCCGCCTCTCCTTCGACTCCTCCCATTGTGTGACACACCCTCCTCTCCCGTTCCCATCCATAGGCTCTCGCCCTCCCCCTTCCATTCTAAGCGCGAGAAACAACCTTCGCTTCCCTGCCCTGGCCCCGCCCCCTCCAGCCCTCAGCGCGGGAAAAAGCCCGCGCTTTCCACGTACCCGGCCCCGCCACCTCTGACGCAGTTCCTTTTACAGGCCCAGTCCCCTCACCCCCGACTCGGGCCTCCCCCTCCCCCGCGGGGCCCCATCTCACCGCCGGCCACCACCCCTGTTCCATTTGCTTACCTAGCTCCAAGAGCCCCCCTGACCAACCCAACCAAAACAGTGCCCAACCCGCCCCAACCACCCTCACTGACCCGAAAGAGAAAAACACAGAGAAAAAGAAACCAGGAGCAAAGCAAAGGCCCCCCCCTCAAAAAAAATAACAAAATAACATATCAACCGCAGTCCCCAATCGCCCGTCCCAACCCTCAATCTGTGTCCAACTTCTCAGCCTGAACAAAGGCCCACGCCTCCTCCGGAGACTCAAAATAATGGTGCCGGTCCTTGTAGGTAACCCACAGTCGCGCCGGCTGCAACATGCCAAACTTCACCCCCTTCCTGTGCAGCACCGCCTTCGCTCGATTGTACCCGGCCCTCCTCTTCGCCACCTCCGCACTCCAGTCCTGGTATATTCGAACCTCCGCGTTCTCCCACCTGCTGCTCCTCTCCTTCTTGGCCCACCTGAGCACACACTCCCGATCGACGAACCGATGGAACCTCACCAGCACCACCCGCGGAGGCTCGTTAGCCTTGGGCCTCCTCGCCAGCACTCCATGGGCCCCTTCCAGCTCCAGGGGCCCCTGGAAGGACCCCGCTCCCATCAGCGAGTTCAACATGGTGACCACATAGGCCCCCACGTCCGGCCCCTCCAGCCCCTCTGGGAGGCCCAGAATCCGCAGATTCCTCCGCCTCGACCGATTCTCCATCTCCTCGAACCGCTCCTGCCATTTCTTGTGGAGCGCCTCGTGCGCCTCCACCTTTACCGCCAGGCCTAAGATCTCATCTTCGTTGTCGGAGATCTTTTGTCGAGCCTCCCAGATCGCCACCCCCTGGGCCGTCTGTGTCTCCAGCAGCTTATCAATAGAAGCCTTCATCGGCTCTAGCAGGCCCGCGTTAATCTCTCTGAAGCAGCGCTGGATACCCTCCTGCTGCTCCTCCGCTCACTGCCTCCACGCTGCCTGGTCTCTGCCCGCCGCCATTTTGTCCTTCTTCTCTCGCACCTTCTTCGGTCCACCACCACCTTTTTAGTCGCCCCGCTCCTAGTTGAAGCCATATACTGTCGGGGAACTCTTGTAATCTCCTTCCCACACTGGGAAACGTTGAAAAAGTGCCATTGGGGGCCCTGAAAAGAGCCCAAAAGTCCGTTTTTGCAGGAACCGCCGAATGTGCGACTTAGCTCCGCATAGCCGCGACCGGAAGTCAGTAATGGGATATATAAAAATCAAAAGATGAGTCTAGAGGAGGTATAAATTGGAAAAGCAGATTGCCAGCAGCTGCTGTTGAAGAATTAAAAAGCAATGTTGAGACGGAAGGCTATAAATAAGCTGCCTAATTAAAAGATGAGGGGCTGTTCAGCAAGCTTACTGGGATAACGTAGCTGGCCGAGGACAGGGAGGCCAGCATGGGAGTGGGCAGAGAGTTAAAGAGGCAGGTGACCGGAAGCTTGGCATCATGCTTGAGGTCTGAGCAGATGTGCGCCATGAAGTGGTCACCCAGTCTGCATTTGGGTAGCACAGTGGTTAGCACCGCAGCCTCACAACGCCAGGGACCCGGATTCAATTCTTGCCTTTGGTGACTGTCTGTGTGGAGTTTGCACATTCTCCCTGTGTCTGCGTGGGTTTCCTCCGGGTGCTCTGGTCTCCTCGCACAGTCGGAACATGTGCAGGTTAGGTGGATTGGCCATGATCAATGTACGGGGTTATGGTGATAGGGCGGGGCGAGGCCCTAAGTAGAGTGCTCTTTCAGAGAATCAGAGCTGATTCGATGGACTAAAAGTCCACCTTCTGCACCGTAGAGATTCTATGGATTGTGTAGAAGAGTCTCCTTCGAAACTGATCTGTTTGTCTCTGGGGTCAATCAGAGTCTAACTGTTTGCTTAGCCCCCATTTGGAGTATTGTGAGCAGTTTTGGGCCCCGTATCTAAGGAAGGATATGCTGGCCTTGGAATGGGTCCAGAGGAGGTTCACAAGAATGATCCCTGGAATGAAGAACTTGTCGTATGTGGAACGTTTGAGGACTCTGAGTCTGTACTCGTTGGAGTTTAGAAGGATGAGAGGGGATATTGTTGAAATTTACAAGATACTGCAAGGCCTGGATAGAGTGGACATGGAGAGAATGTTTCCACTTGTTGGAAAAACTATAACCCGAGGAAACCATCTCAGACTAATGGGACGATCCTTTAAAACAGAGTGAACTGTTGGGTGTTCTGGATCACATACAGGTCACCAACACTTGAAATAGTGCAACACTATTTTATTGAATCATTAACTGTTTAAACATACTCAGACTGTGGGTTAATACGATACTAGCTTTAACTAAAGACCTTTGCCTTGTCCTAACCAGTCGATGCACTCAGCACAAGGTGAATGTCTGTGTTACAGGCTGTGAGCTCTGTCCTCCTAGCTAGCTGCAACTCGAATGAGTGGGAACTCTGATGCCCCCTGTCTTTACAGTGCGTGTGCTCTCACTGGTGATTGGCTGCAGTGTTGTGTGTGTTGATTGGTCCCACTGTGTGTCCATTAGTGTGTGTCTGCACCATGATATACTGGTGTATATTATCCCCCCTTTTACAAAAAAATGTACCTGCATGGCAATAAATAGTGTATGGTGAATGTTCCTGACTACGTGTGTGTGAAATATTTACAGGACTATGTACATGAAAACTAAGCTATTTACATGGGAAGGTGCCTGGTGCAGAAAAACAGTGTGTCACACAAATAACAAGATGAACACTATATACAAACCACTTGAACGATTAAACGGAAGAACAGAACAAATCAGAAAGTCCATAAGTCCACAAAGTTCACAAATTAAGTCTCTGAGGTGGGCGACGAATTCTGGTTGACCGCCTCAAGGGTGGGTCGGGAGCCGCCGGCTGAGGATCGGGCTGGACTGCGTCAGAGTGAGGAGGATGCAGAGCAACCAAAATCTCTGCATAGTCCAGGTCAGGGTCACAGGAGGGCGTGGCACTGGTGGAGGATCACGTAGCGAGCGCGGAACGAGACGAAGGGCAGGTCGATTGCGGCGCAGAATGGAGCCATACGGTAGACGAACCAGGAATGAGTGGGGAGCCACCTGCCAAAGAACCACAGCGGTTGCAAACCAGCCACCATCCGGAAGATGGATGCGGACGTTGTCATCTGGAGCCAGGGCAGGGAGATCAGCTGCACAGGAGTCATGAGCCGCCTTGTGCTGTGCACGAGACAGCTGCATTCATTGAAGGATGGAACGTGGTCGAGGTCTGGGACATGAATGGACGGCACCGTCGTCCTCAGGGTGCGACCCATGAGCAGCTGGGCTGGTGACAGGCCAGTGGACAGTGGGGTGGAGCGATAGGCCAGCAAGGCAAGGTAGAAATCGGACCCCGCAACGGCAGCCTTACAGAGGAGCCGTTTGACTATGTGGATGCTCTTCTCCGCTTTGCCGTTGGATTGGGGGTACAGGGGACTGGATGTCACATGCACAAAGTTGTACCTCCTGGCAAAGTTGGACCATTCCTGGCTTGCGAAGCAGGGGCCATTGTCCGACATAACTGTGAGTGGATGCCGTGTCAAGCAAAGGTGTCCTTACAGGCACAGATGACTGCAGACGATGTGTTATCGTGTAAACGTACCACCTCCGGGTAGTTTGAAAAATAGTCTACAATCAGGACATAGCCCCTGTCCAGCGCGTGGAACAGGTTGATGCCCACCTTGGTCCAAGGGGATGTGACCAACTCATGGGGCTGTAGGGTCTCACATGGTTGGGCCAGCTGGAAGCGCTGACAAGTGGGGCAGTTGAGCACTGTGTTGGCTATGTCGTCATTGATGCCGTGCCAGTACACTGCCTCTCGGGCCCGTCGGCGGCACTTTTCCACGCCAAGATGGCCCTCGTGTAGCTGTTCCAAGACGAGCTGGCACATGCTATGCAGGATGACAATGCGGTCCAGTTTCAGGAGAACACCATCTACTACCGCCAGATCATCTCTGACGTTATAGAACTGCGGACATTGGCCCTTGAGCCACCCGTCTGTTAGGTGGCGCATGACACACTGTAGCAAAGGGTCAGCCGCCGTCTCGCGGCGAATGGCAGGTAGATTGGAGGCCACGAAGGCCACATGGGCGTCAACCTGGCAGTCGAATCCCTCTGGGTCACACGGAGTGTTGACAGCCATGGAGAGAGCGTCGGCAATGGTGAGGTCTTTGCCTGGGGTGTATACCAGCTGGAAGTCGTATTGTCGGAGCTTGAGAAGAATACGCTGGAGGCGAGGCGTCATGTCGTTCAAGTCTTTCTGTATTATATTGGGTCTCGATGGTGAATTGAGGAAGGCCGTAGACATAATCGTGAAACTTGACGACACCGGTCAGAAGGCCCAGGCACTCCTTTTCTATCTGCGCGCAGCACTGTTCCGAGGGAGTCATGGCACGTGACGCATATGCAATGGGGGCCCATGATGAGGCCACATCGCGTTGCAGGAGCATTGCCCCAATGCCGGATTGGCTGGCATCGGTCAAAATTTTGGTCTCTTTTGCTGGATCAAAGAAAGCTAAGACCGGGGCTGTGGTGAGTTTGGTTTTGAGTTCTCTCCATTCGCGCTCGTGGGCAGGAAGCCATTGGAAGTCTGTTGTCTTCCTGACCAGGTTCCTGAGAGCCGTGGTATGAGAGGCATGGTTAGGGATGAACTTCCCTAAAAGGTTGACCATGCCCAGAAATCGGAGGACTGCCTTCTTGTCCTCGTTTTCATGGCTGTGATAGCAGCCACCTTGTCCGCATCCGGCCGCACACCCAATTGGGAGATGTGGTCCCCAAGGAACTTGAGTTCCGTCTGAACAAACAAGCATTTGGCTCTGTTTAGGCGTAGGCACTGCTCACGTATGCGTTTGAACACGCACTGGAGGCGACTGACATGCTCCTGCGGTGGACCAAATGATTATGTCGTCGACATAGACGCGAACACCTTCAATGCCTTCCATCATTTGTTCCATGATCCTGTGGAACACTTCTGAAGCAGACATGATCCCAAACGGCATCCTGTTGTAACAATATCTGCCAAAGGGGGTATTAAATGTACACAGTTTCCTGCTGGATGTGCCGAGCTGGATTTGCCAGAATCCTTTCGAGGCGTTGAGTTTGGTGAAGAGCTTGGCGCGAGCCATCTCACATGTGAGCTCTTCGCTCTTGGGAATTGGATAATACTCCCTCATGATACTGCGATTCAGATCCTTGGGATCAATGCAAATTCTCAGCTCGCCGGAAGGCTTTTTTATACACACCATGGAACTGACCCGGTCGGTTGGTTCTGTAACTCTGCAGATCACTCCTTGGTCCTGGAGGTCCTGCAGCTGCTGCTTGAGGCGGTCCATAAGAGGTGCTGGGACCCTGCGAGGTGCATGCACCACAGGCATGGCGTTCTGTTTGAGTAGGATCTTGTAAGTATATGGGAGCGTGCCCATGCCTTCGAAGACGTCGTGGTGCTGGTCGATGATGGCGTCGAGTTGTGCACTGAAGTCAGCGTCCTGGAAGGCAGAAGTGTCATCAGGAGAGAGAGAGTGCACTCTCTGAACGAGGTTCAACAGTTTGCATACCTGCGCACCGGGCAGGGAGTCTTTCGAGGAGCCCACGATCTTGAAAGGAAGAATGACTTTGCGTGACCTGTGCATCACCTGTGCTAAACAGCCCCGAGGGTGGGAGGTGTCTTTGATTATGCTGCTCGCTCTTTTCCAAGGAATTGGGAGGTGTAGACAGAGTCAATGGATGGGAGGCGGGTTTGCGTGATTGACTGGGCGGTGTTCACGAATCTCTGTAGTTTCTTATGATCTTGGGTCGAGCAGTTGCAATACCAGGCTGTGATACAGCCAGATAGGATGTTTTCTATGGTGCATCTGTAAAAGTTGGTAAAAATCAATGTGGACATGTCAAATTTCCTTAGTTTCCTGAGAAAGTATAGGCGCTGTTGTGCTTTCTTCGTCGTAGCGTTGACATGGGTGGACCAGGACAGATTGGTGGTGATGTGCACACCTAGGAATTTGAAGCTGTCAACCATCCCCACCTCGGCCCCGTTGATGCTGACAGCGGTGCGTACGACACTTTGCTTCCTGAAATCAATGACCAGCTCTTTCGTTTTGCTGACATTGAGGGAGAGATTGGTGTCGATACACCACTCCACTAGGTTCTCTATCTCTGACTCATCATTGTTCGAGATCCGACCCACTAGTCGTGTCAACAGCAAACTTGTAGATGGAGTTGGAACCAAATTTTGCCACAGTCGTGTGTGTGTAGGGAGTATAGTAGGGGGCTGTGTGTGCAGTCTTGCGGGGGGCTGGTATTGAGAAATAGACATTATCATACCAGTCACCAATTTAGAGAGATTGTGGGGAAATGGAGGATGAGAAAAAAGCATCTGAAATGTTATCTTTCATCTAGCTTTCAGATGATAATCAACATTTTTATTATTATTTCATTCTTTTTAACATTTGCAGCTTTCTGTGACATTTTGCTAAATATAACTCTGCCTTCACGTTGAGGATACCCTCCATTGTGTTGTGTGGCATTACCACCATACTAAATGGGATTAGAATTCAACAAATACAACAATTCAATGTTGGACATCCATGATACGCTGTGGGCCATCTGCAGCAGCGGAATTGTACACAATCACAATCAGTAATCTCATGGCTCAGCATATCCGGCACTCCACCATTACCATCAAGCTGAATCAACCCTGGTTCAATGAAGAGTGCAGGAGGGCATGTCAGGAGGAGCACCAGGTATACCTAAAAATGAGCACTACTTGCCTGCCAACAATGGAAGCTGCATGTGATAGACAGGCCTAAACTCTGCAGTCCTGCCACATCCAGAAGCGAATAGTGACAATCAAACAGGAGGCTCCACAAACACCCCCATCCCACAAATTTCCCCACCCAGTACAAAATACAAGGCTGAAACATTTGCAACCATCTTCAGTGGTGCCCCCATCTAGTGAAAGAATAAAATTAAAATGTATGTTTCATTTCTTCGAAGGATGTGGGCATCGCCAGCAAAGCCAGCATTTCATAGAATTTACAGTGCGGAAGGAGGCCATTCGGCCCATCGATTTATTGTCCATCCCCAATTGCCCTTCAGAAGGTGGTGGTGAGCCACCTTCTTGAACCGCGGCAGTCCATGTGACGTAGGTACATCCACAGTGCTGTTAGGGAGGGAATTCCGGGATTCTGACCCAGTGACAGTGAAGGAACGGCCGGTATATTCCCAAAGTCAGGGCAGTGAGTGGCTTGGAGGGGAACCTCCAGGCGGTGGTCTTCCCAGGTGTCTGCCGCCTCTGCCCTTCTGGGTGGTAGACGTAGTGGGTTTTGAGGTGAGGTGATGGATTTACATTTACATTACAGTGACTCTGTAATTTGATGTTAATGAGCCTGATTTGGGTATTTTGAATAATTAGCATAATTAATTAGCATACGGAGACAAACACAATGGGCCTGAGTCACGTGTGTGTGTGTGTGGGGGGGGGGCAGGGCTGGAATGAACCAACAGAGGGGTGCAGTCAACAAAGCATATATGTCGTAGCCCCTGAAAACGGATTTTAAAACGTACATATTAACTAATATTATTCATCATCTTTCTGTTCTGATAAGCCTCCAGGAGAAGGCGAGGTGAATGTGAAGACAATAATTTATATTGCTCTCCCCTATTCCGTGTGGAACAGTCCAGGCCAGTTGATTCCAACTCCCGCACAAAAATAGGGGGGGTGATGATGGTGTGTTTTAAAATATGTTGTGTTAGTCCGAGGGAGGTGATGAAAAGCGGTCGCTGATCAGTGTGCCTATTGTGTTAGTGTGAGGGAGAGTCCCCCCTCCAGCCGGCAGTGGGCGCGCTCTCCAAGATGGCCGAGCTGAAGCGGCGCGAGGGCCTGAGGTTCCCGGCGCGGCCCAGCCTCCCGGCGCCCGGCCCCGGGCCCGCCGCACTGCCCCTGTCCCGCGTCAAACTCATCATGAAGAGCTGCCCCGACGTCTCCAGCATCAACCAGGACGCGCTCTTCTTGACCGCCAAAGCCACGGTGAGCGGGGGGAGGAAGATGGATTGGCCAGACTCCCGGGGGGGGGGTGCTGGATGGTCTTCTGCATTGGAGTGATTCTGTGGGAAGAACATGGGCAGGGTGGGAACCTGAGGGGGGAGGAAGTTTTGAGGATTGGAGGGGGTTGGGGATACGGAGGCAACGGATGAGGAGTCCGAGGGGGGGGGGGTGAGGAGTCGGGAGGGTGGTCGAGAGGGGGGTCGGGGGGGGCTGAAGAGGGGTCGTGGGGGGTGGTGAGGGGGCGGAGGGGCCGGGACGGGGTCGTCTATTTGTCAAGATTCCCCTTAAACGTCACTATCATCCCTGCTTTCACCACCTCCGGCAGCGAGTTCCAGGCACCCACTACCCTCTGTGGGAAAAACTTGCCTCGTACATCTCCTCTAAACCTTGCCCTCACACCTTAAACCTATGCCCCCTAGTAATTGACCACTCTACGTTGGGGAAAAGCCTCTGACTATCTACTCTGTCTAGGCCCCTCATAATTTTGTATACCTCTATCAGGTGGCCCCTCAACCTCCGTCGTTCCAGTGAGAACAAACCGAGTTTATTCAACAGCTCCTCATAGTTAATGCCCTACATACCAGGCAACATTCTGGTAAATCTCTTCTGCACCCTCTCTAAAGCCTCCAGATCCTTCTGGTACTGTGGCGACCAGAATTGAACACCATACTCCAAGTGTGGCCTAACTAAGGTTCTATACAGCTGCAACATGACTTGTTAATTCTTATACTCAATGCTCCGGCCAATTGACTACCTTCTTGACTACCTTCTCCACCTATGTTGCCCCTTTCAGTGACCTGTGGACCTGTAGACCTGGATCTCTCTGACTGTCAATACTCTTGAGAGTTCTACCATTCACTGTCTATTCCCTACCTGCATTGGACCTTCCAAAATGCATTACCTCACATTTGTCCGGATTAAACTTCATCTGCCATCTCTCCGCCCAAGTCTCCAAACTATCTGTATCCTCTGACAGTCCTCATCGCTATCCGCAATTCCACCAACCTTTGTGTCATCTGCAAACTTACTAATCAGACCAGTCACATTTTCCTCCAAATCATTTATATATACTACGAACAGCAAAGGTCCCAGCACTGATCCCTGCGGAACACCACTAGTCACAGCCCTCCAGTCAGAAAAGCACCCTTCCATTGCTACTCTCTGCCTTCTATGACCTAGCCAGTTCTGTATCCATCTTGCCAGCTCATCCCTGATCCCGTGTGACTTCACCTTTTGTACCAGTCTGCCATGAGGGACCTTGTCAAAGGCCTTACTGAAGTCCATATAGAAAACATCCACTGCCCTATCTGCATCAATCATCTTTGTGACCTCTTCGAAAAACTCTTATCAAGTTCGTGAGACACGACCTCCCCTTCACAAAACCGTGCTGCCTCTCGCTAATATGTCCATTTGCTTCCAAATGGGAGTAGATCCTGTCTCGAAGAATTCTCTCCAGTAATTTCCCTACCACTGATGTAAGGCTCACCGGCCTTAGTTCCCTGGATTATCCTTGCTACCCTTCTTAAACAAAGGAACAACATTGGCTATTCTCCAGTCCTCCGGGACATCACCTGAAGACAGTGAGGATCCAAAGATTTCTGTCAAGGCCTCAGCAATTTCCTCTCTAGCCTCCTTCAGTATTCTGGGGTAGATCTCATCAGGCCCTGTGGACTTATCTACCTTAATATTTTTCAAGACGCCCAACACCTCGTATTTGTGGATCTCAATGTGACCCAGGCTATCTCCACACCCTTCTCCAGACTCCATATCCACCAATTCCTTCTCTTTGGTGAATACTGATGCAAAGTATTCATTTAGTACCTTGCCCATTTCCTCTGGCTCCACACATAGATTTTCTTGCCTGTCCTTCAGTGGGCCAAACCTTTTCCTGGCTACCCTCTTGCTTTTTATGTACGTAAAAAGCTTTGGGATTTTCCTTAACCCTATTTGCCAATGACTTTTCGTGACCCCTTTTAGCCCTCCTGACTCCTTGCTTAAGTTCCTTCCTACTTTCCTTATATTCCACACAGGCTTCGTCTGTTCCCAGCCTTCTAGCCCTGACAAATGCAAATGCCTTGTTTTTCTTTTTGACGAGGCCTACAATACCTCTCGTTATCCAAGGTTCCTGAAATTTGCCGTATTTATCCTTCTTCCGCACAGGAACATGCCGGTCCTGAATTCCTTTCAACTGACATTTGATTTACACTCAAACATCCGCCCCCAATCTAGGTTCTTCAGTTCCCGCCTAATATTGTTATGATTAGCCTTCCCCCAATTTAGCACATTCACCCTCGGACCACTCTTATCCTTGTCCACCAGCACTTTAAAACTTACAGAATTGTGATCACTGTTCCTGAAATACTCCCCGACTGAAACTTCTACCACCTGGCCGGGCTCATTCCCCAATACCAGGTCCAGTACAGCCCCTTCCCTAGTTGGACTATCTACATATTGTTTTAAGAAGCCCTCTTGGATGCTCCTTATAAACTCTGCCCCATCCAAGCCCTTAGCACTAAGTGAGTCCCAGTCAATATTGGGGAAGTTGAAGTCTCCCATCACAACAACCCTGTTGCTTTTACTCCGTTCCAAAATCTGTCTACCTATCTGCTCCTCTATCTCCTGCTGGCTGTTTGGAGGCCTGTAGTAACCCCCAACATTGTGACTGCACCTTCTTATTCCTGCCTCGCTGCCCTCTGAGGTGTCCTCCCGTAGTACAGCTGTGATATTCTCCCTAACCAGTAGCGCAACTCCACCACCCCTCTTCCATCCCCCTCTATCCCGCCTGAAACATCTAAATCCTGAAACGTTTAGCTGACAATCCTGACCTTCCCTTAACCAGGTCTCTGTAATGGCAACAACATCATAGTTCCAAGTACTAATCCAAGCTCTAAGTTCATCTGCCTTACCCGTAATACTTCTTGCATTAAAACATATGCACTTCAGGCCACCAGACCTGCTGTTTTCAGCAACATCTCCCCGTCTGCTCTTCCTCAGAGCCATACTGGCCCTATTCCCTAGTTCTCCATCAATGTTTTCACCTTCTGACATTTTGCTCCGGCACCCACCCCCCGCCATACTAGTTTAAACCCACCCATGTGACACGAGCAAACCTCGCGGCCAGGATATTTATGCCTCTCCAGTTTAGATGCAACCCGTCCTTCTGATACAGGTCCCACCTGCCCCGGAAGAGCTCCCAGTGGTCCAGATAATGGAAACCCTCCCTCCTACGCCAGCTGTTTAGCCACGTGTTTAGCTGCTCTATCTTCCTATTTCTAGCCTCACTGGCACGTGGCACAGGAAGTAATCCCGAGATTACAACCCTTGAGGTCCTATCTTTTAACTTTCTGCCTAGCTCCCTGAACTCCTGCTGCAGGACCTCATGCCCTTTCCTGCCTATGTCATTAGTACCAATATGTACAACAACCTCTGCCTGTTTGCCCTCCCCCTTCAGGGTGCCCGCTACCCGTTCTGAGACATCCTGGACCCTGGCACCTGGGAGGCAGCATACCATCCTGGAGTCTCTTTCATGTCCACAGAAGCGCCTATCTGTGCCCCTGACTATAGAGTCCCCTATGACCGGGTTTCCTCCGGGTGCTCCGGTTTCCTCCCACAGTCCAAAGATGTGCAGGTTAGGTGGATTGGCCATGCTAAATTGTCCTTAGTGTTGGGTGGGGTTACTGGGTTATGGGGATAGGGTGGAGGTGTTGACCTTGGGTAGGGTGCTCTTTCCAAGAGCCAGTGCAGACTCGATGGGCCGAATGGCCTCCTTCTGCACTGACAATTCTATGATTCTATGATGACTATTGCTCTTCTGTGCTTTGACCCTCCCTGCTGACCATCAGATCCAGCCGTGGTGCCACTGCTCTGACAGCTGCTGTTTTCCCCTGATAGGCTATTCCCCCCAAAAGTATCCAAAGCGGTATACCTGTTCGAGAGGGGGACAACCACAGGGGATTCCTGCACTGACTGCCTGCCCCTCCTGGTGGTCACCCATCTCTCTGCCTGCACCTTGGGTGTGACCACGTCTCTATAACTTTTATCGATGATGCTTTCCGCCACCTGCATGCTCCTAAGTGCATCCAATTGCTGCTCCAACCGAACCATGCGGTCTGTGAGGAGCTGGCATTGGTTACACTTGCTGCAGATGTAGTCGACCGGAATGCTGGAAGCGTCACAGATCTGCCACATCTCACAGTTGGAGCACTGCACCCCACTGAGTGACATTTAAGCACTAATTAATTAATTTAAAATAAACACTTGAATTATTGTTAGATTGAGTTACAATTAACTATATAGATGATTTTTACTGTAAAATTAAATGCTAAATACCGATCATTGCCCTCGGGTTTAGTTACTCCACTATCTAGTTAATCAATTAGATTTGTTTTGCAATATTATTATTTTTTCAAATTTAACAGATCCCCAACCAGCCAATCAGGTCACAGCTTTACTGTGATGTCACTTCAGTTTTCCCCCTACACAATTTGAAAAGGTAATAAAAATAAGAATCACTTACCTTCCCAGGTTGCTCTCTGGTTCTCTCCCTGCAGATTAACAGCTACAAGCCAGAAGAAAGGAAACAAAACGGTAGGGAAAAAGCACCTTCTCCCACTCTGCACCGAATTACCTCACTGCACCAAATTCCCAAGTTCCAATTCCCACTCTGGATGTGTCTCACTCACTCAGGATGTATCTCCTTCACCTGCACAAAGCTTCGGGGTCGGGGGGTGATGAGGGCAGTTACACGGGAATGAGGGGAGAAACATGAAGGTGGGGCAGGCGGAGGAACAGTGGGAAAGTGGAGATAAGTGAATGGAGTGGGGAGCAGCGAGGGAATGGGGACTTTGGGTGGGCAGGTGGCATGCAGGCAGAGGGGGGAGAGTGAGGAGGACTGATCAGGGAGGGACTGAAGGGTGAGCGGAGTTGGATGGGGGGGAGGGGGCATGAGGGGTGAGTGAGGGGAGTGGGTGGGTAGGAAAATAGTGTCGAAGTAGAAGGTCAGCCATGTTCGGATTGAATGGTGATGCAAACCAGAGGAGCCCAGCAGCCTGCTCTCTGCGTTTATATTTCTCATTTTGTTCCCGTGTGTCTGCTACCTCTGTCCTTCTGGGTGGCACAGTAGCACAGTGGTTAGCACCATTGCTTCACAGCGCCAGGGTCCCAGGTTCGATTCCCAGCTTGGGTCACTGTCTGCGGAGTCTGCACGTTCTCCCCGTGTCCGCGTGGGTTTCCTCCCTCAAGTCCCGAAAGACGTGCTGTTAGGTAATTTGGACATTCTGAATTCTCCCTCGGGCACCGGAATGTGGCGACTAGGGGCTTTTCACAGTAACTTCATTGCAGTGTTAATGTAAGCCTACTTGTGACAATAATAAAGATTATTATTCTGAGCAATCATGAGATCCCAGCTCTTTTATCCTGTTGTCCTATCTGGAAAACCGCAGCTGTTTTCCTGAAATTGGAATTAAAACACATAAAGCAGCTTTGTTTTAAATTGAACAGGGCTGCATTGTTGTCACTTAACTCTCAAGCCTTGAAAGGTTTTTATTTGGATTCGATTTTTAAAAGATCTATTCCAAATATGCATAACTGTTTAAAAGCCCATAATTGCCTGTTTCTGTTTTTGAGATTAGGATTTCTCACATTGGGCATGCTGATTTGAACCTACCCGTAAAGTTGGAAACTGGTCTGGCTATTTACAAATTTCTACTCTTAATGGAATGAGTTAGTCACAAATGTTGGAGAATTGGTTCAAATGGCCTCTTTCTGCACTGTAGGGATTCTATTCTATGGAACTGCATTGTGCTGCCTTCTCTTTTCCAGCTGTCAAAATACAGGCATAAACTTTGACGCAGCTTGACTGCAAATGTCCTGATGTGTACCACCAACGGGTGATTTTCCCGCCAGCAGTAAAACACACAAAATCAATTCTGATAATAACAGGCTAGTTATTGTGTTTTCCTCACGTGTACTGAAAAGAATGTCAGTGTTGTACAGTACCCCGGTAGGGACATCTGTTGCATATAAACCACTTTTTGTGATTGCATTCCAGGAGTTATTTGTGCAGCATCTTGCCACGTGTGCGTACAAAAGCAGCTGTTCGGAAAAGAAGGAACTAACCTACAATGACCTGGCTGACTGCGTGGAGAACTCTGAAACATTCCAATTTCTGGCTGGTGTGTATAACCCACTAACTTATGTGAAAATATGCACCGAGAAATTGAGCTGCCGGCTTGTGGCAAACAGTGGATAACATCAATGTGGAAAACCTTATATCGGGGGTTCCCAAACTGGGTTCCGCAGAACAGGCTGATCTACACTATTTGAGTTTTTGCTGTTTCCAGATCATCCAGTCAGAAGCTGGCCTCTGCAGAATCCAGATTCTGACGGGACGAGCTGGAAACAGCACGAAACCTGCATTTCAAGATCGGGGTGAGCCCACGAAGGGGAGTGGTTCTGGTGGTCATATTACAAAAAGGCTAAAGGAGCAATAGGGATGGTGCAGAGAAGATGCAAGGGTGATGCCAGAAATGCATGGGTCTACGGATCAGGAAAGGATTGATAGCCTGGGTATCTTTTAAAACTTGACCATACGACATAGGAACAGAAGTTGGCCACTCGGCATATCGTGCCTTCTCCAGCCATCAATGAGATCGTGGCTGAGCCTCAACTCCACTTTTCCGCCTTTTCCCCATAACCCTGGATTCCCTTGCTGATTGAAAATCTGTCCATCTCTGCGAGTACTGTGGTGGCGATTTGTTGTGCTGGGCTGTATAAGAAATGTTATGTGCAATAAGGGTCTGTTTTGATGGCTAAAGATAACTTTGTCTTGCAGGGAGCTGGGTAGTGGTTGTTTCTTCACTGTTTTTTCTGATGTTTGTTTACTGGGGAATGTGATGGTTTTAATATGTTTGTCCAAGTGGGGGGAGAGAACAATGGGGAGACAGAATGCTTGGTGCCATGGGTGGATGCTATCAAGTCAGCATGGGTCAGCTGACTCACGGAAGCACAGTGTGGGGCGAGCAGGTGTTAAGCTGGAGCTTGACTTGGGGGTTGGGTTTCTAGTGTTGTTGCTGGGATGGGGAGCTGCTTTGCTGACGGGAGGAACTGTTACTAGGGGACAAATGGGAGGTCGAGAACGGCGAATGCCTGAGGGGGGGGGCTCGAGGAGGCGGAGGGCACGAGCTGGCGGCTGGCCCCCGACCAGGCTGATTACATGGAATGTTAGAGGGTTGAATGGGCCAGTCAAGAGGGCTCACTCACGTGTTTGCGCATTTGAGGGGGCTGAAGGCTGACGTGGCAATGCTACAAGAGACACACCTAAAGGTTATAGACCAGACGAGATTGAGAAAGGGGTGGGTTGGCCAAGTACTCCACTCAGGACTGGACTCAAAGACCAGGGGGGTAGCGATCTTGATCAACAAACGAGTGGCATTCGAGGGAGGGAGAATCATGTCAGACAAGGGGGGTAGGTACATAATGGTGAGTGGGAAGCTGGGGGGGGGGCGCGGGTGGTACTCGTGAACATATATGCTCCGAATTGGGACGATGTGGAATTTATGAGGTGGGTTTTAGGTAAGATCCCAGACTGAGAGTCGCATAACCTGAATATGGGGGGAGATTTTAACACCAGTCATTGATCTGGAATTGGACCAGTCAAAATCCAGGACGGGGAGGAGGCCAACCGCTGCAAAGGAATTGAAGGGGTTTATGGAACAGATGGGGGGAGTAGACCCATGGAGGTTTGCACGGCCAAGGGCAAAGGAGTTTTATTTTTTCTCACATGTCCACAAGGTATACTCTCGCATCAACTTTTTTATTCTGAGCAGGGCGCTAATACCGGGGGTGGTGGATACTGAGTACTCAGCAATTGCAGTGTCGGATTCTGCCCCACATTGGGTGGATCTACGGGTTAGTGCGGAGAGAGTGCAACGCTCGCTGTGGAGACTGGATGTGGGGTTGCGAGCAGACGAAGCGATCTGTGGGCGCGTTAACAAGTCCATCGAGAACTACCTGGAAACAACTGATACGGGGGAGGTCTCTGCAGCAACGGTTTGGAAAGCTTTGAAGGCAGTGGTCAGAGGGGAGTTAATCTCGATACGGGCCCACAGAGAAAAGGCGGAACGGGCTGAGAGGGATAGGTTAGTTGAGGAGATACTCCAGGTGGACAGGAGATACTCGGAGGCCCTGGACGCGGGGCTACTGAGGGAGCGGCGGAGGTTACAGGTGGTGTTTGGGCTGTTGACCACAGGGAAAGCGGTGGAACAGTTGAGGAAGGCAAGGGGGCGGGGGGGCGATTTATGAGTACGGGAAAAAGGCAAGCAGAATGTTAGCGCACCAGCTCGGGAAAAGGGAGACAGCTAGGGTGATAGGGAAAGTAAAGAGCAGAGGCGGGAATACGGTCCTGGACCCAGTGGGAGTGAATGAGGTGTTTAAGGACTTTTATAGTAAATTATACGAGTCGGAACCCCGGCTCGGGTGGAGGGGATGAGGCAGTTTTTGGATCTGTTGAGGTTTTCCGAGGGTAGATAAGGATCTGGTGGAAGGGCTGGGGCCCCAATTGAGATTGAGGAAATAATCGAGGGGCTGGAGGGCAAGCAGTCTGGCAAGGCCCTGGGCCTGACTGCTATCCGGGGGAATTCTATAAGAAGTTTTCAGAGATATTGAGCCCACTGCTGGTGAGCACATTTAATGAAGCAAGAGAGAAGGGAGTCCTCCCCCCAATAATGTCGCAGGCCTCGATTTAATTGATCCTGAATTAGGAGAAGGATCCGGAGCAATGCGGATCATACAGGCCAGTTTCTCTACTGAATATGGATGCCAAACTGCTGGCTAAGATACTGGCCATAAGGTTAGAGGACTGTGTCCCGGGGGTGATAGGGGAAGACCAGACGGGATTTGTAAAGGGCAGGCAACTCAAGGCCAATGTTCGAAGGCTTTTGAATGTTATTATGATGCCCTCAGAAGGATAGGAGGTGGAGGTAGCGATGGATGCGGAGACGGCTTTTGATCGGGTGGAGTGGAATTACCTGTGAGAGGTGCTGGGAAGGTTTGGGTTTGGTGAGGTCTTTATTGACTGGGTGTGGTTGCTTAGGGGCTGGTTTAGCACACTGGGCTAAATCGCTTGCTTTGAAAGCAGACCAAGGCAGGCCAGTAGCACGGTTCAATTCCCGTACCAGCCTCCCCGAACAGGTGCCAGAATGTGGCGACTAGGGGCTTTTCACAGTAACTTCATTTGAAGCCTACTTGTGACAATAAGCGATTTTCATTTCATTTCTATCAGACACCAATAGCGAGTGTGCATACAAACCGGCTGAGGTCAGGGTATTTTAAACTACACCGAGGGACGAGGTAAGGGTGCCCCCTCTCCCTGTTACTGTTTGCTCTGGCCATAGAGCCATTGGCCATGGCGTTAAGAGCCTCTAGGAACTGGAAAGGAGGTGGAGCACCGGGTCTCGCTTTACGCAGATGACCTGCTCTTGTATATTTCAGACCCGTTGCGGGGGAAGTAATGTGAATCCTGGGGGAATTTGGCAATTTTTCGGGGAATAAATTGAACATGGGGAAAAGCGAGGTGTTCGCGATCCAGGCAAGAAGACGGGAGAAGAGACTGGGGGAGCTGCCGCTTAGAATGGTAGGAAAGAGCTTTCGGTATCTGGGAATCCAGGTGGCCCGGGAGTGGGAGGCACTGCACAAGTTAAACCTATCCCGGCTGGTAGAACAAATGGAAGGGGACTTTAAGAAATTGGACATGCTATCATCGGCGGGGAGGGTACAGACTGTAAAAATGACGGTCCTCCCCTGATTTCTGTTGGTCTTTCAGTGCCTCCCCAATCTTCATCCCAAAGACCTTTTTCAAGCAGGTGAATAAGGTTATTTCGGGCTGTGTGTGGGCGTGTAAAACCCCACGAGTGAAGGAAAGTGTTGCTGGAGCGCAGTCGGGGGGACGGTGGGCTGGCGCTGCCGAACTTCTGCAATTACTACTGGGCGGCGAATATAGCCATGATTAGTAAGTGGGTAGTGGGGGAGGGGTCGGTGTGGGAGCGGATGGAGGCGACGTCATGCAAAGACACAAGTTTGGGAGCACTGATAACGGCACCTCTTCTGTTCTTGCCGGCCCGATACTCCACATGTCCGGTGGTGGTGTCGGCTCTGAGAATCTGGGGGCAATGGAGGAGATATAAGAGAGCGGAGGGAGCATCGGTTTGGACCCTGATTTATAATAATCATCGGTTTGGACCGGGTAAGCTGGATGGTGGGTTCCGGAGTTGGCAAAGGACAGGAATTAGAAGAATGGGGGATCTATTTATAGACTGGAGCTTCCCCAGCTTGAAGGCCTTGGAGGATAAATTTGAATTGCCAGTGGGGAATGGGTTTAGGTATTTGCAGGTGCGAGACTTCCTGAGAAAACAGGTGCCGGCCTTTCCGCTGCTGCCGCCACGGGGGATACAGGATAGAGTAGTCTCCTGTACCTGGGTGGGAGAAGGGAAGGTATCAGATATTTACCAGGAGCTTTCGGAGGCGGAGGGGTGGAGGAGCTTAAGAGCAAGTGGGAGGATGAGCTAGGAGGAGAGATAGGAGGGTCTATGGGCAGATGCCCTAAGCAGGGTTAATACATCCTCATGTGCCAGGCTCAGCCTGATACAATTTAAGGTAGTCCACCGGGCACACATGACAGTGGCTAGGATGAGCAAGTTTTTCGGGGTAGAGGACAGGTGTGCGCGGGAAGCCCAGCAAATCATGTCCATATGTTTTAGGCATGCCCGAAGCTTAGAGGGTTTCGCTAAGGCAATGTCCATGGTATTAAAAACACGGCTGGTGCCGAGTCCGGAGGTAGCGATCTTTGGAGTGTCGGAAGAGCTGGGAGTTCAGGGGGCGAAAGAGGCTGACGTCTTGGCCTTTGCCTCCCTGGTAGCCCGGAGACGGATCTTATTAATGTGGAGGGACTCGAAGCCCCCGATTGTAGAGACCTGGGTTAGTGACATAGCTGGGTTTCTCAGTCTCGAGAAGATAAAGTTCGCCTTAAGAGGGTCAATGGTTGGGTTCACTCGGAGGTGGTAGCCGTTCGTCAACTTTCTCGGGGAAAATGAACATGTCAGTAGATGCAGTATTCCAAGGGGGGGGGAAAAGAGGGCCAGATTGTTGTTTTATGGTTGGGGTGTGAAGATTGGGATGGGGCTGGAAATGTTTATTATACCATGTTTATGTCATTGTTCTTATTATAAAAACTTTCAAATACCTTAATAAAAATATATTTTTAAAAATGAAAACCTGTCCACCTCAGCCTTGAACATAATTAATGGTAGCCAGCCTTTATTGCGCTCTGCAATAAAGAATTCCACAGATTCACTACCCTCTTTATTCCTCATAAATGGACCCTCTGGTCCTAGACCCTCCCGCAAAAACATCCTTTCAGCATTGATGCTGTCGAGCCCCCTGAGAATCCTATATGTCTTAAGAGCGCATGGTGTTAAGGGTAAGATACTGGCATGGTTAGAGAATTGGCTGACTGACAGAAGGCAGAGAGTGGGGATAAAGGGGTCTTTTTCAGGGTGGCAGCCGGTGACTAGTGGTGTGCCTCAGGGATCACAACTTTTCACAATATATATTAACTGGAAGCATGGTGGCACAGTGGTTAGCACTGCTGCCTCACAGCGCCAGGGACCTGGGTTCAAATCTGGCCTTGGTTCACTTGTGTGGAGTTTGCACATTCTCCCCATGTCTGCGTGGGTTTCCTCCTGGTGCTCCGGTTTCCTCCCACAGTCCAAAGATGTGCAGGTTAGGTGGATTGGCCATGCTAAATTTCCCCTCCATGTTTAAACGTTGGGTGGGTTCTGGGGATGGGGCGGGGGA